>NC_092336.1:171800000-172400000 GCF_046630445.1 Rutidosis leptorrhynchoides
TCGAATATATCAAATTTTGGACTACTAACATTTATATTTATGTTATTTAAGTTATATATGGTCGGTTATACCACATGAATTATATTTATGTAATCTAACTTTTACTAACTTCACTAACATTTATATTTATGTTATTTAAGTTATATATGGTCGGTTATACCACCTGAATTATATTTCTGTAATCTAACTTTTACTAACTTCACTAACATTTATATTTATGTTATTTAAGTTATATATGGTCGGTTATACCACCTGAATTATATTTCTGTAATCTAACTTTTACTAACTTCACTAACATTTATATTTATGTTATTTAAGTTATATATGGTCGGTTATACCACCTGAATTATATTTTCTGTAATCTAGCTCTTATTAACTTCACTAACATTTACATTTATGTTAATAAGACCTCATGATTGTACGCAACACGTCATTTGACAACACGGTACTTTATGTACGCAACACGTCATTTGACAACACGGTACCATGGGTCGAGATTAATTCCGATCAATACGAATACGACGGGGGTCTTTATATGTTATCTAACATTTATGATTACTTATGCAATTAATCATTATTTATTTCATGCATACTAATGTTTATTCTTAAATTTATAATTTTAAAAGTTAAAATAAAAAAATAGTTTGTATTTTTATTAAAAGTAAATCTTAAAAGTTAAAATAAGAAAAAGTAGTTTGTACTTTTATTAAAAGTAAATCTTAAAAGTTAAAATACAAAAATTAGTTTGTATTTTTATTAAAAGTAAATCTTAAAAGTTAAAATAAGAAAAAGTAGTTTGTATTTTTATTAAAAGTATAAATCTTAAAAGTTAAAATAAGAAAAAGTAGTTTGTATTTTTATTAAAAGTAAATCTTAAAAGATAAAATAAGAAAAAGTAGTTTGTATTTTTATTAAAAGTAAATCTTAAAAGTTAAAATAAGAAAAAAAATCTTGTCCTTTATATTACTCATACGCGTTTTGATATAGTGACTTTATTCGTTAACGTCAACTAATGACGTTACAACGGTCATATATACATAACGGTTGTTAACGTCAACTGACGACGTTACAACAACTATATTTTTCAAATATAAAATAAACATCTCCGTTTTCACATTTTCACAAATCAATCTTTATTTTTCAGATTACTACTCTCAAAAGGTTTTTGTAAAAATGATTCACACAAGGATGATTTTTCCTATTGTATTGGTCATATTAACTATCATCATTGTTGCTAATATACCACCGGGTGAACCTATATTCTATCCTGCCCTTGTGGTTTTATTATTTGTAATCATACCATTATTCTGTTGTTTGCTACTTATGAATTTAAAATGATTCTAATTTCATTTTATTATTTGTCTATGAATAGAAGTTGATTATGATTATAATTTATGTTATTCATCTTTTTGATAATAGAAAATGTCGAATTTGAAAAGGCTTAAATTTGCTCATTTAGAACAAGTGGGAACAACTACTTAACATGGGTTATGAATGTAGAAAAACATCTCGAATCAAACGGTATTTTAGAAACCCTGAATGAAAATAACAATTATTCCGAACAAGAGAAAGCAATAGTAAGTATTTTTCTTAGCAAACATATTGACGAGTCCTTAGAATCTACATATTATATGATCGAAAATCCAAGTGTATTATGGAAAATACTCAAAGATAGATACGTTAATAATTATCAAAAAAATAATAATAATAATAATAATAATAACGGTGATCCATGAAAGAATAAAATTAAAGATATTAGTAGACGCTCTTATAAGAATTCCGGAGATTCTTATTAATGATCTGGTAACGTGGATCATCAGTCTAGTATTTCTTGAATACATGAACATCTTGTTTAGCTCTACAAATAAGTCCCAAAAGAAAAGAAAACGAGAGTGAATCTGTTGACAAATCTTGATTAAATTAACCCTGAGCTACCTTGAGACTTGAATGGTTTGAATTTTCTAAGATGCCTAGTTTTTTTTTATGTATCACTCATAAATAAATGGTTTTAGACCATAACGCATATGTTTTATTAAGTGTTATCTTTTATGTACTTCAGATTATAACTTGTTTGCAGGTAATATAATTTGATTATCTTGCTGAAATATAACTCATTATTTGCTTATCTTATTTGAAGTTTTAGTATGAATCCTGCAGAAATACAACATCAATTAAATGGTAAAGACCTATGTATTGCAGATAGTAGTAACATACACACTATGATCAAATCTAAGAAATATTTCATTGATTTAAATCAAATGAAGGAATTATAAATACTATACCAGCTCTTGCAAACTTGATATAAGAAACGAAAAAGGCAAAATTTCATATTACCAAATGGTACGAATTTTTTGGTAAACAATGTCTTGTTTTCTCCCAAATCAAAGAGAAATTTGTTAAGTTTCTCTGATATATATCATAGTGGATATGATTATCAGTCAATGATAATCGAAAATGAGAAATATCTATGTAGCACCGAAAAGCGCATAGGATTAAAAGCGCATATGATAAAAAGCGCATATGATGAAAAACGCAGCGCATATGATTAAAAGCACATATGATAAAAAGCGCATATGATGAAAAGCGCATCGCATATAATTAAAAGCGCATATAATGAAAAGTGCATATGACGAAAAGCGCAGCACATATGATTAAAAGCGCATATGGTGAAAATGATATATGACGAAAAGCACATATGGTGATTAATGAAAAGCACATATAGTGATTAATGAAAAGCACATATAGTGATTAACGAAAAACACATATGGTGATTAATGAAAATCACATATGGTGATTAATGAAAAGCACATTGAGAAAGAATCACCAATATTTCTTGAAAGAATTCAAGGGAATATATATGGACCAATTCATCCATCATGTGGACCATTTTGATATTTCATGATTCTAATAGACGCATCTAGCGGATGGTCTCATATTTGTATGTTATCAAGCCGTAATATGGCATTTGCAAAGTTTCTTGCACAAATTATTAAATTGAGAACTCATTATTCTGATTACACCATTAAAAGGATGAGACTTGATAATGCTGGTGAGTTAACATCTCAAGCATTTAATGATCATTATATATCTACAGGGATTGTTGTTGAACATCCAGTTGCTCATGTGCATACACAAAATTGGTTTAGCTGAATCAATAGATAAACGCTTACAGCTAATAACTAGACAATTGATAATGAGTACAAATCTCTCAATATTTATATGTGGACATGTAAATTTACATGCTGCGACATTAATTCGCATTATACCATGTGGAAGTCGTAAATATTTTCACTTAATACTTGATTTTGGCCAAGAGCCAAATATTTTCTACCTTAAAACATTGGTTGTGCAGTGTATGTTCCAATTGTATCACCACAACACAATAAAATAGTTCTTCAAAGAAAGATGATAATATATTTTGGATATAAAACATCTTCAATCATAAGATATATTGAACCCATGATGGGTGATGTTTTTACAGCACGTTTTGCTGATTGTCATTTTAATAAAACATTGTTCCCTAGATTAGGGGGAGAAATAAAAATAAAAAATAAAATGATGCTTCATGATGTGAACATCAATTAAGGTATATTGAACTCGCACAAAAGAATGTGAAACGAAAGTTCAAAAATAATGCATATGCAAGAACTTGCAAATTAATTACTTTATGCATTTACAGATATAAAAAAGTGACTAAATCATATATACCAGCGATAAATGCTCCAGCTCGAACTGAAATTCCAAAAGCTGGCAATAATGTCACTGTTGAGTCTTTGCCACGCATCAAACGTGGAAGATCAATTGGTTCCGAAGATAAAAATCCTCGAAAAGAAAATCAGCTGATAATGAGGTAAGAGAAAGTGTTCAAGAAGAACCACAAATCAATATTCCTTCTGCAGAGGATATTGATAAATGTAAATACATAAATTGCAATAAATTATGCAATATTATGGAACCGAAATGAAATGAAAAATCTTGATGAGATATTTTCATATAATGTTACAATGACATCATGAATAAAGATGATGATCTGGAACCAAAATCTGTCATTGAATATCAAAATAGACATGATTGAGCTCAACAGAAAGGAGCAATACGAGCTGAAATAGAATCACTCAATAAAAGAAAAGTTTTCGGATCAATCGTTATCACTTTTAAAGATGTGAAACGTATGGGATATAAATGAATTTTTATCCGAAAAAGAAATGTGCAAATGAAGATACAAGGCAAAACTAGACTTGTAACTCAAGGTTTCCCACAAAGACCAGAAATGAATTATGAGGAAAACTTATCCTTATGTAATGGATACAATTACTTATTAGATACTTAATCAACCTGGTAGTTACTTAAATGCATCTCATGGATGTTGTTACTACTTATCTATATGGATCACTTGATAGTGATATATATGAATATACCTGAAGGGTTTAAGGTATCAGAAACATCTAACGCAAAACCTAAAGAAATGTATTCCATTGAATCACAAAGATTTTTATATAGGTTGATACAATAGTATAACGGATTAAATGACTACTTGATAAAAAAAAAGGGTATAAATATAAACTTATTTTGCACGTATGTTTTATAAAAACAATGTTCGGATATGAGATCGTAGTTGTTTATGTCAATGTTCTTAACATCATATGAACAAATAAAGAGATCTATGAAATCATTCAACTTCTAAAGAATTATTTTGAAATGAAAGATCTTGAAAAAACCAAGTATTACCTTGGATTGCAAATTGAGCATATGCCTAATGGTTTACTTGTACATCAAACAACTTATACCGAAAAGATTTTAAAACATTTTTTTTAAAGACAAACTCATTGTTGTTAGATCACTCAATATTGACACTGATCTATTTCATCCCTGCGAAGATCATGAAAATTTTAACAGATCGGAAGTTCTATATTTTAGTGCAATTGAGGTTCTTATGTATCTTATAGATTATACAAGATCTGACATTTCTTTTGCAGTTAATTTGTTGACAAGGTTCAGCTCAGCCCCTACCAAAAGACATTGGAATGGGATCAAACACATATTTCGATACCTTCGAGGAACTACTGATTTAGGATTATTTTATTCTAACGAATCAAAACAAGATTTGGTTGGTTATGCAGATGCAGGTTATTTATCTGATCCACATAAAGCTAAATCTCAAAATGGATATGTATTCCTAAATGGAGGTACCGCAATATCATGGCGTTCTCAAAAACAAACACTTGTTGCAACATCATCAAATCATGCCGAAGTAATTGCATTACATGAAGCCAGTCGGGAATGTTTTTGGTTGAGATCAATGACACAACTCATTACTGATTCTTGTGGACTAGAACGCAATAAAAGTTCAACAACTATCTATGAAGATAATGTAGCTTGCATAACACAGATGAAAGAAGGGTATATCAAAAGTGACCGAACAAAACACATACCCCCTAGATTCTTCTCATACACTCAAAATCTCATTAAGGACAACCAGATTGAAATGAGATATGTTCAGTCCAGCAAAAACTCTGCTGACCTTTTCACCAAAGCACTTCCAACTGCTATTTTCAGAACACACGTTCATAATATTGGCATGAGGCATGTTCAGAAGATGTAACAACTCAGGCGTTGCCTACTTGAGGGGGAGTCAACTCTATGCTGCACTCTTTTTCCCTTAGCTAAAGTTTTATCCCAAAGGGTTTTCTTTAGCAAGGTTTTTAACGAGGCAGTACTAGTTATTCACTAATAAAATTATCATCCAAGGGGGAGTGTTATAAAAGTAATAATTGGATGATAATTTTATTATTATTATAGATATTGCATAGTATATTTTTTTGAGTATAAATAGGTGTGTTGAGTTAGAGTTTATGGGATGTATTTTTTGGTTAACAAAAACACTCTCTCTCTCTAGATTCCAAATGCCACCAAACTCTCATTGTACATTTTTCTATAAATAAAAAACCAATTACTCATACCTTTTGTTTAACCTTTGTTTTCTCCGTTTTACAGTATCTCTATCTCTATATACCTTCTACAGTCAAGAACCACTAAAGGTAGTTATAAGCCTACTGAATTATAACATTATATTAATTATGAAAAGTTATAACTTATTAAATGTGTTTATCATGTACCCTAAGATTAGTCGTAATGGTGAGGGCGTGATGGTGTGTGATAAGGTGTTTTTGTGGGGTATAGTGCTGATTTAGCAAATGTGATGGTGTAATTGTGTGATAGAGTTTGTAGTGGTACGGCGTGATGGTTGTGTGATGGAATAATAGGTCCCACATTTTTATTATCTTTTCATTTTTGTTTAAGTTTTTTTTTACTTGCTTAATTTGTTTATAAAGATAATACTTATATAATAATTTAAGTTAATAAAAAACACACTTAAATTAATAAAAATAAAACGATTTCAATTTATTAAAAGTCTTAAAAATGAAAAATTACAATAATTATAAAATCCTAATACAATTACTTTATTAAACTTCTAGAAATATAACCGTACGTTAATAATAAAATATAACAATTACTCTTCGTCGCTTTAAAGCTCGATATAATCTTTGTATCGCTAGGCCATTTTTTTCTTGAACTATAAAGCCGATTTTCTTTCTTTAGGGTCGGCAATGTCATTTAGATAAGTTTAAATAATTTGATGACTTCCATTGTCGATCTTGTTCGTTCTTCCTTAACTATAGCATCGATACAATTGCTTCGTCTCTCCAATTCGTTCTATTTTTCTCATCACATTTTGAAGCCAACTCTTCGAATCATGAAGAGTTCGTACCCCCGTGACGAACTCCCCGTGTTAGATGAAGCGGAATTTCTAGCATCCTTCCTCGATCGTTCTCTTCCCATTGGATGTCGAATCACATCCTCTCCAAATAGATCTTGGAGGTTGTTTAACCGATCTTCACCGAGATTAACTCTTTGGTTCTCGGCAACCACATCATCATCTTCATCTTCGAGTACAAGTTGTGAAGCTCTTCTTATTCGCACACCACTTCCACCAACTGCAGGTGGTGTATTCGGCCTCATCTTTAAGAATTTCCAAACCTCTTTGTAACCCTAGGGCTTCGCTGCCCGTTCTTGATATCTTTTCACCGTTACGTTATATAGGTCTTCCTCGTTTCGACCGCTACGCCTTGAGTTATGTTCTTCTTCATTATATAAGGGCGTGAAATCTTTGCACGCATTGTCTATGTTACGCCATTTGCTACTTAATTGATCGTAATTTCGTAAAAAATCGGAATCGTTATTGTTGAACTTCACACGAACTCTACTCCAAAAAGCCGGACCTCTTTGTGAATTACCTTGAACTCCATCTTCCGAACAATCGATCCAAAACGACGCCAACCAAATTTCTTCGGGCGGAGTCCACAATTTTTAATTTGTGGTTCTTTCGCAACCTCTTTTCCTTTTCTTCTATGACTCGTTCGAATCGTACTTGTGGTTGCGTTTCAGTACGATTTCTTCTACTTCTTCATTATTTAGAGGTGTAAATGTTTGTTGTGATTGTGACCGTGGTTGAGTAGATGGAAGCTGAAATGGTATAATACCCGGTTGCGTGAATTGAGAGAATTGTGTTGGATATTATTGTTGAAATGGTTGTTGAAATTGTTGTTGTTGTTGTTGTAGAAATTGAGAAAAAAATGTCGCATTATTGAAATCGTGAAGAAGATTTTTTTTTCCGAAAGGCAATTATATTAAACTCGAGAAACAAAGTACAACACAAATTAGCACCCAATACAATACTTTGGGAGCTATGTTGGACTCGACCTAAAATGTTGCAAAGGTAGCAACCATATACATAAAAAAACAACTAATCTATACAATAGAGAAGAGGATTAGAAATCCATTGAAGCCAATCAATATTTTTATGCTTGCAACGCGAGGAGATCCAATCGAATGAGAGTAGTTGTATTTCCATTAAACCGCCCAGACCGTTCCAACTAGAATTTGATAACACCTTTCGATTGCGGTTTTTCCAAATCAAGTAACCGCATGTCCACTCGAGAGCTTGCCAAATTTGAGACCCCACGAATGAAAGTGTTCGATTGCATTTACCTTGGAAGGCCTCGTTGACACTAAGATTTGTCACCGAACCTAAACCCCACCATTTATAAACCCTTTCCCAAATCTCCATCGAATGTCGACAAAAAATCATCGAGTGATCAATTGTTTCCACGTCATCATCACATAAAGGGCATCGAACGGTATCCAAGTCAATACCTCTTTTATCGAGTTCGGTAAGGACCGGCATACGACGTTTTAAAACCCTCTATATGAATATTTCCAATTTTAAAGGAACCAATTTATTTTTTAGCGTAGCTTCTCTCGAACGAAGCTTCTCATCAACTAGTGTAGTGAGTTTTTTTGTAGAGAAGATGCTGTTATTCGCCAGCCCCCATGACCACGAATCAGTGACTTTATCCTTTTTTTGAAACCCGTCGAGTAACGCCTTTAAATCATCAAGGTCGCCTTGTGTTCTACCGCTTAAATCCCGCTGCCAATTCCAAGTCGCCTCCCAATCGTTTCCTGACCACCGAACTCTGTCTCGAACACTTGCTGATTGAACCTGCTCTATCCAAAATAAATGAACCATTCTGTTTTTTAAAGGAACATCGCCGATGAGTTTGTTGAAGGAGTTTCCCAAAGCTACTCCAATCTTTTCAACTTCAAGACCTGCGCGAAGGATATTAGACCAAACACCACTTTTTCCTTTTGACCCAAGGGGGCCCGAAGGAATAAGTAGTTCGTTAGCACCATGGATACTTTTAATAGTTAAAACCCAAAGTGAGTTGGACTCCAATTTAGCCCGCCAAAACCATTTACCCAATAAAGCTAGATTTTTTCCCCGTAAGGATCCAATGTTAAGACCACCTTCACCGAAGGGTGAAAGTAAATCATCCCATTTGACCCAATTAATTTTCGAATTTTCGCCCGCCCCGCCCCAAAAGAAGTTTTTTCTAATAAACTCAAGGGATTTTATCACACTCAACGGTGCACGAAAGAGAGAGAAATAGTATAGCGGTAGACTATTAAGGACCGATTTTATTAATGTTAACCTTCCACCAAAGGAAATCGTTTTTGCTTTCCAATTAGCAAGACGCGAATTAAACTTCTCGATAACTGATTTCCAACTTTCCACCCGGTTCATGTTTCGTCCCATAGGTAGACTGAGATAGGTAAACGGGAACTCTCCGACTCTACATCCCACCCTTTGTGCCATAAGATCAATTTCGGACGAGGGGACTCCAAGTCCAAAATACGGCTTTTGTTGAAGTTAATTTTTAAACCCGAGACCTTTTCAAAGCATTTTAACAACTTCATCAAATTACAAAAGTTTTGCCTATTCCAATCACCGAGGAATATGATGTCATCCGCGTATTGAAGGTGCGAGATTATTACCCTATCTATTATAATTTCGACCCCTTTGAAAAGGCCAACGCTAATAGCCTTTTTTGTGAGCAAATTCAAGCCTTCCGCTGCTATGATAAAAATAAAAGGTGACAAAGGGTCACCCCTTGTCTTACCCCCGCTCGATATTAAATTCACTCGTGGGAGAACCGTTGATGAGGATTGAAATCGAGGCCGACTTTAGGCACGCAAGAATCCACTTTCGCCATCTATCACCAAACCCCATCTGTCTCATGATTTCAAGTAAGAATTCCCAATTTAGACTATCGAATGCTTTCTCGAAGTCTACTTTAAGCACAAGACTTTTCTTTTTGCTTCTCGTAAGGAAATCAATGGCCTCGTTTGCAATGAGCGCATCGTCAAGAATGTACCTTCCTTTGATGAAGGCATTTTGCTCACCTCCAATAAGATTCGGTATTACTTTACGAAGGTGAATAGATAGCACTTTGGAGAGAATTTTGTAGTAGCACCCGATCAAGCTAATAGGACGATACTCGTTTAACCCTATCGGATCTGTTACTTTCGGAACAAGAGTAATGAAGGAAGAGTTGCACCCTTTTGAAATTTTGCATTTATCCCAAAACCATCCAAGTGCCGAGAGAAGCTCATCTTTGACCAAACCCCAATGTTTTTTGAAGAATTTGAATTTAAAACCATCAGGACCCGGGGCTTTCGAGCAACCACATTCGCTAATTGCATCCAGGACTTCTTTTTCGAAAACTTAGCCTCGAGGAGATCTGCCTGTTCAGCCGAGAGCTGATTAGGCATCGGCATGGGGGGCTGCACATTGCAGCCGTAAGCTATTACCACTTCTTTTCACTTATAAATCTCTGAAATGAGTAAAGGCCGCTAGTTTGATGTCGATTGGATCTTCGCACCAAGTACCATTAACGTTGAGACCCCTTGTATTATTTCTTGCATATCGCCTCTTGGTAAAAGCATGAAAAATGTAACAGACTGAAATCGGGGTTAGAAGTAAGATTACTTAATTACCCTTAGGTTTATATTTGTGGTTAAAATATGCTTTTATTTTAATAATATGTTTATTATTAATTGAACATGTGGTTAAGACCAGTTTGTGACAAGGGTCACAGAGATGGTTTGTTTGTTAAATTTGGACTCCGTTAGGGTTGCCAAATTAAGTGCGAAAGATATCAGATAACTGATAAATACCCGTGTGTTGTGGGGTATGGTTTTTAATACCATCTTAATAGTGTAAACTGCTTCCTTCTTCTCATTTCTAGATAATTCTCAAAACTAGTACGTACCAAACTCTTTCACTCTCAAACCCTAATCTAATTCAAGCCACAAATTGAATTAAGAGGCTTTAGGATCTGAATCTTATCATCCTTGTGATCATTTATCCAGGTTTGTTTGCTTAGATTCGTGATTTAATTCTTATAGAAATGGGTTTGGGTATAAAGTGGGTTTTTGATGAAATTAAGCTTGAATCTTCATGATTTGTGTTTGTTATGTTTAATTGATGTTAGAAATAGTTGCTATATAGTTTATATGATCTAATTATGCTGTGAATTGAGCAAGAACTTGTTAAAAATGATGAATTGTGTGTTAGAACTTGAGTTTATGTTAAAGTGTGTATTTTGGGATGAATTAATCCCAAATCTTGATTGTAGATGCTAGATTTTGATGTTTATAGTTGGGAAAAGTGTTTATGTATGATTGATATGTTTCTTTATGCTTGAATTTGGACTATAAACCTTGAAATCGAGTTTTTTTGGCTTAAAATCACCAAATCAGCGAAGCTGGTGGTGAAGAAGAAGCTGCTCGAAAAACTCGCTCGAAAACAGTGTTCGAGACTCGCTCGAAAATAGTGCTCGAGAACCTTTTGCTCGAAAACATATTATTGCTCGAAAAACTCGAGTTGCTCGAGAACCTTCTGCTCGAAAAACTCGAGTTGCTCGAGAACCTTCTGCTCGAAAAACTCGAATATGTTCGAAAACTCGAATTCGCTCGAAAAACTCGAATTTGCTCGAGAACCCCATGTTGCTCGAAAACCTTGCCTGTTATGTGAATATTTTCCGTTGAATGTAAAGTTGTGTATTAATACTTGGATATAATACTAACTTGAGATATTATGTGATGATTCACAGGTGATAAACAAAAAGGTGAAGGCTCAGAAAGATTAGACCTCTGAGAACCTTCAGCTACTGGTAATCGGTGAGTGGGTCTATCTCCGGATAGAGTATTAATTAGCTGACACGCTACTTGTTCAGACTCTTTATTACTATATTTATGTTCAGTACGATTACCATGCGTAGTTAGATATTGCCATACTAGTTAGGATGATTGCATGACTATTTATCTGTGATCTTATGTGCACACTGTTAGTTTGACACCAACCGAGGCAGCAAGGTTGGGAACCCTCCGAGGCAGCAAGGCAGGGTTGATGTAAGGTCGACAGTGGTAGCCTGGTCGGGTCATGAGTTACTGATTGTTCAGTATAGCATAGAAGGACGCATGTGTTGCGTCTGGACGGTTATGCAGTGAAATCAGTAAAGCGGACTATCGGTAGACTGTAGCTTGATCAACTACGTCGTGTGCTCGTACAAGCCGCCGATCCTCATATTGTCAGTTATTGTATGCTAGTTCAGGACGTTAGCATAACTGTGACCCTTGCATGCTCAGTTACTTATGCTTAGTCTGTTAGATAGTATCCATTCACTTAGCCGTGTGCTAATTTCCCCCACATTTCCACCCCTTGCAGGTTTAGGTACTGCTGGTTAGGATGGGTGTTGCTGTTGGGTTGAAGACATGTTTGACTACGTGCCTAACTCTGATGTTTTCTGGTTTTATAATGTTTCACGTAACACCAATGTTTTGAAATATTGTAATAACATTAACTAAGCTAAATTGATAACTATGGTTTGTAAATGTTATCTAAGGGTATTTATGCAATTCAGTCTTCTGCTGTGATATATATATATATATAAAATCAGGGTGTTACAAGTTGGTATCAGAGCGTGGTTTAGCAGCAAGTACGTGCGCGTATTTGTTCCTAAACCCTGAGTTAAGTCAAACATGTCTGTGAGGTGGGGTTAAGTGAATGTAGGATACGTGTGTGTGTTAGTTGTGTCTAAACTAACGGTTATCCACTAAGCTTTCGTGTAAGCTGTTTTGTAGAACAGGTATGGCAGAACAAGATAAAAATTCAACTGACCCCAATGCCCCTAGAACTTCTTTAGCTTCAAATGAAGGACATGTGCTAGATAAAGGTCCGCAGGAACAAATAATGGAATTACAAAGTCAACTACAAAAGGCTCTAAATCGAATTCACAGATTGGAACAGCAACAAGTTCAAGAGAACTCGAGTATTAGTGTCCCCAATCAGATTACTCCGACAGTGATAAATGGATACTTCAGTTCACCAAACATGTATCAGCAAATCGGGAATGCTCTTCAACAGCCGATGTTGCCACCACAATATTCCTTTTCTCAACAGAATCAATTACTACATCAATTCAATTCACAGTTTCCTAATCAGTTAGTATACCCTCGTCAGATGGTTTCTGGGAATAGTATGATAGAATATGATATGCCGCAGAAAAATCAAGAGGTGGGTCAGTCGAGCTCTAAGTCGAAGAAATTGCAGGGAAAGAATCGTAAGCGAAAGTCAAAGCGAAATAGATCTGGGTTGAGTAAGAATTTATGGTGTTATGGTTGTAAGGCATTACATAGCGGACTGTGCACAAGCATAACTAAAAGATGTTTAAGATGTGGTATAGTAGGGCACAAGATCCAAATGTGTTCTTTAAGTGAGGATGTGTGTTGGAGATGTCAACATGTAGGGCATAAATTCGCACAGTGCTCGAGTGTAGTGAAAGGTAGTAGTGGTCCGAGTGAATCAGGGTCCGGTTTAGGGCGAAAGAAGTCTTGTCGACGTTGTAAATCCTCACATGATGGGTCATGCTCAGTAATGACAAAAAGGTGTTTGAGGTGTGGTGTGATCGGGCATAGGTCCCAAACATGCTCTTTTTCGGAAAATGTTTGTTGGGTATGTCATCAGGTAGGTCACCGATCAAAACAATGTGCATCTTCCAAAAGTGGGAGTTCTGGGGCAGGGGCAGGGGTGCAGTTGATGTCAATAGGAGAGTCCTCTGCGGTAGGACAGAAAAGAAAGGATCCCTCATTGTCTACAGCGAGAGAAAATCAGAGATGCGTCGAGACGGATGCTGCATTTGATGACTTGATAGCCAGTAAGTCTTCGTTGCCATTATTACACCTTATGAATTGTATTATGTTGACTGTTGTTTGTCTGTGTATATTAGAAGCTACCTTAAGTGGTTTAAGTTAGTTTTCATAGACCTTGGAGCCTGAAATCTATTTCTTTGATTTGTGGTCTTGTGTTCTGTGTATTGACTATTGTAATCACTGAGTGTTGTGTTGGGATAATACGATATGGGTTCCTTTAACATTGATTGGCGGGACACACGTCATGGCCGTAAGGATCAAGATCGCTTAACAGTCGACTTGTTAGTGATGAATGGCTTGAACCTCGTGTTCTAACGCTATATTATACGTGATTTGCATGCATATGGTTTATGGTGTAACTTTTATGCATTACTAACCCTGTTATATCATCGCATTACTGGACTAGTTGTGTAGGACCGTAATATTATCCTAAGATATTGATCTCCTTAATTAGGATGACGTAACTTTTTATGTGGCCCTTAGAATGTAAGGATGGGTGGTGTTTCCTAATTATCTCTTGGATATATAGGGAAGAACTTTGTCCTGATTGAATAAATGTGAGTCTTGGTAAGATTCATAGTAATGCCTCAAGGAATTGTTTTCCTTCTGTACCCTCGTGACTTCTGTTATGATTTTTTAGAAATGTGTGTGGGTAGCGCTCTCTGTGTTGTGTATCTAGATGATAGTGAACCCTTTGACCTGAATGGGGAGTTGTATCTGATTTGTGTTATGACTTGGGGATTGGTCAAATGAGTGGTTGAGGCTTGGAATTGTGATTCGTATATCATTAGGATGGAATGATGTATCATAATATATTCCTATGCTTTGAGCGTCGTGTGGCATCTTTGCGTGAAGGTTATAAACTTCAGAACTTGAATAGTAAGGATAGGGTTAGTGATTGTGTTCGTGAACTTATGAATCAAATTTGCAAGTGTATTTGTAAAAGGTGATCTTTTGGATAGACTAGGAACAGTATAGATGGTGACTGATTTGTAAACAGATTGGGATAGTTGTTGTTGAGTGATAAGGCTTTTGTCAACAAACTTTGTGATCTTTTAGAGTTACTTAGTGAACTATAATTAAGAATGGTTTGTGTGGGTAAGACCTCGATGAATTAATAAACATAATTAGGGTCATAGTTCCATTATGTCTTTACTAGAGACTTGAGCCTTAGTTAGGGGTCTTTTGAGACATAGTCTGTATGGTTAATAGAAAATGGTAGAACCAATAGATGTGACTGGACCAGTAGTATCCTTGTATGACTAGATTTGTCGTGTAGTACCCGTAGGGTTGTCATAAGGAACTATCTTCCTTTCTTGGCCAGACGTGACCTTATGTGTGGTACTTAGAATGTAAGTGCAGGTTGTTTCTTAGTATTGGTCTTTTGGGTAGGAAGAGACGGACTTTGACTGGACTGAGGATTGAGTTTTGCGTATGAGTTGATCATAAGACTAGGGTGAGTATCCGACAGTGAGTGAGGTTGTGATTAGTATCACTTAAGAATGAATCAATGTAAATTGCTAATACCATGTTCAGGGGGTATTATGACAGTAGAGGACTTAGAGAGAAGTGTTGGAAAATACTAGTAGGTTACGATAGAAGGATTAATTGGGTACATTTGAGCAGTGAAAATGTGCCAGGATAGTTGTAATCAGATAACAAATTAGAAACCCTGAGTTTAGAATATATTTGTTAGTTAGTGGATTATAACTCTCAGTGATCAGAGTATAAAGACTGCGATTGATCAACAGATTCGATTAGGGTCTTGCACCAAAATACCCGAAATGAAGATGTGATTTGGGAATGATGTATTACGCCTGGCCAACGGAATACATCATGGTAAATCATACAGTAGTTTCAGGAGTCGGAGGAGATATAGTGATTGATAGTCTGTTTTGAATTTTAGAGGATTTTGACCAAAAGCTTACTTTTCTGACGAGGTGCTGACGAATGTAATGTACCTTGACTTGTGTGATTATTAGTTTAATAAGTTTGGATTGTGAATTCTAATGAAATCTTAACCTAGTCATGACCTATGAGGAATCACTTTAGCGATGTTAGACAGAAGAATTAAAGTTATTTGAAGCAATTAACTATTAGATAATTTACTTTCGGTATAGGATGATGGTTATTCTATACTCAGGATTCGTGAACTATTGATTATATTTGACTTGGAACTGTGTTGGTAAGCGGTTCTACGCTGGATGAGTGGACCAGTGATGCATTTTTAGTCATTAAATTAGTGAGTGAATATCGTCACGATTGAGCGAATTTCGATGAAATTCTTATTATCAGGTTTGAGACAGATATTAAATTATGAAATTTGGATAATTTAGTGTAGTCCGAGTTGACTTAGCGATATTGTAGTAATGAAATTAGTTAAGTTGTGTGTTCTGAGGTAAATGATATCCGTTAATCAGTATTTAGAATGGGTTAATTTGGGAAATTCGATGATTGTGATTCGGGGATAACCACGAATCATGATTGACAGATAACAGGTAGAGGGTCATTAATGGTGATTCGACAGGTTAGTGTGTAAAACTTAGACTTGAGATGGAAATTTTGTGGTAATTCGTAAGATTTATGACTGATCAAGTTTGGAATTCGGACGGAATTAGACTTGTTCGGCAGGTTTTCAACATTGAATTACTTTTGTAGGTAGTATAGACAAAAGATAAACTAGATCGGTGTGTAAGGAACATTTTAGATGTTGTGTAGTGTATAAGAAATTGTAGTTCAGTGTATAGCGGGTCAACCCTTGTAGTAGTTTTATTAGACGATGTGTTTGACTTTGGGCCATTGAGTTATCATTTGACTTAGGAGAAATGGATGGAGCTTTGTAGGGTATATGTCCGTAAGACCAGTTTTGGTTTAGGTCTAGTTGTGACCTGTTGTGGTGGTTCATGGTACTCATGACCTTTGTTGACCCAGACCAGATTCCGAGGACAGAATCTCTTTAAGGGGAGTGGATTTGTAACAGACTGAAATCGGGGTTAGAAGTAAGATTACTTAATTACCCTTAGGTTTATATTTGTGGTTAAAATATGCTTTTATTTTAATAATATGTTTATTATTAATTGAATATGTGGTTAAGACCAGTTTGTGACAAGGGTCACAGAGATGGTTTGTTTGTTAAATTTGGACTCCGTTAGGGTTGCCAAATTAAGTGTAAATGATATCAGATAACTGATAAATACCCGTGTGTTGTGGGGTATGGGTTTTAATACCATCTTAATAGTGTAAACTGCTTCCTTCTTCTCTATTCTAGATAATTCTCAAAACTAGTACGTACCAAACTCTTTCACTCTCAAACCCTAATCTAATCCAAGCCACAAATTGAATTAAGAGGCTTTAGGATCTGAATCTTATCATCCTTGTGATCATTTATCCAGGTTTGTTTGCTTAGATTCGTGATTTAATTCTTATAGAAATGGGTTTGGGTATAAAGTGGGTTTTTGATGAAATTAAGCTTGAATCTTCATGATTTGTGTTTGTTATGTTTAATTAATGTTAGAAACAGTTGCTATATAGTTTATATGATCTAATTATGCTGTGAATTGAGCAAGAACTTGTTAAAAATGATGAATTGTGTGTTAGAACTTGAGTTTATGTTAAAGTGTGTATTTTGGGATGAATTAATCCCAAATCTTGATTGTAGATGCTAGATTTTGATGTTTATAGTTGGGAAAAGTGTTTATGTATGATTGGTATGTTTCTTTATGCTTGAATTTGGACTATAAACCTTGAAATCGAGTTTTTTTGGCTTAAAATCACCAAATCAGCGAAGCTGGTGGTGAAGAAGAAGCTGCTCGAAAAACTCGCTCGAAAACAGTGTTCGAGACTCGCTCGAAAACAGTGCTCGAGAACCTTTTGCTCGAAAACATATTATTGCTCGAAAAACTCGAGTTGCTCGAGAACCTTCTGCTCGAAAAACTCGAGTTGCTCGAGAACCTTGATATTGCTCTAAACATACATATTATTCGACGCAATATCAGTTATATTTCATCAGCTTTTATCATTTACAAAGACATTCAATGTATAATATTCAAGAAAAACGACAAAAGCAGACACGAGCTTGAAGTTTGAAGAAACGACGATAAAACGAGGGGTTTTAACCAAATTTATATCAAGAAACGTTTATCCGAATGAAAGTACAAGATGATCGAAGAAAAAGATTTCAAATGGAAAGTCCCAAGTCAATATATATCGATACGAGGTCAACAAAGAACAAACGAGAAAATAAAAATATGAAAACTGCCATTTACTCTTACGCGAATCGTGTGACCTTACACGAAACACGTAGCAATTTAGCCTTACGCGAATCGTGTGAGTCTACACGAAACGCGTAATATTAGGCCGAATTTAATCATGAATCAGATAAGGGGCGGCTGCTTTTTGTGTTTTAAATCAATTCTTTTGGTTCAATGAGCTACAGCAAGGATTCAATTGAACTTACCTACTACTTCCATTGTGATGATAAATACGGAGTACTATCAACAGAATGAGGACACAATTTTTAGTACAAGACAGAATATATTACATACAACAATTACTATACACAAGTTAATATCATTCTGTAAAATTAGTTTCAAGTTCAAATATTTAGGGTAGTTTCAAATATTAAGGGTGTATTGTTCGTGATTAAGGGTATTATTGTACGCGTGAAAAGGGTGTTATTATTGTAATTTTTCTACCGTTTGAAGTTAATGAAAGTGAAGAATTTTTAGTAAGTTTACTCTGTTAAAATTATCATTGTTATTATGTTTGCATATTTATATTTTTATGTTTACCTTAGTGTAATGAATAGCTAAATTTCCATAGTGTTTGCTTATATGTAGAGCCCCTAGTGAAATGGATTGTTATCATTTGTAAAAGTTAAAATGTAACTTTAGTATTTTTAATATTGAGCCTAGTTAAAAGAACCATTATTATGTAATTAGGTATTTAACCCTTGCCACTTAATTTATTAAATTTAAATAACGAAAGTTGTTTTTATTTACATAAATTAAGCTTCAACATTAAAAATGATCTAGACGAATTTATGGATAAATTATTAACACCAATTTAGAAATAAACTTCGGTGGTTTGGGTAATATCAATAATTATATGATAGTGAAATTGTAAAAAGGGAAACCGTTACGATTTGGGTATTGGCGAAAGTCAAAACTAGGCTAGGTCTCAATTTAAATACTTAGGGAATAGTAGCTATCTAAAAAGAATCCGATGAAAATTAGATTTATTTTAGTTAGTCGTAACCTTATATTTATTCGAAAGAAAAATATAAAGTTTATTACTAAAACATTTTAAATAGGGCGTAAACTTAAAACAATCCATGGACCTAGGGGTGACACATTTAAGTAAACACTCCCATTTATCCCATTTATATTTATTATAAAAGTATTATTATTATTATTTACGAATTATTATTATAAAATATAAAAGATTACATAAAAATACTTAAAATTCGTACCAGACTGTTTGTCACATCGTATAAGTCATACGCGAAACGTGTATGATTACACGAAACGCGTACGCCTGTTTATCAAACTGTACGATCAGATCTACACAATTCGTGTAAGGTTTAAGATATACGCGATACGCGTATAAATACGCAAAACGCTTAGACAGTAATCCGGCTACAGTACCAGCTAGGTTAAAAATTAGGGTTTTAGTTATTTAATTATTTATATTTAGGTTATTACTATATAATTAGTATTAGTTATTATAAAATAACTTAAATACATGTTTTAATCCTAATAATTAGTATTAATTATTATAAGTTTATAATTTATAATTAGTTTATAATTAGATAATTAATTTAATTCCTTTTAACTTGTAGTAATTTTATTAAACATGTCATTTAGTTAATTTAAATAAGTTTATATTATAATTGCTCAAAAAAAAATTCTAAACATATAGTTTTATTAAAAGTTACTATTTTACTAATTACCCTTTAGTAATAAAATATTCGCATCCTAATTAGTATAATCTCATTTAGTTCCTTTTTAAGTTAATTATTGTAATCTTGTAATTTTATTTATGAAATTAGTTAGGTTATTTTTTATTACTGTTATATTATAAATTCCTAATCCAAAGTCCCCTTTAATTAAGTTTGACATCAAAGACTATTGAAAAAACCATTAAACACTCCATCTCCCTGTGGAACGAATCGGATTTACCGACAAACTAAACTACACGAATAGGACTAGTTGCCTATATATGTGTGAAATCAACCCGAATTCAATATAATACCACATATACAATAAATCAGTTCGTGTAACAAAAAAAAAACTCAAATCCGTTCAAAATAAAGGTTACGTTTCACCCTCATCAACTTTTTGGCGCCGCTGCCGGGGAGTTGGCAGTTAAATAAATAGATAATTTTTCTGGTTCGTAGTAATAGTTGGATTTGTACGTGGACCGGGTTGTTGGATCACCAATTTTATTGGTCTTAGAAGGATCCTGCCCCTCTGCTGCATCTTTTGGCTATTCGAAACGTGGGCAAAATCAGAAGGATAATCTGTTTGTTTAAAGGTTTTTATCATTGTTTTTATGTTATTCGATCCTTTCAAGGAAATTCATTTCCAAGAAAGTTCAAAGTTTTTGAATAAATCCTTTAGTTCTTTGTACAATTTTCCAAATTGTATGATCCGTTCAATCCTAAACTCGTTAAACTTAATCCGGAACCGCAAAGAATTAATAAAGGACAAAAACAACAAAAAGAAATAGGAAGTACTCGTAATTTTGAAACACCGAAAAACACTAAAAAAAAAAGAGAAACAAGTAGGTAACCCTAGATAAACCTTTAGTGAAGTGATCTCATAATAGAAATTAATGTATGAACTTACGTTCCTCCAACGCTGAATTAACTCCTTCACATCCTGAACCCGAAAGAAAATTCCACGAACGCTTAAGAGCCCAAGAAGTAGAAATTCTTGCTAAAAATTTAGAGTCACTTTCCTTAGAATCCGACTCTGAACCAATTATTCAACCAATCATAGAGCCGATTATTAAAGAAGAAGAAGAAATGGCTGATACAAATTTAACGATGGAAGCATTAATGAAGGCAAAAAGGAAAGGTCAAGGCCACGCAATCATCCAACCCACGATGACTGATGGCTTTGAAATAAAAGGTCAATTTTTACACATGGTAACTAATACATGCCAATTCGGTGGAGCTCCAAATGAGGATGCTAACGAGCATCTTCGTAAGTTTGTAAGCATTTGCAAACTATTCAAAATTAAGGATGTCACCGATGATGTCGCATGTTTAAAAATCTTTCCATGGTCATTAAAGGATGAAGCTAGAGATTGGCTAGACTCATTACCAGAAGGTTATATTGAAGACTGGAATGATATGATGGACAAATTTTTGTCAGAATTCTTTCCTGCTTCAAAAGCAGCAAAATTGCAAAGTGATATAAATCACTTTAAACAAAAGCCTAATGAAACTCTTTATGAAGCTTGGACCCGATTCAATAAAATGCTTCGAATATGTCCTCAACACGGGTTGAGTACATTTCAAAAAGTTTGTGTATTTTATAAAGGAGTAAATATAGCTACTAGAAAAGATATAGATGTTGCAGCCGGAGGTTCGGTCATGAAGAAAACACCTGAAGACGCCCACACAATCATTGCTGATTTAGCTTCCCATTCCCATAATTGGCATCAAGAAATAGAATTCTCTAGATCATCAAATGTTGCTAGTATTGAAAGCAATGATGAAATTGCTTCTTTAAAAGTTCAAATAGCAAATCAAGCAAGGCAAATCGAGAAAGTAACCAAGGAAATGCATGCTATCAGAGTAGGATGTGAACTATGCCAAGGTCCCCATCTTACTAGAGATTGTGATCAAAGTACAATGGAAGAGCAAGCAAATTTCTTAGGTTACTTACGAAAAGGTGAAATGAACTTCAGTGATTTTCCAGCTATAGAAGCAAACAACCGAAAATATCCTCCTATAAACAGCTATCAAGTAGGAGGACCTTCAGGATCAAATAATAATAACTATCAAGGAGGAAATCCAGGTTACCAAAATAACCGGAATTTCCCAAATCAAAATCAAAGAAATCCGCCACCAGGTTATAATAACCGAAATCAACCTCAACGAAATTATCAAAATAATTTCCAGCACAATCAACCACAACCACTAGCACTTATGCAACCACAACCATTAGCAATTATGCAACCTCAACCTGAGAGGAAATCTGGTTTAGAAGATCTCTTAAGAGATTTTATGGTTAAGCACGAGCAAAATGCAGAGCTCCAAACTCAGCAAATCCGAAATCAACAAGCCACAATACAAAACTTAGAAAGGGATGTTGGAAGGATATCACAGTTACTATCAGAGAGACCACCAGGTACTCTCCCCTCAAATACTCAAGTGAATCCCAACAACCCCCAAACAAGGAACGAGCATGTAAATGCTATAACTACTAGAAGTGGTTTAACTACTAAACCGGAGACTCTTAAGTCCCCGGAAGTTCCTTTATGTCCTTCTGTTTTACAAATACCGGTTGATGAAAATGAGCAAGTTGACAAAGAACAAGAGAAAGATGATCCACCTAAGGTCATACCAAAGAAAAGTGAAGAACCAACAGTAAAGGTGCATAAGGAACCTATTCCATACCCAAAAGCATTAAAGAAAGACAGACTCGCGAGGCGATATGAGAAATTTGCGGACATGATTAAGCAAATTAGCATTAACATGCCACTCGCGGAGGTTCTTAGGGATATGCCCAATTATGGGAAGTTTTTAAAGGATCTCATATCCTCGAAGGGTAAATACCACGATGTTTCTGCCACATTCCTTCATGAGGAATGTTCGGCCATCTTAAAGAAACAAAATGTACCTCCAAAATTAGGAGACCCTGGTAGTTTTATCATACCATGTATGATGGGTGATTCGGTGGTGTACGATGCACTAGCCGACCTAGGTGCAAGTGTTAACCTAATGCCTTACTCATTATATTTAAAACTTGACTTAGGAGACTTAAAACCAACCCGGATGGGTATTCGATTAGCAAACCAATCATTTGATACTCCCATAGGTATAGCCGAGGATATACTTGTAAAAGTTGGCTCACTTATCTTTCCCGTCGACTTTGTTATTCTAGAAATGCAAGAGGACACAAAAGTTCCTATCATTTTAGGACGTCCTTTCCTAAACACTGCAGATGCTATCATTAATGTCCAAAAAGAACAATTGAGTCTAGGTGTGGGAAACGAGAGAATAATTTGTCACATTGACAAAGCCATGAAAAGACCCACTTCTACCGATGACTCTTGTTTTCAAATTGATGTTATAGATCTTTATGTCGAGAATGAATTGAAGGAGCTACTTGAAATTGATATCCCGGGGTTAGCCCCGGTAAGTGAGAATGAATACTTCAATATTGATAAAGATTTTGATGAGTTGATGAAGGTGGTCACGGATGACGAGACCATAATAGAAGAAATTCCCAAGGAAGAGGAATCGTTTGAGGAAATCAAAAATGAAGATAGATTTCGTATAAAAAATTCCTTAGAAGAACCACCCGTACTAGAGCTTAAAGAGCTACCCAAACACTTGGAGTATGCTTATCTCGAAGGTACATCTCAATTACCAGTAATTATTGCTTCACATCTTTCAGATAATGAGAAGGATAAGCTAATTTCTGTATTAAAAACCCATAAAAAGGCTATAGCCTGGAAAACAACCGACATTCCGGGAATAAACCCGTCTTATTGTACACATAAAATTCTCCTTGAGAATGACTACAAACCCGTAGTACAAAGACAACGCAGGCTAAATCCCAACATGAAAGAGGTTGTTAAAAAGGAGGTCGTCAAGCTTCTTGACGCCGGGTTAATCTACCCCATCTCTGATAGTCCATGGGTTAGTCCAGTACAAGTAGTACCCAAAAAGGGGGGTACAACCGTTATATTAAATGAAAAGGACGAACTCGTCCCAACTAGAACAGTTACCGGCTGGAGAGTCTGTATTGATTACAGACGTCTAAATGATGCCACTAGAAAGGATCATTTCCCGTTACCTTTTATTGATCAAATGCTTGAACGATTAGCGGGAAAAGAATATTATTGCTTTCTAGATGGTTTCTCTGGTTACTTCCAAATTCCAATTGATCCCAACAACCAAGAAAAGACCACATTCACTTGTCCTTTCGGTACCTTTGCCTATCGCCGCATGCCGTTTGGTTTATGCAATGCACCCGGAACCTTTCAAAGGTGCATGATGGCAATCTTTGATGATATGGTAGAGGATTGTATGGAAGTCTTCATGGATGACTTTTTCGTATTTGGAGACTCCTTTGAATCGTGTCTTTTCAACCTTGAACGTATGCTTATCCGATGTGAGAAAGCAAACTTGGTCCTAAATTGGGAAAAATGCCACTTCATGGTGAAAGAGGGCATTGTACTTGGTCACAAAATATCTCGTGCGGGAATAGAGGTAGATAAAGCTAAAATTGAAGTTATCTCTAAGCTACCTAAACCATCAAATGTTAAAGCCATTAGAAGCTTTCTAGGTCACGCAGGATTCTATAGGCGATTTATCAAAGATTTTTCTAAAATCGCCCGCCCATTGACCAAGTTTCTTGAAAAGGATGCTCCATTTGACTTTGACACTAATTGCGAGAATGCATTCTCGATTCTTAAGTCAAAACTCACACAAGCTCCCATTATGGTATCTCCAGATTGGAGTATGCCATTTGAGCTAATGTGTGACGCAAGCGATTATGCCTTAGGTGCTGTTTTAGGACAACGTCAAGATAATCATTTTCTACCGATTTATTATGCAAGTAAAACTCTAACAGGAGCCCAAATTAATTATACCACCACGGAAAAAGAACTCCTAGCGGTTGTTTATGCATTCGATAAATTTCGGTCATATTTGGTGTTGTCCAAGACCATTGTTTACACGGACCATTCGGCACTTAGATACCTATTCTCGAAACTAGATGCAAAACATCGTCTCATACGTTGGGTTCTTTTACTTCAAGAATTTGACATTGAGATACGTGACAAGAAAGGAGCTGAGAATCTAGCTGCCGATCATTTATCCCGACTTGAAAACCCCGAATTAGATAAACTTGATGATACAATCATCAAAGATACATTTCCTGACGAATCTCTAATGAGGGTTGAAAAAGAATCTGAAATCCCATGGTTTGCCCATTTTGCAAACTATCTTGCTTCAGACATTCTACAAAAAGGACTTACTTATCAGCAAAAGAAGAAATTCTTTGCAGATTTGAAGTCATATTTCTGGGAATACCCAGACCTATTTCGTTTTGGTGCGGATCAAATAATTCGCCGTTGTGTGTACGGACAAGAAGCTCAACAAATTCTTGAGCATTGCCATCAAGGGCCAACCGGCGGTCATTTCGGACCAAACCACACTGCAAGAAAAATCCTTGATTCGGGCTTTTATTGGCCCACGATCTTTAAAGATGCCCATAATTTCGTTCGAACTTGTAATGCATGCCAACGAACGGGCAACATCACGAAAAAGGATGCGATGACTCAAACCGGCATCCAAGTTTGTGAAATCTTTGACATTTGGGGAATAGATTTCATGGGACCATTTCCAAGTTCACATAAGTGAAAGTACATACTAGTAGCCGTTGATTATGTATCCAAGTGGGCTGAAGCAAAAGCTTTGCCTACAAATGATGCTAGGGTGGTGGTAAACTTCTTGAAAAATCTCTTCTCACGCTTTGGAATCCCAAAAGCACTCATATCCGACCGAGGAACACATTTTACCAACAACCTTCTTGAAAAGGTGTTGAAGAAGTATGGCGTAACTCATCGTTTCTCTACTCCGTACCACCCGCAAACAAGTGGTCAAGTGGAGAACACGAATCGTGCCTTAAAACGCATACTTGAGAAGACGGTTAATAACAACCCTAAAATCTGGCAACGCAAGTTAGATGACGCGTTGTGGGCTTTTAGGACTGCGTATAAAACACCAATAGGTACCACACCATTTAGACTTGTATACGGTAAAGCGTGTCATCTACCTGTTGAAGTTGAACACAAAGCATACTGGGCTATGAGAGAATGTAATACTGACCTTGTACAAGCCGGAGAAAATAGGTTATTACAACTTAACGAACTAGATGAATTAAGATTACAAGTCTACAAAAATTCTAAAACATATAAAGAAAAAACTAAAGTATGGCACGATGCACGATTAAAAAAGAAAGAATTTGAACAAGGGGATAAAGTATTGGTATTCCAATCACGTTTCAAGTTTTCACCTGGTAAACTTAGATCCCGATGGACTGGGCCATATATAATAAAACAGGTTTTTCCATCTGGATATGCAGAGTTGTATGGTAAAGACGGTGGAACTTTCAAAGTGAACGGACACAGACTCAAGTTATACTTTGAAGAAATCAATACTATGGAAAGAGACGAAATCACCTTCTACCCTAAGGACAAATAAATTCAGGGTAACTCTAAGGTTTTAAACTCCATTCTCGATTTTTATTCTTATCATTAAGAGTGGGGTTAGATTGGTCTTTCCCTAGCAGACCCTAAAGAACTAGTCTTCTCCCTCCATTCTACCTTTTTAATTTCTTTTTGTTTTTATTGTGTAATTTCAAGATGCGCAGTCAGTATATCTACAACCATTTCATTTTAAAGTGCGATAAGATTTTACCGAGGGATGTGGTGTTAGATATTAAGAAAAGATGCGATAAGGCGAGGAAAGAAGAAAGACAGAAACTAAATGAGACAAACTATGCAAGAGGAAAATCTAAATCAGATAAAAGGCGTCGAGCACGTCATTTGGGTAAATGTGTGAAATGTGGAAAACCGACTCACTCCGGAGATTGCTCAAAGAACCAAACGGACTCTAATTACGAGTACGTAACCTTATGCCGAGAAGGGCCTTTAAAATGTGCAGAAGAAAATCTCTTAAACCAGCGAGGTTACGCCTACGAAGCAATGGGGAGCGAAATAATGCGACTCCACTACGAGGCGAGCCAACGAGGCTTCACTCTTTAAATCTTTTTCTCGCCAATTGTGTGTTTGTGCATTTTTGTGTGTAATGTTTTGGTGTGTTTGGTTTGTTTTTGTTTGTTGTATGTTCTATTAAAACGGTCTACCATTTAAAAGTGATGAACCTTGAGTTCAATATGTTTTCATTGAAAACGATAAATGTTAAGTGTTACAACTGAATTATCGTTTTTCAAATTACACGAAATTTCTTGTTGGATTCATAAGATATCTGTTAAATAGTAAACCACGAAAACAATATAAAAATTAAAAAAAAAATCCTTTCTACTAAATTGAAGGTGAAACGCCTTGAGTTTAACTTGTTTCTTTGAAAATGAAAATGTTTAGGTGTCACAACTGAATTTTCATTCTTCAAATTGCACAAATTTTTTTGTTAAATTCTAAAAGTCTACAGTAGATTGCAAAATATACCTTTTTATCAATAACCGTAAAAATATATAACTTGTAAATCTTTGTCGTGGATAATGATAGGTTTGACGACCGAATTTATCTCTACCTAATCGATAGGAAACAAAGTTTTAAGTTTGAAAATTAGTTGATTTAGGGGTATACAAAAAAAATAGAGTGTATTTTAATTTGTGTAATTTTTATTTTTCATGTACTTGTTCTAAAAATTAAAAATGTTAATATTTTTAACACAAAAAAATAGAGTGTTTTTATTTTATTTTAAATTTGTTTTCGAAAAAGAATTTTTAGCCAAAGCTTACGCGTAGGGTGTAGCAGTACACGAATCGTGTGGAATTTAAAGCATACGCAAAACGTGTTATGGTTTGTAATAACATAATTGTATGGTGTGTATTGATACTTTTTATGTTTCTTATGTTTTATTATATATTAGCAAGAAAGTAGTGTGGGGTAAAATTGTTTTGTACGATTGAAGTACAACCCAATGTTTTGTAAGTTTTTAACATGGTTTTGACAGGTACAGAAGAAAATGCAATTAGACGAAATGAAACATCGAATTACATTGTGATACAAACATTGGATATAATCATAGGTAAAACAATTTGAAAATCCAAAACGGTTAACAAAGGATGTTCCAAATACTTTACACTTTTTGTCCTCTCAAATTTATACATTATTATCTGATTTTATGTAATGAGGGCATTACATAATCTCAAGTGTGGGGTGGGAATATATAAATTCTCGAGAACTTATAATTTGGTGATTTTTATCAAGATTTATAAAATTTTTAAACAAATATATCAAATGAATTTTTAAGGTAACTACGAGCGATTAAAGCATAGGTGTCAAAAACCGAAATTATCGTCTCATTACATTAAAAACGCATAAGTTTATTTGTTTAAAACCTATAAAAGAAAACCAATTATAACAAGAATTTATAAAACCTTATGTTGAGAACCATATATCACATGTTTCTATGAAGTTATTGCAGATATCATTGCTTTGGAACGTATAAACCTGAATATTCCATTATTACGAGTAATAGAGGATGAATCAAGTCCATCCCGTAAGGAAGTAAAGTCTTCCAAATTGACACACTTGCTAACTTATGTTAGAAGATGTAGTCCAGAACAGCTGTAGGTTGACGAAAAATCTTGAAAAGTCATCCCTAAGATCGGCTGGAAATCCACCTAACCTCAGCATCAAAAAGGGTTTTTGGTGGTCAGACTTATCCTAACCATGAGAAGGATATGTTTCGTACAATGGGGGGGCACAATGCAAATTAGCTTTTAAGACTAATGAATCTAATCCCCAGATGGATGATCTCCGTAAAGATCAACTGCATCTATGTTTGACCGCGGTCAACATACATATGCCATAACAAATTGAGGTGTGCAAACTCATGGTTCACCGATGATATTTGGACACGATATAATTTTGTTCTAAAACTTATGCTATTTTATGAATTATATTGTGTAAAACTATTTTTTGGACATTCGGCTTCAAGTTCCATGATACTACAATCATGGGGGCGAATAGCTTGCTAATCGCCGACTGAGACTTCGGTTTTCAGTTACCCTCAACCGGAATTTGAGGTTAAAACCGGAAAACGTGTCTAGTGTAAAAACTAGCATGACATTTTATAAAATCATAAAACGTTTTCACAAGGTCCAATTTTCCCTAAGGATCCAAATTTTTAAACCTTAATCACGAATTTCATGTTTGTTTCTGTTGTCAGAATTTCGTTTCGTGTGGTGTGCGTGTGATTCAATAAAAATTGTGTAGTGTTTCAAACTATTCCATATAGCGTGTGTTTCATTTCGTGTAGTGTGTGTTGTGTGATCTAATGTTCAATACGGAAAAATATATAATGTTCCGATTCTGTTAAAAGATGTAATTGCTTGAGGACAAGCAACATTCAAGTGTGGGGTATTTTGATATTGCTCTAAACATACATATTATTCGACGCAATATCAGTTATATTTCATCAGCTTTTATCATTTACAAAGACATTCAATGTATAATATTCAAGAAAAACAACAAAAGCAGACACGAGCTTGAAGTTTGAAGAAATGACGATAAAACGAGGGGTTTTAACCAAATTTATATCAAGAAACGTTTATCCGAATGAAAGTACAAGATGATCGAAGAAAAAGATTTCAAATGGAAAGTCCCAAGTCAATATATATCGATACGAGGTCAACAAAGAACAAACGAGAAAATAAAAATATGAAAACTGCCATTTACTCTTACGCGAATCGTGTGACCTTACACGAAACGCGTAGCAATTTAGCCTTACGCGAATCGTGTGAGTCTACATGAAACGCGTAATATTAGGCCGAATTTAATCATGAATCAGATAAGGGGCGGCTGCTTTTTGTGTTTTAAATCAATTCTTTTGGTTCAATGAGCTACAGCAAGGATTCAATTGAACTTACCTACTACTTCCATTGTGATGATAAATACGGAGTACTATCAACAGAATGAGGACACAATTTTTAGTACAAGACAGAATATATTACATACAACAATTACTATACACAAGTTAATATCATTCTGTAAAATTAGTTTCAAGTTCAAATATTTAGGGTAGTTTCAAATATTAAGGGTGTATTGTTCGTGATTAAGGGTATTATTGTACGCGTGAAAAGGGTGTTATTATTGTAATTTTTCTACCGTTTGAAGTTAATGAAAGTGAAGAATTTTTAGTAAGTTTACTCTGTTAAAATTATCATTGTTATTATGTTTGCATATTTATATTTTTATGTTTACCTTAGTGTAATGAATAGCTAAATTTCCATAGTGTTTGCTTATATGTAGAGCCCCTAGTGAAATGGATTGTTATCATTTGTAAAAGTTAAAATGTAACTTTAGTATTTTTAATATTGAGCCTAGTTAAAAGAACCATTATTATGTAATTAGGTATTTAACCCTTGACACTTAATTTATTAAATTTAAATAACGAAAGTTGTTTTTATTTACATAAATTAAGCTTCAACATTAAAAATGATCTAGACGAATTTATGGATAAATTATTAACACCAATTTAGAAATAAACTTCGGTGGTTTGGGTAATATCAATAATTATATGATAGTGAAATTGTAAAAAGGGAAACCGTTACGATTTGCGTATTGGCGAAAGTCAAAACTAGGCTAGGTCTCAATTTAAATACTTAGGGAATAGTAGCTATCTAAAAAGAATCCGATGAAAATTAGATTTATTTTAGTTAGTCGTAACCTTATATTTATTCGAAAGAAAAATATAAAGTTTATTACTAAAACATTTTAAATAGGGCGTAAACTTAAAACAATCCATGGACCTAGGGGTGACACATTTAAGTAAACACTCCCATTTATCCCATTTATATTTATTATAAAAGTATTATTATTATTATTTACGAATTATTATTATAAAATATAAAAGATTACATAAAAATACTTAAAATTCGTACCAGACTGTTTGTCACATCGTATACGTCATACGCGAAACGTGTATGATTACACAAAACGCGTACGCCTGTTTATCAAACTGTACGATCAGATCTACACAATTCGTGTAAGGTTTAAGATATACGCGATACGCGTATAAATACGCGAAACGCGTAGACAGTAATCCGGCTACAGTACCAGCTAGGTTAAAAATTAGGGTTTTAGTTATTTAATTATTTATATTTAGGTTATTACTATATAATTAGTATTAGTTATTATAAAATAACTTAAATACATGTTTTAATCCTTATAATTAGTATTAATTATTATAAGTTTATAATTTATAATTAGTTTATAATTAGATAATTAATTTAATTCCTTTTAACTTGTAGTAATTTTATTAAACATGTCATTTAGTTAATTTAAATAAGTTTATATTATAATTGCTCAAAACAAAATTCTAAACATATAGTTTTATTAAAAGTTACTATTTTACTAATTACCCTTTAGTAATAAAATATTCGCATCCTAATTAGTATAATCTCATTTAGTTCCTTTTTAAGTTAATTATTGTAATCTTGTAATTTTATTTATGAAATTAGTTAGGTTATTTTCTATTACTGTTATATTATAAATTCCTAATCCAAAATCCCCTTTAATTAAGTTTGACATCAAAGACTATTGAAAAAACCATTAAACACTCCATCTCCCTGTGGAACGAATCGGATTTACCGACAAACTAAACTACACGAATAGGACTAGTTGCCTATATATGTGTGAAATCAACCTGAATTCAATATAATACCACATATACAATAAATCAGTTCGTGTAACAAAAAAAAAACTCAAATCCGTTCAAAATAAAGGTTACGTTTCACCCTCATCAAACCTTCTGCTCGAAAAACTCGAATATGTTCGAAAACTCGAATTCGCTCGAAAAACTCGAATTTGCTCGAGAACCCCATGTTGCTCGAAAACCTTGCCTGTTATGTGAATATTTTCCGTTGAATGTAAAGTTGTGTATTAATACTTGGATATAATACTAACTTGAGATATTATGTGATGATTCACAGGTGATAAACAAAAAGGTGAAGGCTCAGAAAGATTAGACCTCTGAGAACCTTCAGCTGCTGGTAATCGGTGAGTGGGTCTATCTCCGGATAAAGTATTAAGTAGTTGACACGCTACTTGTTCAGACTCTTTATTACTATATTTATGTTCAGTACGATTACCATGCGTAGTTAGATATTGCCATACTAGTTAGGACGATTGCATGACTATTTATCTGTGATCTTATGTGCACACTGTTAGTTTGACACCAACCGAGGCAGCAAGGTTGGGAACCCTCCGAGGCAGCAAGGCAGGGTTGATGTGAGGTCGACAGTGGTAGCCTGGTCGGGTCATGAGTTACCAATTGTTCAGTATAGCATAGAAGGACGCATGTGTTGCGTCTGGACGGTTATGCAGTGCAATCAGTAAAGCGGACTATCGGTAGACTGTAGCTTGATCAACTACGTCTTGTGCTCGTACAAGCCGCCGATCCTCATATTGTCAGTTATTGTATGCTAGTTCAGGACGTTAGCATAACTGTGACCCTTGCATGCTCAGTTACTTATGCTTAGTCTGTTAGATAGTATCCATTCACTTAGTTGTGTGCTAATTTCCCCCACATTTCCACCCCTTGCAGGTTTAGGTACCGCTGGTTAGGATGGGTGTTGCTGTTGGGTTGAAGACATGTTTGACTACGTGCCTAACTCTGATGTTTTCTGGTTTTATAATGTTTCACGTAATACCAATGTTTTGAAATATTGTAATAACATTAACTAAGCTAAATTGATAACTATGGTTTGTAAATGTTATCTAAGGGTATTTATGCAATTCAGTCTTCCGCTGTGATATATATATAAAAAAAAAAAAAATTTAGCCCTTGATTTTTGCTTTGCCATGCTCAATTTAATCCTTTCTTTGTCGATCCACAACTTTCTACAATCAAGCCAATCTTTTCTCTCATCCGAAGATAGTTCACGGGTTTCTGCCATACATTCCCATGCCATAGCTTTGTTTTTCAAGTCTTCAATCTCATTATCGATACCACCAAGAGAATTATGACCGCATTCCTTTAAAGCAATTTTAATATTTTTCATTTTTGTCTCTAAATTTGCAATCTAACCTATGCCCTTGTACCTCTTTATTCCACGCATTGGTAATGATCACATCAGACCCTTCCACATCTAACCATTTGTCAAAGATTTTAGTAGGTTTCGGGCCGAAGTCTATTGATCTATCTCGAAGGACTATCGGATAATGTTCCGACAATTTTTGATCTAAAGCTAGGACCAATAATTCATTCCACATAATGCTTACTTTTTCCGAAATTAAGAATCTGTCAAGTTTGTTAAACTTGATTCCATTGTCACAAATCCGCGTAAACCTCTTACCTCCCATTGGAACCTCGATTAAGTTGGAGTGATTAATAAAGTCATTAAACCACTCCGCCCCTCTTTCATTAAACTCACAATTTTTTCTTTCCGATTCATTACGAACTTCATTAAAATCCCCACAAAGGATCCAAGCCGCATCGATAACACCTAAAAAAATTTCAAGACTCGCCCACATTTTTAATTTATTAGTATCATTGTGAGGCACGTAAATATTAACAATATAAGAAGTCTCGACTCGCCCTTTCCATTTCCCTCTAACCGCAATGTAAAATTCCTCAATAAACGCTTGTTTCGCTGAAAACTCATTGGTGTCCGAAACTAAAAGTGACCCGCCCGAATTGCCTATCTTTCCCTTTTGAATAAAATCAAACCCATCCGACCCCCATAACATGTTAACCCAATTCCTATCAACCATATTGCATTTAGTTTCTTGTAGTGCAATGACATCCGGCTTTTCACGGTTTACCAGTTTTTTAAAATCCCCCAAATTTCTTTCCTTACCCGACCCGAACCCACGGATATTTAAAGATAGAATTTTCATAATAAAATAAGCAAAAACGAAGAAAGGAGAGAAAGATAGGTTAGACCTGCCCTTCTTCCCAATCGAGACCGATTTGCTTTGCGAATTCACCTAATCCCACACTGTTCTCTGAAAATTCATTCTGTTTGTCGAATAAACTTGAGGAGGTGTTTCTGGATTTTGAATTTTTTGCACGCCTTGGGACATGGTCAGGAAGATCAGTCTTACTCGAGTTATTAGATTTAGAATCGAAAGAGCCCTCCTGGATGGAATTCTTTCCCTTCTTCATCTTACCTTTCTTTATAGCTCTTTGTTTGGATCGAGCAGAACACTTTACACGAATTACCGTTGAGGCTCGCCAATTACTTGGTCCCTAACTTCCCATCTTTGAATGTTTATTAGCTGGAATTTCGATACTATTACCATCATCTCGGATATCGGCATCACATGGAATGCTATTGTCATCTGATTTATCGGATTCAGCCAAGATGTTGTCTTCACAATATTTTATTCCATCTGTAACAGGAGTGACACCAATGCCCTCGTTTACCGGATCCCCATTGCCTAACCCACAATTAACAGGCCCATCAAGGTTGGAACAAGGCCCATCAGTCGCCTCCTTAATTTTGGGCTGCTCATTTAAATTAGACTCAACATCTCCATCTTTAAGCCCACCAGAGTAGAAATAAGGCCCATCAATCGCCTCGTTAGTTTTGGGCTGCATGTTTACATCAGGCCCAACATATTTATCTTTAGGGTTACTGGTGGAAAACCCTGTCGAATTCTCCTGCCCAATTTTATCCTCTGCACCTTTCTCACTCCTGTCATCATTATATTTTAATGTTTCGGGAACTGGAGAGTCGCCAACTTTCTCCTCGTTGCAATTTTCCATGGCGACGTTTGAGGAACCCAAGAACCCTTCATCCAAGGGATTTTCCAGTTCATTTTTTCCGGTGGTGTCACCCACCGAATGTTTTTCCGGTACCTGGATTCTGTTGCCATCATCGTCCTTAATCAACCCATCTTCATCGGAACTACAGTTACCACTTTCATCACCGGAGGACATATCACCGTTTACCCTGTCATCATCCCAATCACTAGTTGAATCATTATTTAGGTCTATCTCAATGATATCACTCACCTCCTCTACCACTTTGACGTAGAATAAACGTGAGCTGACCCGTAAGTTGATTGTTTCGTTTATGAGCTTGCATCCCCACACTTTCACCAGAACTCTTTCAGCAATAAGACTTTGGTTGCCTTCGAATGAACAGTTTTCTGTTTGCAGGAAAGGGCCCCACCACTTAGCAATTAACAGAAAGGTTTTCTCCGACCAATGTAACACCGGAACGCCCATAATATTAATCCATGTAAGTCGACCCCCAGGAGTGGTAGGTGTGTCTCCCTTTCTGACATTTGCTAGCCATTGTTTTATAATGTGGTCCTCCTTCTCCAAGATATCCTTCATTGTTGCCTCGTTATTGAGCACAATCATCATCTCTAGACCACCAAGATACTTAATCTCATAGTTTCGCAACCCCTCTGCATCACATATTGACTTAAGGTTTTCTAGATATTCTACTTTTTTAACCTCCCCAACAATAGACCGTGACATGATACTTGAGTTATCATCATCATCATCATTGATAGTTACTCTACGCTCGTTCAGGTTGGTGGAGGTACCGGAGGTACCAGGGATACCAGGATCACTATGTTTTTTGTTGAGAACGGTATCTCTTAGGTCTGGGGGATATGATCCGACATTACGCCTTCCGACCACCTCATTGAATTTCCTATCATCGCAGAAAGATTTACGAAGATATAACACCCCAGATTTTTTTTTTAAATACAGCGGAAGACCAATTTAATAAATACATAATACAACATGTATATATATGTAATTCACTTAATGATAAACACGTTAATAAATAAATGACCGGGTGTTATATTAAAACATAAATACAACTTTAATAGAAAGGACGTGTCATCAGAGTTGTGACTAGTCAAACATATCTCTCAACAATCCATCTCCTGGAATCTATCAAATATGCAACAGTCAACCTACAGGGAAGAGGAGGGGGGTTAGCACGAAGCTAAGTGAGTGCAACTAACTACAAGTAATAGCATACATAAACAGTCATACTAATCATGTCACATAGTCTAACACATAATCATCACCCAAGTGCCATTTACAGAGACTCTGGAGGCTCGACCAAACCATTAACCACCAGTTGATCGGACTGGGGCTTACCAGAAGTTCCTCCACCACTGTATGTATATATATAATCCACAAGCGACAGACGCGTCATTCACATATATATACACCTCGATTGTCTAGGCTACCACATGAGGAACCCAACCCGCAGGTTGATCTCTCCTACCGAGGCTACCACACAATAGGGACGCACTGGACTCCAGTAGACAAGCATCAACTAACATGCTAACTAACCATAGTAGCAAGTATATCTAATAAGTATGGTAATCATAATATAACATGCTACTCTATACTATATACTTCAGTTAGTCCCACTCACCGATACCGGCATCACTTGGTAGTCTAATATCATCGAGTCTTCTCCTCGTCTCTATCACCTGAAAACAATACTCACAAGTTAGTAAGTCATATTCCAAATACTAACAATATCACAATCACAATGTATATATATATACATACACACACATATATATATATAATATATCCACACACACACACACACACACATATATATTCATACTTATATACATACACATATATTCCATCACAACATTAAACCAAGTCATAACATCTTATAATCATCATTGGATAAGTCTACAACCTAATTCCATTCACTAACGTCATATAAGTGCGTGCAAAACAGACATACACGCTAAAACCCATTTTTTTGACCAAAATAAAGCTTGATCTAACTTCTTAAAAGTTTACCATTGTAAAGTACTCTTCATTACAATTCCAACGATATTTGATTCATCAAAAACAGAGTTACGGTTCAAAAGTTATGACCAAAGAAAATTTCAGAAAAAGTTGACCAGACGCAACCGTACGGATGCATCTGCAATCGACGGTTGCACCTACAACCGCCCAAAAACACCTGAAACCATACGGTTACACCTTGCAACTGCTCGGGTGCTGTTCATCAGCACCAGGACTCTGTTTGGACCAATTTTTACACCAAAATGAAGATTTCGAGCTGTTTTTGGCAATTTAAAGTCCACAAAACTTATCTAACAAATATACATCGATTATCAAGCATAAAACAACATTAACAAATATTTCTAAGCAAGATTTATGCAAGATTTCAACAAAAACCTCAAGAACATACTTTTGTACAAATTTTTAGATTAATCTCATTTCAAGCATGTTATAGATCGATTGACAGTCCACAAAGCTCATATAACATACAAACGACATATAGTGAGCATCTAACAAGCTTAACTAACATCAATTAGCAGGATTCAAGCATCAAATTCATAAAAAAACCCATTTAGACCCAAAATCCAATTTCTATGAATTAAAGCACGAATTCAAGCAAACAAACCTGATTAGATGATCACAAGGATGCTAGAAATCAGTCACTAAAGCTTCTTGATTCAATTTATCACTTGGAATGGATTAGGGTTTGTGAAGGAGATAAATAAGTACAGGTTCTATTTAGAAATTTCAAGAAAATGAGAGAAAAAGGCTGACTCCAAGCTTATATATTAGTGTTAAACACAATACCCCATCACACACGGGTATTTATCAGTTATCTGATATCTTTCGTACGTAGTTTGGTGACCCAAACGAAGTCCAATTTAAATAAACAAACCTGTTTTGTGACCCTTGTCACAAACTGGTCTTAACCAAATACACAAATAATTATAAACATATAATTATTAAAATCGCTAATTAATACTATGCAAAGGCAATTTGGTCATTTCCACCTAGGCCCGATCTCAGGATGTTACAGAAGAGGTTTGGTAGTTTTTAGAATCCTCACTTCCTGCACATCTTCCACGTTTCTATGGCTCGAGTTGTGTTCTTCCTGAAGGGCCCCTCTCTCCATAGCCTTGAAGATTTGGAGGGTTTTCCCGTCAATCTTAATGTCACATAATCTTTTGAGCAGGTTCACCTCATCTTCAACATTGTCGAAACGAACAAAGGAAAATTTCATCCCATTTCTTAATCTTTTCTTTGGCATGAAGACGCGTGTACGGGGTTTATAATCATAGAGAAGAAAGGGTATCAAGAAAGAATTTCGAATCTTTGCCATTTTGTTTAGAAGAGATGGATGCAAACGGTAATCCGATTCACGATGAATAGGGCAATCCTAATGGTCCTCCGGTTAATCAAGAATTATTGAATGATCCAAACAACACGCCAATGTGGAACGCTAGATTGGTTGCACCAACAATGATAGCACCGGCTATTACAAAACCACCAATTAAAGCGGATAATTGGAAGATCGAGGGTAACTTTTTCACGTTGATCAAGGATACATACTTTCATGGATTGATAGATGAAAATCCGTTCGAACATATTCAACACTTTAATGATCTTTGTGATATTTACAAAACCAAAAACGTCACCGATGACGCTTTTAAGCTAAGGGCATTCCCCTTCACACTTCAAGGAGACGCAAAAGCTTGGATGCGAAGTTTACCATCCGATTTCATAAGGTCTTTTCTAGAATTAACAAACGAGTTTATCAATCATTTCTTTCCACCGTCAAAAGTAGAGCGGCTTAGAATCAAATGAACATATATTTAGGCACAATATCCTTCCAATATGTAAAGCTTTTGAAATCGTGAACATATATTTAGGCACAATATCCTTCCAATATGTAAAGCTTTTAGTTGTAATTGTTCTATTTTTATGTAATATTCGTTTAAATAAATAAGTGCGAAGATAAAAGAAGAAAACGACGATTTGAAGACACAAATGACCAAAAAGCTCAAATGTACAAGATATAATTCAAGTGGTTCAATTTAATGATGAGAAACGTCTAAAAATTACAAGAGTGCAAGCCACGAAACGCAAAGTACAAGATATCTACGCGTACGAAAAGACGTTCGAAAATCCGAAACCGGGACCTGAGCCAACTATCAACGCGCGACGCAACGGAGCTAAAATTACAAGTCAACTATGCACAAGAATATAATATAATATTTAAATAATTATATAAATTATTTATATATTATATATTATATTAAATAACGTCGACAAACTAGCAAACAAAAAATATGTGAGCTGGATCTGGCCATGCGATCGCATGGGAAATAGGCATAAAACTCATGCGAGTGCATGAGCCCATGGGAGTGCATGAGATTTGCACTAAAATCTCATGCGACCGAATGAGTTACTGTAGCAGGCCAAGTTCTATAAAAAGTCAGTTTTTCGGACGAGTTAGGGACATATAATTCAATCTCTCTTACTCTCAAATATATATGTTTATATTTATAATTTTAATTTTAATTTTAAGTTAATAATAATAAGGTTATTTTAAGAATGTTTTACGGGTTTTAAGTCGAAATTCTGTCCGTGCAACGCTACGCGATTAATCACCACTGTAAGCTATGTTCTTCCTTTTTAAATTAATGTCTCGTAACTAAGTTATTATTATACTTATTTAAGCCAAAGTAATCGTGATGTTGGACTAAAAATTAAGATTGGGTTATTAGATTTTGTACCATAATTAAGGTTTGGACAAAAGACCGACACTTGTGGACATTGGACTATTGACTATTAATAGATAGGGGGTATTGTCTAATCGAATAACAACTCATTGGAACATGTCGAACCTATATTCAAATTAGTTAATCTAATAATTATTAAAATGATTATGTATGTCCTGTTTAGTGACGTTTATATGACATCTTTTACGATCATTTAATTAATTATTCGTGTTGGGTAATTGATTATTCATTCTGATCAAGTGGGTAAATTAATATTCATATCTCATTAAAACAGGGGTGGATTACATACAAGGATAATTGGTGTAATTGTTAACAAAGTATTAAAACCTTGGATTACGCGCAGTCGATAACCTGGTGTAATTATTAACAAAGTATTAAAACCTTGTTACAGTTCGAATCCCTAATTAGTTGAAATATTTGACTTCGGGAATAAGGTTAATTTGACGAGCATTTTATAATTATGACCGATGGACTATTATGGACAAAAACCAAATAGGTATCAAATAATCCAGTACAAAGGACAATTAACCCGGGTAATAAATTAAAATCAACACGTCGAACATCATGATTACGAAAGTTTAAATAAGCATAATACTTGTATTTCATATTTCATCGTACCTTTATTTATTGTCATTTTAATTACTGCAATTTACTTTATCGCAATTTAAATTCTATCATTTATATTATCGTCATTTATCTTTACGCTTTATTTAAAATCGACAAACCGGTCATTAAACGGTAAAAAACCCCCTTTTATATTAATATTACTATATATAATTATATATATTTTATATAAATATAGTTGTTAAAAATATAGCATTAAACTCAGCTAGCTCCCTGTGGAACGAACCGAACTTACTAAAAACTACACTACTCTACGATTAGGTACACTGACTATAAGTGTTGTAGCAAGGTTTAAGTATATCCCATCCGTAAAGTAATAAAACTTGTGTAAATTGTATCATATTTCGCCGTATTTTGCAATAAAAATATAACTATTTCGTATACACCGCTGCACACATCAAGTTTTTGGGGCCGCTGCCGGGGACTTGGTGAAACGCTATATTTTTACGCTATATTTTAGTAAAACTATATTTTTGTAAAAATATATTATTTCTTATTTCATAAAAATATTTTGTATTTTATAATAAGTGTTAAAAATAATAAAAAGAAAAAAATATAAAATTATAAATATTTTTAAGATTTCGTTTAAAATATATAAAATTAAAAAGTATTTTTATTTTATTTTTAGTTTTTTTAAATATACGTTTGTTTTTATTATTTTGTAAAAATTATAATCTGAAAAAAATATATATATATAATTAAAACGAACTGGGCCGAACACTGTAGCAGCCCAACTTATGGCCTGGATCCACAGTCCATACGACCGCATGGCCTCATAACAGAAGACTCATGCGATCGCATGAGCCTGTCTGACAGGTCTGATCCCTCTGCTGGTACGGATTAGGGCTAATAATTTTAATTATTATTATTATTAAACCCTAATTAGGGTTAATTATTATATTAATTAGTTTTAGTTTTATTTATTTTGTATTTTTAAGTTATAATTAGTTTTATTAATATATAAATTAATACTTTTACAAAATAATAATATAAAAATAATATTTTTATAAAAATAAGTAATTTTATTATTTTTTATATCTTTTTATAAATTGTATATTTTAATCGTTTATTTCGTAATTTGTATATTTATCGTTCGTACCTAGTTTTAAACTTAGTATTTTGCCATAGTAGCTCTAGATTTTTAGGCTTTGCCATAAAATCCCTTAAGTGCTTTTTCTTTAGACTAAGATTTAGATGCTTTAGAATTTTGTGACGCCGTTTTAAGATTTTAGTACTTTTTAAGTTATTACCGTTTTGGATATAGAATTCCTTTTAAGCTTTAATACCTTTAGACGCAACTTTTAGACTTAAGTTTTTAGAATTCTAAGTTTCGACGCTTTATTTTCTTATTTTTTATTTTTCGACTGTTTATTTTTCAACGTTTTTCGACGCGCTCTTTTTCTTTCTCATTTCTCGACGCTCTAGTTTTTAGGACATATAATTTTCTATTTCTTCTCTAAAATTTTAAAACAAAAAATTATTTTAAGCAGTTAAATTGATAGACATCCAAATTTTCTGGTTCGTAGTAATAGTTGGATTTGTTAGTGGCGAGTTGTGGGCTTCCGATTTAAAGGGTCCTGGCTACCTGCTCCATCTATTGGCTATTCGAAACGTGGGCAAAATCAGAAAAGTCTATTAATTTGATAACTTATATAATTTTTATCTTTATAACTAATAGGATATTCAGTGAATGCACCGAGCAAAACGTTCACCACCTTTCATATGTTCACCACCTGTAACTCAATCAAGACATCTAGTTGATATTTTCGCAGTTGATTTTTCTTTAGAATCGTCATCTAGTCGACCAAGTACTCCAATTCAAATTTCCGATAATCCATTTTTTGAACCCGACCTCACAATTGAAAACCCGGAGGATATTCAAGGACAATTCCAAGATCCAGAACCACTAATCATTCCTCCTGAACCACAAACCGTTAAATCAGAATCCTCTAGTGATTCGTATTCAACAATTTCAATTATGGAAGTAACGGAACCTCTAAGTATGGAAGATCGAATGAGAGTCACACGCACTGGCCAAGGTCACGCCATTATTAAGCCAGACATTAATGCGCCAGATTATGAAATCAAAGGACAAATCCTACACATGGTAACTAATCAATGCCAATATAGTGGTACGCCGAAGGAAGATCCAAACGAACATCTTCGAACCTTTAATAGGATTTATACTCTATTCAAAATCAGAGAAGTTGAGGATGAACATATCTATCTCATGTTATTTCCCTGGACTTTAAAGGGAGAAGCCAAAGATTGGTTAGAATTGTTACCTGAAGGGGCGATTGATACATGGGATGTTTTAGTTGAAAAATTTCTTAAACAATTCTTTCCGGCATCTAAAGCTGTGAGACTTCAAGGAGAAATTGTTACATTCACGCAGAAGCCAAATGAAACTCTATATGAGGCGTGGACAAGATTTGGAAAGTTGTTGAGAGGATGTCCTCAGCATGGTTTAGACACTTATTAAATAGTACAAATATTCTACCAAGGATGCGACATCACTACACGAAAAGACATCGACATAGCAGCTGGTGGTTCCATTATGAAGAAAACCACAACCGAAGCTCACAAAATTATTGATAACACAGCCTCCCACTCGCATGAGTGGCATCAAGAAAAAGATATTTTTCGATCATCTAAAGCGGCTAGAGCCGATTCTAGCCATGACTTTGATTCCGTTTCCACAAAAATAGATGCTTTTGAGAGACGAATGGAAAAGATGAATAAAGATATTCACGTAATACGAATCAGTTGTGAGCAATGCGGTAGACCACACTTAATGAAATATTGTCACATTGAGCAAACGATGGAACAACGTGAAAATGTTTCCTACATGAACCAAAGGCCGGGAAATAATTATCAAAATAATTATCAACCACCAAGGCCAAACTTCAATCGAAATCAAAACATTCTTTACAATCCAAATGGACCCAACAACAACTCGTACAACCAACAAGGTCTGAATAACCAACCAACTCAAAACAACACTTTCAATCAACAAAGACCTAGCTTGTATAAACTACCACAACAAACCGAAGAGAAAAAGTCAAATCTAGAAGAAATGATGGCAAAGCTAATGGAATCTCAAACACAATTTATTACATCTTAAACCCAAACAAATGAGAGGTTTGATCAATCATTAAGAACTCAACAAGCTTCCATTTTGAATCTAGAAAAACACGTAGGTACTCTTGCTAGCATGATGAGTGAGAGGGAACAAGGAAAGCTACCGAGTAATGCTGAAGTAAATCCTCAGAATGAAAATGTTAATATGGTTTCAACGAATTTTGAAAAACCAGCATCAGAAGATGGGAAGGTTTTAGATGTGAGTAACAATGAAGAAGTTACAACACCACCACCACCCGAGTATGTAAAGCCAGTGGTGGCAGCATACAGATCACCCATCCCGTTTTCAAGAAAAGGAGTTCAGTATGAGCAAGTAATAGGTAATAAAGTTTGTGATACCTCTGGAAAGAAGAAGAAGAATAAGAAAGTACGAGAAATAAAAACCGTAAAAATAAACCCGGTGAAGACAGTTCCATCAAAAGTTCCACCCAGGTTGGGTGATCCGGGTGAATTTATTGTTCCTTATCTACTTAGTGATTGTGTCATGTATGATGCACTAGCAGATTTAGGTGCAAGTGTGAGTGTTATACCTCTTTCATTGTATAAGAGATTAGGAGTAGGTGAGTTTAGTCCAACGGAAATGAGTGTTTGACTCTTTGATCAAACCATTAGGCACCCAGTTGGAATCGCTGACAACCTACCCGTTCAAGTGGGTAATTTAACCTTTCTAGTCGAATTCATTGTCATTAACATTGAAGAGGACTCAAACATTCCTCTAATTTTAGGTCGACCATTCTTAGCGTCCACCGGGGCGTTATTTGATGTAAGAGAGGGTAGAATGACACTTAGTGATGGTGACAAATCAATCACCTTTGTGAGTCGAAAGGCTAAATCTCCACCAACCAAAACCGTTGAAATAACAAAAACGATTGGTAAGAACCATATTGTTTTACCAACTCCAACGGTAGTGCTTAACAATAATAAAACGCCTAAGTGTGGGGAAGATGAAGCAACACCTAATGAGGACCTGATAACAAAGAACCCCGTTGTTGATACGAACTTAAATGACTCCGTTATTAATAGTTCAATGAAGAAACTTATTAAACGGATTCGTGATGCTAGAACCAAGGGGAACTTTAAGTTATGTAACCGGTTAGTATCCAATCTATCGCCGAAAGAAAAGACGAAACTAGTTGAATTTGTGGATATTACACAGGAATCCGACCAATGGCTTAAAGCAAAAGTCACAGATATGCAAGTTGATTATGGTCCAAATAAAATTGACGATGAAGTTAATCACAATTTCGACACCATAGCTACCTAAGTGTGGGGAGATTCAAATGTTCTAAAATAAAAATACTGTTTAGAGTTAGTTGTTCTGTTCTCGTATAATTTCGAGAATGGAATCCGATTGGTCTTTTCCGCTAGCAGACACTAAAGAACTAGTTTTCTTCCCCATTCTGAATTTTTATTTTGTAGGTTTTGTATAAAATTAATACGCATTTTTAAATTTAATTTTGTGTGATTTTTAAAAAACAAAAATTACTTTATTTCATTAAGTTTAAAAAATGATTTCTAAAATTCATCGTAAGTTGAAGACTAGGTCATGGAACCGAAATTGCTTTACTCGAGGGCGGGGCGAAAAATTTTGTTATCATTATTTTTAATTTTATTGATCTAAAGTATACCAAAAAAAATTAAAAAAACCCAAAAATCTTTGCTTTTAAAACAATCGCTTTAAAAACAACAAATTTTAAATTTTGTCGAGGGACTGACTAGGTAAACATACCGAAACTACCTAAAGTAAAAGGAAACAAAATTTTAAAAAAAAAATTATTCAAATTGTTTTAATAAATAAAGGTTTTTATAAAAAAAAGAAAATATATATATATATATATATATATATATATATATATATATATATATATATATATATATATATATATATATATATATATATATATATATATATATATATATATATATATGTTTGTAGTTTATCTTATGTACAAAACAGGATAAAACAGCGCACTTTCAAAGACTGACATTAAGTTCAGCAAAAGCTACTAATTTTGACGACAAGACGCAAAATATCAAATGTGATATAAAATAATATGTTGCAAACTTGGTATTTTTAATCACTTTTCTACACTAATCACCCTCATGAATTTTTATTTATAGTCTGATTTCATGCAAATGAGGGTATTGCATGATCTCAAGTGTGGGGAAGGGTTATAAATTCTCTCGGGTTTACACTTAGTTTAATTGCCAAATTTTGTGAAAATTTGAAAAAAAATTTCAACTAAATGAATTCAAAATCATGTTTATACGTATTTATGAACGATAAAACTAGGTGTTAATGCCGAAATTATTGTTACCTCGGAGAGAACATAAATGAAGAAACAAGCCAAAACGTTAGAATTCATTTAAAATGGAATAAAGGAGAATAAAAAGGCAAAGAAAAGAATAAATAAAAGCTAAGTGTGGGAAGAATTTACCAATTTCTTTAAAACACATATCACATATTTGGTACAGATTATTGCAGGTACTTTTGCTTTGGACTAAACTAATCAGTTTTACCCGATTTACTATAATACATTTGAAAGAAAAGATGGATCTACACGATGAATCAATTCCATCATTAAAATGAAGTAAAGTCTTCAGAAAAAGACACGCGCTTCTTGATTTAGGTCAGGAAGTTGTCGTCCAGACCAGCTGTAGGTTGACGAAAAATCTAGAAAAGTCATCTCTAAAATCAGCAGGAAATCCACGGACCTCAGCATCAAACAGGGTCGCCAAGTGGTCAGATTTATCCTAACCATGAGAAGGATTTATCTCGTAAAATGGGGAGGGCGCCGTGCAAATTAGCTTGATAAGACTAATGAATCAGACCCCCAGAAAGGATAATCTCCTTAAAGATTAAAAATCAGCTTTTAAGCCTGATATTACTCAATCCTTGAGATTGACCTTAAAGATTGAGAATTACAAACTCATGGAATTCGATGATATCTAAACTCGAGCTTGAACGAGAAAATATTTTGATCAAAATTAAAACCGATTTGTTTTCTGAAAACCCATTTTCAATGCGTTCATTACCATTGAACGTAAAATCCTAGGAATTCACCTGGAATTCATTAGGTCACCTGAACCAAATCGAGTGTCAACCGTAAGAACGGTGGTTGCATAGCATGGTCGAAGATAGGACCTTGTGCCAGACCGAAAAATTATAGGGTGATCTTTAATATTGCTCCTACAAAGGATAGTAATTGCATCCGACACGTTATAGACCATAATCAAAAGCATGTCACGGGACATTGCCTTAACAGTTGCTTGTTCAACGCTTTCCTTTACAACCGGACGGTAGTTTACCGAAAGGTAATATATGGAGAAAGTATACTGGACGTGTTGCTTTCCCAATACAAGGTTAGCAAGTGGGTGACACAAAACCATAAGTTTTGAGCTAAAATTTTTAAATCTGAAACCCACCAAACCTACAAAAACAATTTGCAAACACCGGTGAAGGGTTATTCTGGAAAACTTATCTAGGGTAAAAGCTAGATTGAATTTTCAAAAGATCAAATGTTTTCATAAAGATCCAATTTCCTTAAAGGATCTAAATTTTTAATAGTCATGTGGGACTGTAAACCACAATGTTACTATCATTGTTTATACCGCCGTATCAAAATCACTGATGTATAAAGTGTGAGAATAAAAAAGTGATTCGAGTGAAATGTGATTTTATTTTAAGTTCTGTATTGCTTGAGGACAAGCAACGCTCAAGTGTGGGGATATTTGATAGTGCTCCAAATGAACATATATTTAGGCACAATATCCTTCCAATATGTAAAGCTTTTAGTTGTAATTGTTCTTTTTTTATGTAATATTCGTTTAAATAAATAAGTGCGAAGATAAAAGAAGAAAACGATGATTTGAAGACGCAAATGACCAAAAAGCTCAAATGTACAAGATATAATTCAAGTGGTTCAATTTAATGATGAGAAACGTCTAAAAATTACAAGATTGCAAGCCGCGAAACGCAAAGTACAAGATATCTATGCGTACGAAAAGACGTTCGAAAATCCGAAACCGGGACCTGAGCCAACTATCAACGCGCGACGCAACGGAGCTAAAATTACAAGTCAACTATGCACAAGAATATAATATAATATTTAAATAATTATATAAATTATTTATATATTATATTAAATAACGTCGACAGACTAGCAAACAAAAAATATGTGAGCTGGATCTGACGGCCATGCGATCGCATGGGAAATAGGCATAAAACTCATGCGAGTGCATGAGCCCATGCTAGTGCATGAGATTTGCACTAAAATCTCATGCGACCGCATGAGTTACTGTAGCAGGCCAAGTTCTATAAAATGTCAGTTTTTCGGACGAGTTAGGGACATATAATTCAATCTCTCTTACTCTCAAATATATATATTTATATTTATAATTTTAATTTTAATTTTAAGTTAATAATAATAAGGTTATTTTAAGAATGTTTTACGGGTTTTAAGTCGAAATTCTGTCCGTGCAACGCTACGCGATTAATCACCACTGTAAGCTATGTTCTTCCTTTTTAAATTAATGTCTCGTAACTAAGTTATTATTATGCTTATTTAAGCCAAAGTAATCGTGATGTTGGACTAAAAATTAAGATTGGGTTATTAGATTTTGTACCATAATTAAGGTTTGGATAAAAGATCGACACTTGTGGACATTGGACTATTGACTATTAATAGATATGGGGTATTGTCTAATCGAATAACAACTCATTGGAACCTGTCGAACCTATCTTCGAATTAGTTAATCTAATAATTATTAAAATGATTATGTATGTCCTGTTTAGTGACGTTTATATGACATCTTTTACGATCATTTAATTAATTATTCGGGTTGGGTAATTGATTATTCATTCTGATCAAGTGGATAAATTAATATTCATATCTCATTAAAACAGGGGTGGATTACATACAAGGATAATTGGTGTAATTGTTAACAAAGTATTAAAACCTTGGATTACGCACAGTCGATAACCTGGTGTAATTATTAACAAAGTATTAAAACCTTGTTGCAGTTCGAATCCCTAATTAGTTGGAATATTTGACTTCGGGAATAAGGTTAATTTGATGAGCATTTTATAATTATGACTGATGGACTATTATGGACAAAAACCAAATAGGTATCAAATAATCCAGTACAAAGGACAATTAATCGGGGTAATAAATTAAAATCAACACGTCGAACATCATGATTACGGAAGTTTAAATAAGCATAATACTTTTATTTCATATTTCATCATACCTTTATTTACTGTCATTTTAATTACTGCAATTTACTTTATCGCAATTTAAATTCTATCATTTATATTATCGTCATTTATCTTTACGCTTTATTTAAAATCGACAAAAATGGTCATTAAACGGTAAAAAACCCCCTTTTATAATAATATTACTATATATAATTATATATATTTTATATAAATATAGTTGTTAAAAATATAGCGTTAAACTCAGCTAGCTCCCTGTGGAACAAACCGAACTTACTAAAAACTACACTACTCTACGATTAGGTACACTTCCTATAAGTGTTGTAGCAAGGTTTAAGTATATCCCATCCGTAAATTAATAAAACTTGTGTAAATTGTATTATATTTCTCCGTATTTTGCAATAAAAATATAACTATTTCGTATACACCGCTGCACACATCACATGGTTTGACGAAGAAGGAGTATATCAACACATTCTATTGAGGTTGTAATATGTGATGCTCCGTACAAAACCATCGTGTACGAATCATCAACAACAGGATCATTACAAGGTTAAGTACTATATGCGTTTTCAAAAAAGAGTTTGCATTCAATAATAAAGTGATGTCTAAACCAACATCGAATGTTTTACAATTCAAAAGCATGCTTCACTAAGTAGAAGCAAATAATAAGTGTATGTGACCACAATAGTCGTTACAAGTCATAGTTCAAAAGTACTAAAGTTTGAATGCAAGGTAAAGTAGTTCATGCGATGACAACTCTAAGCAGCGGGTGTCTACAGCACGACTAGTACACAGCGGAAGCTAACCTCAAGCACCTGAGAAAAACATGCTTTAAAACGTCAACACAAAGGTTGGTGAGCTATAGTTTAAGTATAACAGTATGTAAGGTAGGCCACGAGATTTCAGTGCTACAAAGAGCGTTTCAAAACAGTATGATAAAGTATATGTTAACCGTGGGTACTTGGTAACTAACTTAATGTTTATACCCCCTGAAAGTACACTTGGAAAGTGCGTATATCTTCAAAGTATTAAACACTCATTAAATGCTAGCGCGACTAGCCTGAGTGGGGATGTCAAACCCTATGGATCCATATCTAAGATTCGCGTTCACGGTTCAAAAACCAATGATTAAACGTTACCGAGCTAAAGGGAATGTTTATGCCGTTGTATAACCCACACATATATAAGTTTAAGTACTCGTGCCTAGTATGTAAAACATAAAATCCGCACGTATTCTCAGTTCCCAAAATAAGTTAAAGTAAAAAGGGAATGCTATAACTCACAATGATAATGTAGTCGTAAAGTCGGTTCGGAAAAGGTGTGCAAGTAATCGGTCCGAAGGTCCTCAACCTAAGGCAAATAGTACTAAGTCAGTAAATTGTCTTAATAGGTTTAAAAGTATGTAAATAAGGTCTTAAAGGTCATCATCATTCATCATTTAACTAAAGGTGTAAAGTAGGTTTCGTTCATGAAATTAGTTTAAATCAAAAGCTGACTTCGATCAGCCACCACGGCCTCTACCCTTACTGAATTAAAATGAGACCAGTGGAAATGGCTTTGTATATGAGTCCTTTAAGTGTGGTAAAATTTACAGAAGCAAACTCGTCTTCGTTTGACCGTGGCGACGGTCTAAGTGCGAGTAGGTCAGAAATTTCTGCACAACGTTAAAGGACATAGTGACGATCGGAGGGCCATAAATCCTAAACCGTAACTCGGATTAAGACGAGTCCTATATGAAAAGTTATCTACTCGAAAAGATCTATTTGAAAATCATAATCACAACAGCCCAGGTCTACTATTCTGTTACAGAAAAAGCAGAACAGTAGGCAGAGAACAGTAAGCAGAAAAAATAATGGGTTCCGGTGGGTTTGGTGTTTGATGTTCATCATGGTTCTCATCCTTGATGCCTATAGCTTCAAGTGTACAACTCATTGATGTGTTTACATCATATTTACCAAGTTTCGACCATCATAACCCTTGTGCAAGTCCAAGACATGAAGCACAACTCACTTAAGAGTTGTATGAAGTTTGATGAACCAAAGTTACATCAAAGTCTTAGATCTAACACATACATGAACTTTAAAGCTAATAACAAGCTACAAACTTGAAAGTAAACTAACTAATCAAGATCTTAAGATGTAGAACATAGTTCTTAGTTAGATCTTGAAGATCCAAGACCCAAAAGTCTAGATCAAGCATAAGTATACAAAGTCATATTTAAAGAAAACTTATTTGTGTGTTCTTGAACTTTCAAAGTTAACTTTTAGTTCAAGATTAATGAGATCAAGACTAACTTGTAGTACTTGACCAACAACAACCCAAATCATAAAATTAAAGTGCAAGTAAAACTAAATAAACAAGTAAAAGGTTCATGGTTTGTTCATACTTTTAAAGATTCAACCAAGGTTTGATCTTTAAGAAAAGTAAACTTTAAGTTTACTTCAAGAACTACAAGCATGAATTTAACAACACATAAACTTACAATCTTTTGATACTTTAAGTGTAGAACATAAACTAGAGAGTTTATGTTCTTGTTTGTTCTTGTAGATACAAGAAAAATGAAGAATAAACTACCAAGTTTGATTCTTGAAAACATGTAAGTAAATAACTAACAACAAGATTCAAGTAACTACTAATTCAAGACAAGTAACATTTAAACAGAAGAATGATGATGATGAATGATCTTGGTTTTGGTTTAGACAAGAAGAAAGGAAGAGAAAAAGTCTCATGTAACTTACAAGTTTAGAGAGAAAAAGAGAGGAAATGTTGGGAGAATTTTGCAAGTAAAGTGTGTGTGTGAAGAATGAGGTTTACAAGTAACAAGTAATGTAAAAAAAAAAAGATTTGAATCCTCTCCCATCCATGGTACCTCACGGCTGCAGCAGCAAAAGGAGGGGGGAGAGAGTTATTCCAAGGTTATTAGTATGTAAAGCTCATAAAAGTTGGATAAAAGATGGCCATGCATGGGGATAAGGTGCTAACAATATTCCAAGTCTTTTAACTAGCTAGTTCCTCACTAAATGATACTTACAAGTGAATGACATGGGCTAACTAAGTCCATTAATAATGTAGGGTGGGCTTAGAAGCCCAATAACAAGAGTCCACAACATTAATCAAAGCCCAAGTTCAATAAATCACAAGTTAAATCAATTAAAGCCCAAGTAACTAACTAATAGTCTTAGTTAATTAAAATGATTAATAAATTTAATCATGAACGTAAATAATATTCTAAAAATAATATTCGTGAAAGACGTTTCGGGCAATTAAAGTCAAGTTCGGGCAATCATGGCAACATGTAAATGTAATAACATACATTCATTTTATCACACGTATTAATAATAACAATTATTAATAAATAAACGTTGGAAAAATCCAGGGTTGTTACATTACCCACCCGTTAAAGAAAATTTTGTCCCGAAATTTAAGCTGAGGTAGATGGAGCAGTCGGGAAAAGGTGAGGATACTTTCGCATCATTTGATCCTCTCGCTCCCAAGTAAACTCAGGTCCTTGTTTGGCATTCCATCGTACTCGTACAATCGGAATCTTGTTGCGTTTCAATGTTTTGATCTCATGATCCATAATTTCAACAGGTTCCTCCACAAAGTGGAGTTTGTCATCAATCGTAAGTTCTTCTAGTGGTATGATAAGCTCTGGTGCAGCAAGACACTTCTTTAAGTTCGACACGTGGAAGGTAGGATGAACTGAGCTCAATTGTGCTGGTAGATCCAACCGGTAAGCAACGGGTCCAACACGTTCCAAGATTTCAAAAGGACCAATGTATCGTGAGTTCAACTTTCCACGTTTTCCAAAACGGATCACACCTTTCCAAGGTGCAACCTTCAACATTACACGATCACCAACGTTGAATTCAAAGTCCTTACATTTGAGATCGGCATAACTCTTTTGACGGTCACGAGCATTCTTTAGTCTGGCTTGAATCTGAGCAATCTTTTCCTTTGTTTCGTGGATGACCTCGGGTCCGGTGATTTGCTTTTCGCCTACTTCGGCCCAACAAATAGGAGATCGGCACTTACGGCCATACAATGCTTCGAAAGGAGCAGCATTAATGCTCGAGTGATAACTGTTGTTGTACGAGAATTCGGCTAACGGCAAATGCCTTTCCCAGGCTTTTCTGAAATCAATGACACATGCACGCAACATGTCTTCCAAGGTCTGAATCGTTCGTTCACTTTGCCTGTCAGTTTGAGGATGATAAGCAGTACTCATGTCAAGACGGGTTCCCATGGCTTCTTGCAAAGAACGCCAAAATGTAGAAGCAAAACGGGGATCGCAATCTGAGATGATCGATAAAGGTACACCATGACGAGATACAACCTCTTTGATGTATAATTGAGCAAGTCTTTCCATTGTATCAGTTTCCTTCATCGCTAGGAAGTGTGCAGATTTGGTGAGGCGGTCAACAATAACCCAAATGGTATCGCATCTGCCCACCGTCTTGGGTAGCTTGGTGATGAAATCCATTGTGATCCTTTCCCACTTCCATTGTGGGATCTCCGGTTGCTGAAGTAACCCAGAAGGTCTCTGATGCTCGGCTTTAACCTTCGAGCAAGTCAAACATTTACCCACATAAGTCGCAACGTCCTTCTTAAGATTCGGCCACCAATACTGTTCTTTAAAGTCGTGGTACATTTTGCCCGCTCCGGGATGAATAGAATATCTCGACTTATGGGCTTCATCAAGTATAAGGTTCCGTAGATCTCCATAACAAGGTACCCAAATTCTTCCGGCATAACATCGGAGTCCAGACTCCCTAACCTCGAATCGAGAGACAAGTATGTTCAAATGTTCGTGAGATATGTTCTCCTCCTTGAGAGCCTCAACTTGGGCTACTCTGATCTGGTTATTGAGGTTCGAGTGGATGGTGATGTTCAGAGCCCTAACATGAAGAGGTGCCGTCCTCTCCTTTCGGCTTAAAGCATCAGCTACAACATTGGCCTTGCCAGGGTGATAACGGAGTTCACAATCGTAGTCGTTGAGCGTCTCGATCCATCGACGCTGTCTTATATTCAGTTGCTTCTGATCGAAGATGTGCTGGAGACTCTTGTGATTGGTGAAGATAGTACTCTTAGTTCCATACAAATAGTGTCTCCACAATTTGAGTGCAAAGACAACGGCTCCAAGTTCAAGATCGTGGGTAGTGTAGTTCCGCTCGTGGATCTTCAGTTGTCGGGAGGCATAAGCGATAACCTTTGATCGTTGCATCAGTACACAACCAAAACCACTCTTCGATGCATCACAATAAACAACAAAGTCGTCACTCCCCTCAGGAAGTGATAGGATAGGTGCGTTGGTTAACTTCTTCTTCAAAGTTTGAAATGTTGATTCGTGTGCGGGTTCCCAAACGAACTTCTTGCCCTTGTGAGTCAGCGCGGTCAAAGGACGCGCAATCAGAGAAAATCCTTCGATAAACCTTCGATAATAACCGGCGAGACCTAGGAATTGGCGAATATGCATCGGAGTAGTGGGGGTCTCCCACTTGCTGATGGCTTCAATCTTGGCGGGATCAACTTTGATACCCTGGTCGCTCACAACATGACCCAGAAATTATACTTCCTTCAACCAAAATTCACAATTGGAGAATTTGGCGTAAAGTTACTCTTATCTCAAGAGTTCAAGTACTAGTCGGAGGTGTTGCTCATGCTCTTCTTCGCTCTTAGAGTAGATGAGGATATCATCTATGAAGACGATAACAAACTTATCCAAGTATGGCTTGCAGACACGATTCATGAGGTCCATGAACATGGAAGGTGCATTTGTCAAACCGAATGGCATCACGAGAAATTCATAATGACCATAACGGGTCCTGAATGCAGTCTTCATCACGTCACTTTCCTTCACCCTCAACTGGTGATAACCGGATCACAAATTGATCTTTGAGTAAACGCTCGATCCTTGTAGTTGATCAAAAAGATCGTCAATTCGCGGAAGAGGATACCGATTCTTGATAGTCAATTTGTTGAGTTCACGGTAGTCAATACACATACGGAAGGATCCATCCTTCTTCTTCACAAACAACACAGGTGCACCCTAAGGCGAGAAGCTTGGTTGGATAAATCCTTGATCAAGTAGTTCTTGTAGTTGACTCTGTAATTCTTGCATCTCTGAAGGTGCGAGTCTATAAGGTGCGCGAGCTACAGGTGCAGCTCCTGGCACCAAATCAATCTGAAACTCTATTGCTCTCTGCAGCGGCAATCCAAGCAATTCCTCCGGGAAGACATCAGAAAATTTGTTCACAATTCGAACGTCGTTCACGCTCTTCTCCTCAGTTTCTACCGCTTTCACATGTGCTAGGACAGCAAAACGTCCCTTCTTCATAATCTTTTGTGCTTTCACGCAACTAATGAGGTTCAACTTCGAGGTACATCTCTCTCCACAGATAACCAGTGGTTCGCCATCTCCTTGTGGTATGCGAAGTGCTTTATCTCCACAGATAATATCGGCCTTTATCTTGCTCAACCAATCCATACCAACGATCACGTCAAAACTTCCCAGTTTGATAGGTATCAAATCAATTTCGACATCTGCACCGGCTATGTTGATAATAGCTCCACGACTAATATGGTCAACCTTTTCAAGTTTTCCATTGGTGACCTTGACAAGCATACTCTCTTTTAACGGGACTAATGACCAATTAATCTTATCGCAAAAATGTCTACATACATAACTTCTATCCGCACCAGTATCAAACAAGACAGAAGCTAAAAGATTGTTGATTTTGAATATACCTGTCACCAAGTCGGGGTTTTCGCGTGCGTCCCTTGCATTAACATTGAAATCTCTAGCGCGGGGTGGTCCGCCATCTTTTCTTTTGTTGGGACACGCATTTCTAAAGTGGCCCATCTGCCCGCATTCGTAGCACTTCTTCGGCCCATTGGTGTTCGGCTTCCCATTCAAAGTGGTGACCTTGCAGTCTTTCCCGATATGCCCAGCCCGTTGGCATTTCTCACAAACAACATTGCAATACCCAGTGTGGTGTTTGTAACACCTCTTGCATTGTGGTAAGGTTCCTTTGTAGTTCGGGTTGGAGTTGGTGTTGTTGTTGGGGTTAGGGTTTCCACCGTTGTTGTGCCTCTTGGCGGGGGTCTGGTCATAGGTTCTCCCCCTGTTGTTGTGGTTGTTGTTGTTGTTGTTGTTGTTGTTGTTGTTGTTGTTGTTATCCCACTTTTGCTTTTCGCTACTACCAGCTTCAAACTTAGCCTTCTCCGGCTCATCAATAAGAATCTGATTCATGAGGGTGTGCGCCATGCGCATTGCTTCGGGAACATTCGGTGGTTTGGATGATGTGACATTTCCTTTAATGGACTTAGGGAGTCCCTAGAAGTACCTTTCCATTCGCTTGAATTCAGGGGTGACCATTGTCGGACACATTAGGGCTAGTTCCAAAAATCTCCTGTTGTAACCATCAAGGTCGTTCCCAACGGCCTTTAACTGCATGAATTCGATTTCCATCTTCTGGATTTTGGTTCTCAGACAATACTCATCAATCATAGCTGCTTTGAATTCCTCCCATGGCATAGCATACGCCTCATCAATGCCTTTCGCTTGAGCTAACGTGTTCCACCACGTTAGTGCGCCGTCAGATACCGTGCAAGATGCAAACTTGGTCTTATTGTCCTCCGAACAGTTGCTAACTCAGAATACTGATTCAAGTTTCTCGAACCATCTGGTGAGACCAACCGGTCCCTCGGTTCCACTGAAGTTATGTGGTTTGCAGCTCTGGAATTCCTTGTAAGTACACCCATTTCGAACGGGTTAAATAACCGGTGGTGGTGGCGGTGGAGCTTGGAGGTTTCTTTCTGCTAGGGCTGTGGCTACACGTTCTTGGATCATCTCTTCAATTTGAGCAGCAGTAGGTGTGGATCGACCGTTAGCCATGATGTTCTAAACAAAAATTTTGACTCAAGTCAAAATCCAATATGCAAATAGTAATAATACAGTATATAGTAACCAACATGGAATCAAAACATCACATGTTATTAAATAACGCATCTAGGTACAAATACCACAGAATCATCGTACAGTACTGTAAATAGAACATCGTGCAAGAATTAAATAACGCAAAGTTCCATTAATAAATAATAAGTTTCATACATCCGCATAAGTTCTTACAATACATAAATAATACAAGAAGCTACAACTAGATTACATCATGAAATCTAATACAAAAGTCCTACGGTGAAGGTGGGTGTAGGATGTCTAAAACCTGAGCCAACTGCTCCTCGAGCTCAGTAACCCGAGCTCGGAGAATTCCTACCTCCCTTGTCAATTCCTCGATAGTGGGAGCTGGTGGGGCGGGCGGTGCTGATGGTGCAGGTGGGGCCAGTGGTACGGGTGGAGCGGGTGATGCCGGTGGTGCGGGTGGTGCAGACCGCACGAAACGGGGTGCAGATGTCCCGGCTCCAGAAATAGTCAGCACGTAACGAGGTGCCTTACGTATGAGTGGGTCAGCAGGGTACGGCACAAGCCGCTTACGGGCAATAACCCTCCGACGCCGAGCAAAAGCGTCAGTAAAAGCACGACCTCCATTCACCCCTGGAATGACGGTGCAATCAGGACGGTACCGCTTCTTTGGCGGGGTGGAGGGTGCCTGAATAGGTATATCAGCAGGGTCCTCGTCGTCACTGGAGTCTGATGAAGAATCATCTGATGAAGAATCGGCGGATGATGAGTCATCCGAATCATGTGGTGGTGACACGGGTGGCTGAACTGGCAGTCCGAAGGTGGCCAACATCTCTCTGTGTCTGCCTGGCGGAATCGGCACTAATCGTCCATCTGGAGCGCATCGGCACGGCATGCGAATATGGTTACGGAATGGCCCTTCCCCGAACTCTGCGGGGATCACAACACCACCAATGCTGGGCTGTGACTCCGGGGGTCCGGGAGCAGACGGAGCTGGAATCTCCGCAGGGTCCACAAGTCTGTCACTAGTAGCCACTGGTGCAGGCGGCTGGCTGCTAGTCCCAGAAGATGAAGCGCCGGGGTCACTCGCGCGTATCGGGATCGGTAGATTGGCAACGGTGGTAGGTGGAGTAGCTGAAGAGTCTAAATTGTCCAAAACGCTAGCAGGTGGTACATCCGACATCTGAACAAGGAAAATAAATTTTCCATGTCAGTAAGTCATAAAGCAAGCACGTATTAGGCCAACAGTTTAAATCATGTATAATAATAAATAGCATGGCAATAATAACGAATCGTACAGAAGTAGCATGCAATCAAAAGCAAATGATATCAGACAGTAGTGAAATCATGTAGTAACATATGGCGTATAGCAGTGAAAGTAAGCAGCAGCATGCAGTAAGTTCAGCAGAAACACGTAAACTAGCAAGTTGTATATTAGTCCTATTAGTGAATCCTACTCGGGTCGGTCTTAGACTCACTAATGCAACCCAATTCCCTACAACCAATGCTCTGATACCAAATGTGATGCCCCGTACAAAACCATCATGTACAAATCATCAACAACATGATCATTACAAGGTTAAGTACTATATGCGTTTTCAAAAAAGAGTTTGCATTCAATAATAAAGTGATGTCTAAACCAACATCGAATGTTTTACAATTCAAAAGCATGCTTCACTAAGTAGAAGAAAATAATAAGTGTATGTGACCACAATGGTCGTTATAAGTCATAGTTCAAAAGTACTAAAGTTTGAATGCAAGGTAAAGTAGTTCATGCGATGACAACTCTAAGCAGCGGGTGTCTACAGCACGACTAGTACACAGCGGAAGCTAACCTCAAGCACCCGAGAAAAAACATGCTTTAAAATGTCAACACAAAGATTGGTGAGCTATAGTTTAAGTATAACAGTATGTAAGGTAGGCCACGAGATTTCAGTGCTACAAAGAGCGTTTCAAAACAGTATGATAAAGTATATGTTAACCGTGGGCACTTGGTAACTAACTTAACGTTTATACCCCCTGAAAGTACACTTGGAAAGTACGTATGTCTACTAAGTATTAAACACTCGTTAAATGCTAGCGCGACTAGCCCGAGTGGGGATGTCCAACCCTATGGATCCATATCTAAGATTCGCGTTCACGGTTCAAAAACCAATGATTAAACGTTACCGAGCTAAAGGGAATGTTTATGCTGTTGTATAACCCACACATATATAAGTTTAAGTACTCGTGCCTAGTATGTAAAACATAAAATCCGCATGTATTCTCAGTTCCCAAAATAAGTTAAAGTAAAAAGGGAATGCTATAACTCACAATGATAATGTAGTCGTAAAGTCGGTTCGGAAAAGGTGTGCAAGTAATCGGTCCGAAGGTCCTCAACCTAAGGCAAATAGTACTAAGTCAGTAAATTGTCTTAATAGGTTTAAAAGTATGTAAATAAGGTCTTAAAGGTCATCATCATTCATCATTTAACAAAAGGTGTAAAGTAGGTTTCGTTCATGAAAGTAGTTTAAAACAAAAGCTGACTTCGATCAGCCACCACGGCCTCTACCCTTACTGAATTAAGGTGAGACCAGTGGCCATGGCTTCGTATATGAGTCCTTTAAGTGTGGTAAAATTTACAGAAGCAAACTCGTCTTCTTTTGGCCGTGGAGACGGTCTAAGTGCCAGTAGGTCAGAAATTTCTGCACAACGTTAAAGGACATAGTGACGATCGGAGGGCCATAAATCCTAAACCGTAACTCGGATTAAGACGAGTCCTATATGAAAAGTTATCTACTAGAAAAGATCTATTTGAAAATTATAATCACAACTGCCCAGGTCTACAGGTCTGTTACAGAAACAGCAGAACAGTAGGCAGAGAATAGTAAGCAGAAAAAATAATGGGTTCCGGTGGGTTTGGTGTTTGATGTTCATCATGGTTCTCATCCTTGATGCCTATAGCTTCAAGTGTACAACTCATTGATGTGTTTACATCATATTTACCAAGTTTCGACCATCATAACCCTTGTGCAAGTCCAAGACATGAAGCACAACTCACTTAAGAGTTGTATGAAGTTTGATGAAATAAAGTTACATCAAAGTCTTAGATCTAACACATACATGAACTTTAAAGCTAATAACAAGTTACAAACTTGAAAGTAAACTAACTAATCAAGATCTTAAGATGTAGAACATAGTTCTTAGTTAGATCTTGAAGATCCAAGACCCAAAAGTCTAGATCAAGCATAAGTATACAAAGTCATATTTAAAGAAAACTTATTTGTGTGTTCTTGAACTTTCAAAGTTAACTTTTAGTTCAAGATTAAGGAGATCAAGACTAACTTGTAGTACTTGACCAACAACAACCAAAATCATAAAATTAAAGTGCAAGTAAAACTAAATAAACAAGTAAAAGGTTCATGGTTTGTTCATACTTTTAAAGATTCAACCAAGGTTTGATCTTTAAGAAAAGTAAACTTTAAGTTTACTTCAAGAACTACAAGCATGAATTTAACAACACATAAACTTACAATCTTTTGATACTTTAAGTGTAGAACATAAACTAGAGAGTTTATGTTCTTGTTTGTTCTTGTAGATACAAGAAAAATGAAGAATAAACTACCAAGTTTGATTCTTGAAAACATGTAAGTAAATAACTAACAACAAGATTCAAGTAACTACTAATTCAAGACAAGTAACATTTAAACAGAAGAATGATGATGATGAATGATCTTGGTTTCGGTTTAGACAAGAAGAAAGGAAGAGAAAGAGTCTCATGTAACTTACAAGTTTAGAGAGAAAAAAAGAGGAAATGTTGGGAGAATTTTGCAAGTAAAGTGTGTGTGTGAAGAATGAGGTTTACAAGTAACAAGTAATGTAAAAAAAAAAGATTTGAATCCTCTCCCATCCATGGTACCTCACGGCTGCAGCAGCAAAAGGAGGGGGGAGAGAGTTGTTCCAAGGTTATTAGTATGTAAAGCTCATGAAAGTTGGATAAAAGATGGCCATGCATGGGGATAAGGTGCTAACAATATTCCAAGTCTTTTAACTAGCTAGTTCCTCACTAAATGATACTTACAAGTGAATGACATGGGCTAACTAAGTCCATTAATAATGTAGGGTGGGCTTAGAAGCCCAATAACAAGAGTCCACAACATTAATCAAAGCCCAAGTTCAATAAATCACAAGTTAAATCAATTAAAGCCCAAGTAACTAACTAATAGTCTTAGTTAATTAAAATGATTAATAAATTTAATCATGAACGTAAATAATATTCTAAAAATACTATTCGTGAAAGTTCCGGGTGTCACAAAGACGTTTCGGGCAATTAAAGTCAAGTTCGGGCAATCATGGCAACATGTAAATGTAATAACATACATTCGTTTTATCACACGTATTACTAATAACAATTATTAATAAATAAACGTTGGAAAAATCCAGGGTTGTTACATAATATGTTAACAAAGCGATATCTTGATTCTTCATCCGGTGGGGTATTTATGTACAAATCACCAAATGCGGCAGAAATTATGCTAGAAGATATCTCGGTCAACACATATGAATGGGCACCTTCACCACGAGATTTAGCAAGGACGAATTTAGCACAAGTCGAGAGTGAAAATGGGCAAGTGACGCTTGCAAGCTTGAACAATCAATTTCAAACATTCGGAAAAGAATTGAAGAAGATTCAACAAACGGTAGTTGCAATGCAAGTAGGTTGTCAAAGATGCAAGGGTCCACATCTCACAAAGAATTTTCCTCAAATTACTCAATGCAATCATGTTGATCTAGATGATATTCCCATAAATTCGGATGCTCATGTGAACTACGTGAGTAATCAAAACTACCAACGGGGAGGAACATCTAACCAAAGTTACTACAATCCTAATCAAAAACAAGTATCATTCATCAACCAAACCAATACACCACCCGGATTCACAAACTAAAACCGAAATCAAGGTTAAAACAACTATAACCAAAATCGAAACAACAACTTCCAATATCAAAACCAACAACCTTGCAACAACCAACCTTACAACAATCAAGCAAATTCAAATTATCAAAACAACCAAGGTTATAGTCAATCACAAAATAACCAAGGTTACAATCAACAACCTCAACAAAACAACCAACAATCCCAACCTTCGAAGAGCTTAGAAGAAATCATGCAAAACTACATCAAGAAGGTAGAATCAACCGAAGCTTTTCTAATGAAAGAGAATGAGCACTTGAAGAAACAACTCCGAAACCAACAAGCTTCATTCCAAAACCTTGAAAGCACCGTTGGAAGAATTTCAAATCAAGTTACCGAAAGACCACAAGGAACTTTACCTTCAAACACTCAAGTCAATCCGAATAATAATAATAACAACCGAAACAACCAACAAAAAAACCAAAATAACACGAGAGTTATTCCTATCGAGAGCAACACTACCAATCCAATCCAAAATCAAGCGAGTTCATCAAATCCCACCAATACTTATGCTCAAGTGAACTCGATCGGTTCAACCGAAGAAGATCAATCCGAATATCCTCAAGCTTTCAAGTTCGATATTGAAGGAGACAAGTTTGATTTTGATGAAGCATTGGAAATTGATACTATCGACTATGGGGTATTCAAGTTTTCAGAAGATTTGGACGATGCAACATTCATTCCCTACCAAGTTAAAAGTGTAATGTCCATGGAGACTACCGAGTCGACATGCAAGGAGTTAAAGGGTGATTTTAAGCAAACTCAATTAGGAAAGGTTGATAAAGAGCAAAAGGTCAATACTTTATCAAATACAAAGGCGCAAAATGACGAGGGCGAGGTTTCTACCACATCAACTAAGGAGAAAAATGAGACACCAGTCTCACATCTTCAACCACTACATCCTACACATCTAAATGATCTGGATTGTAAGTCAATTTTATCCGACAATGAAAATATTTATGTTAAACTCCCCTTGGCGGAGGTGCTTGAGAATATGCCCAACTATGGGAAATTTTTGAAGACACTCATAGCCAAAAAGGGAGATGTTGAGCAAGCATTCACCGCTTTCTTGAAAAAGGAGTGTGATGGAATCTTAAAAAATGTAACCTACCATAAAAAATGGGTGATCCCGGACCTTTCCTTATCCCATGCAATGTAAACGGTTCAGAGATGCTCACATCTTTAGCCGATTCGGGAGCAAGTATCAACTACTTCATGCCCTATTCTGTTTACAAAAGGCTAGGCCTAGGTGATCTTTCACCTACTACAATGGGAGTTAAATTAATTGATCAATCAATTAACTCTAGTATGGGGATCGCCGAAGACTTAATTGTTAAAGTGGGGGACATGGAATTTCCCATTGACTTTTTTATAGTTGATATAAAGGAAGACCCGGTTGTACCCCTTGTTTTGGGAAGGCCATTTTTGGCATCCGCGTGCTCTTTCTTCGACTTTAGGACCGGGAAATTGAGTCTTCGGGATAAAGGGAAATGCATGAGCATAAAAACCAAACGTGTTAAAAAACCATCAATGCCCATGACCAGACCACAAGTTGTTGCTAGCATGCACTGCGTTACAAGCATAAGGCAAGTAGGTTCACCAATTAAAGGTAGTGGGAGATTAACCAAGGGAATTCAAGGTAAAGCCAAAACTCAAAACGACGTTGTTGACAAGTCTATGCGAAAGTTATTTGGGCGGGTGAATCGGGTGTAGTGACCCGAACTTTTCCATGTTTATATATATTAATTGAGATTGATATTTACATGATTAAATGTTTCCAACATGTTAAGCAATCAAACTTGTTAAGACTTTATTAATTGAAATATGTTTCATATAGACAATTGACCACCCAAGTTGATCGGTGATTCACGAACGTTAAAACTTGTAAAAACTATATGATGACATATATATGGATATATATATATAGTTAACATGATACTATGATAAGAAAACATATCATAAAGTATATTAACAATGAACTACATATGTAAAAACAAGACTACTAACTTAATGATTTTTAAACGAGACATATATGTAACGATTATCGTTGTAAAGACATTTAATGTATATATATCATATTAAGAGATATTCATACATGATAATATCATGATAATATAATAATTTAAAATCTCATTTGATATTATAAACATTGGGTTAACAACATTTAATAAGATCGTTAACCTAAAGGTTTCAAAACAACACTTACATGTAACGACTAACGATGACTTAACGACTCAGTTAAAATATATATACATGTAGTGTTTTAATATGTATTTATACACTTTTGAAAGACTTCAATACACTTAACAAAAATGCTTACAATTACATCCTCGTTCAGTTTCATCAACAATTCTACTCGTATGCACCCGTATTCGTACTCGTACAATACACAGCTTTTAGATGTATGTACTATTGGTATATACACTCCAATGATCAGCTCTTAGCAGCCCATGTGAGTCACCTAACACATGTGGGAACCATCATTTGGCAACTAGCATGAAATATCTCATAAAATTACAAAAATATGAGTAATCATTCATGACTTATTTACATGAAAACAAAATTACATATCCTTTATATCTAATCCATACACCAACGACCAAAAACACCTACAAACACTTTCATTCTTCAATTTTCTTCATCTAATTGATCTCTCTCAAGTTCTATCTTCAAGTTCTAAGTGTTCTTCATAAATTCCAAAAGTTCTAGTTTCATAAAATCAAGAATACTTTCAAGTTTGCTAGCTCACTTCCAATCTTGTAAGGTGATCATCAAACCTCAAGAAATCTTTGTTTCTTACAGTAGGTTATCATTCTAATACAAGGTAATAATCATATTCAAACTTTGGTTCAATTTCTATAACTATAACAATCTTATTTCAAGTGATGATCTTACTTGAACTTGTTTTCGTGTCATGATTCTGCTTCAAGAACTTCGAGCCATCCAAGGATCCATTGAAGCTAGATCCATTTTTCTCTTTTCCAGTAGGTTTATCCAAGGAAATTAAGGTAGTAATGATGTTCATAACATCATTCGATTCATACATATAAAGCTATCTTATTCGAAGGTTTAAACTTGTAATCACTAGAACATAGTTTAGTTAATTCTAAACTTGTTCGCAAACAAAAGTTAATCCTTCTAACTTGACTTTTAAAATCAACTAAACACATGTTCTATATCTATATGATATGCTAACTTAATGATTTAAAACCTGGAAACACGAAAAACACCGTAAAACCGGATTTACGCCGTCGTAGTAACACCGCGGGCTGTTTTGGGTTAGTTAATTAAAAACTATGATAAACTTTGATTTAAAAGTTGTTATTCTGAGAAAATGATTTTTATTATGAACATGAAACTATATCCAAAAATTATGGTTAAACTCAAAGTGGAAGTATGTTTTCTAAAATGGTCATCTAGACGTCGTTCTTTCGACTGAAATGACTACCTTTACAAAAACGACTTGTAACTTATTTTTCCTACTATAAACCTATACTTTTTCTGTTTAGATTCATAAAATAGAGTTCAATATGAAACCATAGCAATTTGATTCACTCAAAACGGATTTAAAATGAAGAAGTTATGGGTAAAACAAGATTGGATAATTTTTCTCATTTTAGCTACGTGAAAATTGGTAACAAATCTATTCCAACCATAACTTAATCAACTTGTATTGTATATTATGTAATCTTGAGATACCATAGACACGTATACAATGTTTCGACCTATCATGTCGACACATCTATATATATTTCGGAACAACCATAGACACTCTATATGTGAATGTTGGAGTTAGCTATACAGGGTTGAGGTTGATTCCAAAATATATATAGTTTGAGTTGTGATCAATACTGAGATACGTATACACTGGGTCGTGGATTGATTCAAGATAATATTTATCGATTTATTTCTGTACATCTAACTGTGGACAACTAGTTATAGGTTACTAACGAGGACAGCTGACTTAATAAACTTAAAACATCAAAATATATTAAAAGTGTTGTAAATATATTTTGAACATACTTTAATATATATGTATATATTGTTATAGGTTCGTGAATCAACAGTGGCCAAGTCTTACTTCCCGACGAAGTAAAAATCTGTGAAAGTGAGTTATAGTCCCACTTTTTAAATCTAATATTTTTGGGATGAGAATACATGCAGGTTTTATAAATGATTTACAAAATAGACACAAGTACGTGAAACTACATTCTATGGTTGAATTATCGAAATCAAATATGCCCCTTTTTATTAAGTCTGGTAATCTAAGAATTAGGGAACAGACACCCTAATTGACGCGAATCCTAAAGATAGATCTATTGGGCCTAACAAACCCCATTCAAAGTACCGGATGCTTTAGTACTTCGAAATTTATATCATATCCGAAGGGTGTCCCGGAATGATGGGGATATTCTTATATATGCATCTTGTTATTGTCGGTTACCAGGTGTTCACCATATGAATGATTTTTATCTCTATGTATGGGATGTGTATTGAAATATGAAATCTTGTGGTCTATTGTTACGATTTGATATATATAGGTTAAACCTATAACTCACCAACATTTTTGTTGACGTTTAAAGCATGTTTATTCTCAGGTGAATATTAAGAGCTTCCGCTGTTGCATACTAAAATAAGGACAAGATTTGGAGTCCATGTTTGTATGATATTGTGTAAAAACTGCATTCAAGAAACTGATTTCGATGTAACATATTTGTATTGTAAACCATTATGTAATGGTCGTGTGTAAACAGGATATTTTAGATTATCATTATTTGATAATCTACGTAAAGCTTTTTAAACCTTTATTTATGAAATAAAGGTTATGGTTTGTTTTAAAAATGAATGCAGTCTTTGAAAAACGTCTCATATAGAGGTCAAAACCTCGCAACGAAATCAATTAATATGGAACGTTTTTAATCAATAAGAACGGGACATTTCAGTTGGTATCCGAGCATTGGTCTTAGAGAACCAGAAAATTTGCATTAGTGTGTCTTATCGAGTTTGTTAGGATGCATTAGTGAGTCTGGACTTCGACTGTGTTTTCTTTAAAAATGATTGCTTAACATTTTTGTTGGAAACTATATATTTTTAACATATGAATATTATGTGATATATTAATCTCTTAACGTGTTTGATATTATGTGATAGATGTCTACCTCTAGAACAAGTCCCATTGACTCACCTAATAATAATGAAGAGTCAAATGTAAATTGGAATGATTTGTGGACTGATTCACAAGTTCCCGAAGAGGAACCGGAAGAAGAGTCGGAACCGGAAGAAGAATCGGAACCGGAAGAAGAATCGGAACCGGATGAAGAAATAGAACCGGTGGGGGAAATAATAAAATGGTTAAGTAAAAGAAAATCCTCAACCAACCGACCAAAGTTAATTATGGTCAATGGTGTTTCCGCCAAGGAAGCAAAATATTGGGAGGATTACCAATTCTCCGATGAATCGGATTCCGACGAGAATTCCGATGATGTTATAGAAATTACCCCAACTGAATTTAAAAAGGCAAAAGAAAATAATAAGGGAAAGGGCATAAAAATAGAGAAATCTAATTCCAACCCCGATGAACTTTATATGTATCGTCAACCCCCGAAGTCCTTAAGTTGTAACAATGACCCGGGAACCTCTAAACCACCAGGTTTTTCTAAACCAATGTGGACAACGACGGCTCGTATTAGGGGAACATCATATATTCCTAGAAACTTGGCAAAACGAACCAAAACCGAAGAAGAAGAAACGAGCGAGTCGGAATAAGATAGTTGTATTCGTGTGGTGTAATATATGTAATATAGTGTTCTTATGCTTTATGATATATGTAAAAATTGCTTGTATTAATAAGTATTTTTTTTGAATCTAACTCTTGTCTATTTTACAGTTTAAAAACACAAAATGGATAGACAACCCAATATTTTAAGAGACCTACCCGGAGACATGATTGATGAAATCTTGTCTAGAGTCGGCCAGAATTCTTCGGCACAACTATTTAAGGCGAGATCAGTTTGTAAGACATTCGAAGAACGTTCCAAGAATGTCTTGGTTTATAAGAGACTTTCGTTTGAAAGATGGGGGATATCACATTGGGAAACCCATAAGTTACGATGTGTTTACTTTGACGCATATATTGCGGGGAACCCAAATGTTATTTTACGCAACGGGTTAAGAAATTATTTTGACTCAATATATCCGAATATTGGACTTCGTGATTTAGAAAAAGCGGCTAACATGCAACATAAAGAAGCATGTTATGCTTACGGATTAGTAATGTTCGCTTCTCACCAAAGTGAGAACAAGAACATCGGGCTACAACTATTAAACAAAACGTTTCCACAAGTGACGGAGTCGGTAATTGGGGTAAGAAATGAGGTTTTTAGATTATTACGGGACTGTTGGACATTACGTAACCCTCGTCCCTTTGATGACGTTACAACACGCTGTCTTATCAACGGCCATAACGGTTATGTTGCACAAGACCAAGGATGGGAAGTAGTCCTAGTAAAACCAGAATGCATGACTTGTTTCTGGACGTATGAATTACGTGTCTTTATTGCCTTTGCTGAACGACTTGTGTACTAGCTAGAATTATCTTCACAACTATCTTGTATCAAAGTTATTGTGTGCTATATTTCATGCTTTATGTAAAATAAGCGGTATTGTAAGTTTGTAAAATATTGTATAAAAGTTTGAACGCGAAATATTATTATAATCAGTTTTTCATATAGAATTGTAGTAGTTGAATTATATATTAGTTACTAAGTATGAACTTAACGGGTAGGTACTACCCGAATTTAAACTTATAAAACGCTAATATGAAGAAAAAGCTTTTATAAATGAGTTCATATTATGCTACGAAATACTATTAACTACTCTTAATATTCTGTATGATTAACTTGTTCCATTTGACTATTTTGAAGGAAATGGCACCGACTACTCGACACACCGTGAATATGAATGAAGAGGAATTCCGTACTTTTCTAGCTTCAAACATAGCCGCAGTACAGGCTGCGCTACATACCAACAATAACCTTGGATCTAGCAGTACAGGAAATCGTGTAGGATGCACCTACAAAGAATTCACTGCCTGCAAACCTTTGGAATTTGATGGAACCGAAGGACCGATCGGATTGAAACGATGGACCGAGAAGGTCGAATCGGTGTTTGCCATAAGTAAGTGTACTGAAGAGGACAAAGTGAAGTACGCTACGCATACCTTCACAGGTTCTGCGTTAACATGGTGGAATACCTATCTAGAGCAAGTGGGACAAGATGATGCGTACGCACTACCGTGGTCAGCATTCAAGCACTTGATGAACGAGAAGTACCGTCCCAGAACCGAGGTCAATAAGCTCAAGACAGAACTTAGAGGGTTACGAACCCAAGGATTTGATATTACCACGTACGAAAGACGATTCACAGAATTGTGCCTATTGTGTCCGGGAGCATTCGAAGATGAGGAAGAGAAGATCGACGCGTTTGTGAAAGGATTACCGGAAAGAATCCAAGAAGATATAAGTTCACACGAGCCCGCCTCCATACAACAGGCATGTAGAATGGCTCACAAACTAGTGAACCAGATTGAAGAAAGAATTAAAGAACAGACTGCTGAAGAGGCCAATGTGAAGCAAGTCAAAAGAAAGTGGGAGGAAAACGGTGATAAGAATCACCAATACAACAACAACAGCAATTACAACAATAATCGCAACAATTATCCCAACAATCGCAACATCAATCGCAACTACAACAAACGGCCCAACAACAACAACAACAACAACAGCAACTACAACAATCATCCCAACAACAATAATAACCGCAACAACAACAACAATCAGAAGCAGCTATGCCAAAGGTGTGAAAAGAATCACTCGGGGTTCTGCACCAAATTTTGCAACAAGTGTAAAAGAAATGGTCATAGTGCGGCGAAGTGTGAGGTCTACGGACCAGGGGTTAATAGAACGAAAGGAACAAATGGTGTCGGAACGAGTAATGGCGGAGCAAGTAGTGTCGGAGCAAGTTATACCAATGTAGTCTGTTATAAATGTGGAAAACCAGGCCACATTATTAGAAATTGCCCGAACCAGGAGAACACGAATGGACAAGGCCGTGGAAGAGTTTTCAATATTAATGCGGTAGAGGCACAGGAAGACCCGGAGCTTGTTACGGGTACGTTTCTTATTGACAATAAATCTGCTTACGTTTTATTTGATTTGGGTGCGGATAGAAGCTATATGAGTAGAGATTTTTGTGCTAAATTAAGTTGTCCATTGACGCCTTTGGATAGTAAATTTTTACTCGAATTAGCAAATGGTAAATTAATTTCAGCAGATAATATATGTCGGAATCGAGAAATTAAACTGGTTAGCGAAACATTTAAGATTGATTTGATACCAGTAGAGTTAGGGAGTTTTGATGTGATAATCGGTATGGACTGGTTGAAAGAAGTGAAAGCGGAGATCGTTTGTTACAAAAATGCAATTCGCATTATACGAGAAAAAGGAAAACCCTTAATGGTGTACGGAGAAAAGGGCAACACGAAGCTACATCTTATTAGTAATTTGAAGGCACAAAAACTAATAAGAAAAGGTTGCTATGCTGTTGTAGCACACGTCGAGAAAGTACAAACTGAAAAAAAGAGCATCAATGATGTTCCCATTGCAAAAGAATTTCCCGATGTATTTCCGAAAGAATTACCGGGATTACCCCCACATCGATCCGTTGAATTTCAAATAGATCTTGTACCAGGAGCTGCACCAATAGCTCGTGCTCCTTACAGACTCACACCCAGCGAGATGAAAGAACTGCAAAGCCAATTACAAGAACTTTTAGAGCGTGGTTTCATTCGACCAAGCACATCACCGTGGGGAGCTCCTGTTTTGTTTGTCAAGAAGAAAGATGGTACATTCAGGTTGTGTATCGACTACCGAGAGTTGAACAAACTTACCATCAAGAACCGCTACCCACTACCGAGAATCGACGACTTATTTGATCAACTACAAGGCTCGTCTGTTTATTCAAAGATTGACTTACGTTCCGGGTATCATCAAATGCGGGTGAAAGAAGATGATATTCCAAAGACTGCTTTCAAAACACGTTACGGTCATTACGAGTTTATGGTCATGCCGTTTGGTTTAACTAATGCACCAGCTGTGTTCATGGACCTTATGAACCGAGTGTGTGGACCATACCTTGACAAGTTTGTCATTGTTTTCATTGATGACATACTTATTTACTCAAAGAATGACCAAGAACACGGTGAACATTTGAGAAAGGTGTTAGAAGTATTGAGGAAGGAAGAATTGTACGCTAAGTTTTCAAAGTGTGCATTTTGGTTGGAAGAAGTTCAATTCCTCGGTCACATAGTGAACAAAGAAGGTATTAAGGTGGATCCGGCAAAGATAGAAACTGTTGAAAAGTGGGAAACCCCGAAAACTCCGAAACACATACGCCAGTTTTTAGGACTAGCTGGTTACTACAGAAGGTTCATCCAAGACTTTTCCAGAATAGCAAAACCCTTGACTGCATTAACGCATAAAGGGAAGAAATTTGAATGGAATGATGAACAAGAGAAAGCGTTTCAGTTATTGAAGAAAAAGCTAACTACGGCACCTATATTGTCATTGCCTGAAGGGAATGATGATTTTGTGATTTATTGTGATGCATCAAAGCAAGGTCTCGGTTGTGTATTAATGCAACGAACGAAGGTGATTGCTTATGCGTCTAGACAATTGAAGATTCACGAACAAAATTATACGACGCATGATTTGGAATTAGGCGCGGTTGTTTTTGCATTAAAGACTTGGAGGCACTACTTATATGGGGTCAAAAGTATTATATATACCGACCACAAAAGTCTTCAACACATATTTAATCAGAAACAACTGAATATGAGGCAGCGTAGGTGGATTGAATTATTGAATGATTACGACTTTGAGATTCGTTACCACCCGGGGAAGGCAAATGTGGTAGCCGATGCCTTGAGCAGGAAGGACAGAGAACCCATTCGAGTAAAATCTATGAATATAATGATTCATAATAACATTACTACTCAAATAAAGGAGGCGCAACAAGGAGTTTTAAAAGAGGGAAATTTAAAGGATGAAATACCCAAAGGATCGGAGAAGCATCTTAATATTCGGGAAGACGGAACCCGGTATAGGGCTGAAAGGATTTGGGTACCAAAATTTGGAGATATGAGAGAAATGGTACTTAGAGAAGCTCATAAAACCAGATACTCAATACATCCTGGAACGGGGAAGATGTACAAGGATCTCAAGAAACATTTTTGGTGGCCGGGTATGAAAGCCGATGTTGCTAAATACGTAGGAGAATGTTTGACGTGTTCTAAGGTCAAAGCTGAGCATCAGAAACCATCAGGTCTACTTCAGCAACCCGAAATCCCGGAATGGAAATGGGAAAACATTACCATGGATTTCATCACTAAATTGCCAAGGACTGCAAGTGGTTTTGATACTATTTGGGTAATAGTTGATCGTCTCACCAAATCAGCACACTTCCTACCAATAAGAGAAGATGACAAGATGGAGAAGTTAGCACGACTGTATTTGAAGGAAGTCGTCTCCAGACATGGAATACCAATCTCTATTATCTCTGATAGGGATGGCAGATTTATTTCAAGATTCTGGCAGACATTACAGCAAGCATTAGGAACTCGTCTAGACATGAGTACTGCCTATCATCCACAAACTGATGGGCAGAGCGAAAGGACGATACAAACGCTTGAAGACATGCTACGAGCATGTGTTATTGATTTCGGAAACAGTTGGGATCGACATCTACCGTTAGCAGAATTTTCCTACAACAACAGCTACCATTCAAGCATTGAGATGGCGCCGTTTGAAGCACTTTATGGTAGAAAGTGCAGGTCTCCGATTTGTTGGAGTGAAGTGGGGGATAGACAGATTACGGGTCCGGAGATTATACAAGAAACTACCGAGAAGATCATCCAAATTCAACAACGGTTGAAAACCGCCCAAAGTCGACAAAAGAGCTACGCTGACATTAAAAGAAAAGATATAGAATTTGAAATTGGAGAGATGGTCATGCTTAAAGTTGCACCTTGGAAAGGCGTTGTTCGATTTGGTAAACAAGGGAAATTAAATCCAAGGTATATTGGACCATTCAAGATTATTGATCGTGTCGGACCAGTAGCTTACCGACTAGAGTTACCTCAACAACTCGCGGCTGTACATAACACTTTCCACGTCTCGAATTTAAAGAAATGTTTTGCTAAAGAAGATCTCACTATTCCGTTAGATGAAATCCAAATCAACGAAAAACTTCAATTCATCGAAGAACCCGTCGAAATAATGGATCGTGAGGTTAAAAGACTTAAGCAAAACAAGATACCAATTGTTAAGGTTCGATGGAATGCTCGTAGAGGACCCGAGTTCACCTGGGAGCGTGAAGATCAGATGAAGAAGAAATACCCTCATCTATTTCCAGAAGATTCGTCAACACCTTCAACAGCTTAAAATTTCGGGACGAAATTTATTTAACGGGTAGGTACTGTAGTGACCCGAACTTTTCCATGTTTATATATATTAATTGAGATTGATATTTACATGATTAAATGTTTCCAACATGTTAAGCAATCAAACTTGTTAAGACTTGATTAATTGAAATATGTTTCATATAGACAATTGACCACCCAAGTTGATCGGTGATTCACGAACGTTAAAACTTGTAAAAACTATATGATGACATATATATGGATATATATATATAGTTAACATGATACTATGATAAGAAAACATATCATAAAGTATATTAACAATGAACTACATATGTAAAAACAAGACTACTAACTTAATGATTTTTAAACGAGACATATATGTAACGATTATCGTTGTAAAGACATTTAATGTATATATATCATATTAAGAGATATTCATACATGATAATATCATGATAATATAATAATTTAAAATCTCATTTGATATTATAAACATTGGGTTAAAAACATTTAACAAGATCGTTAACCTAAAGGTTTCAAAACAACACTTACATGTAACGACTAACGATGACTTAACGACTCAGTTAAAATGTATATACATGTAGTGTTTTAATATGTATTTATACACTTTTGAAAGACTTCAATACACTTATCAAAATACTTCTACTTAACAAAAATGCTTAGAATTACATCCTCGTTCAGTTTCATCAACAATTCTACTCGTATGCACCCGTATTCGTACTCGTACAATACACAGCTTTTAGATGTATGTACTATTGGTATATACACTCCAATGATCAGCTCTTAGCAGCCCATGTGAGTCACCTAACACATGTGGGAACCATCATTTGGCAACTAGCATGAAATATCTCATAAAATTACAAAAATATGAGTAATCATTCATGACTTATTTACATGAAAACAAAATTACATATCCTTTATATCTAATCCATACACCAACGACCAAAAACACCTACAAACACTTTCATTCTTCAATTTTCTTCATCTAATTGATCTCTCTCAAGTTCTATCTTCAAGTTCTAAGTGTTCTTCATAAATTCCAAAAGTTCTAGTTTCATAAAATCAAGAATACTTTCAAGTTTGCTAGCTCACTTCCAATCTTGTAAGGTGATCATCCAACCTCAAGAAATCTTTGTTTCTTACAGTAGGTTATCATTCTAATACAAGGTAATAATCATATTCAAACTTTGGTTCAATTTCTATAACTATAACAATCTTATTTCAAGTGATGATCTTACTTGAACTTGTTTTCGTGTCATGATTCTGCTTCAAGAACTTCGAGCCATCCAAGGATCCATTGAAGCTAGATCCATTTTTCTCTTTTCCAGTAGGTTTATCCAAGGAAATTAAGGCAGTAATGATGTTCATAACATCATTCGATTCATACATATAAAGCTATCTTATTCGAAGGTTTAAACTTGTAATCACTAGAACATAGTTTAGTTAATTCTAAACTTGTTCGCAAACAAAAGTTAATCCTTCTAACTTGACTTTTAAAATCAACTAAACACATGTTCTATATCTATATGATATGCTAACTTAATGATTTAAAACCTGGAAACACGAAAAACACCGTAAAACCGGATTTACGCCGTCGTAGTAACACCGCGGGCTGTTTTGGGTTAGTTAATTAAAAACTATGATAAACTTTGATTTAAAAGTTTTTATTCTGAGAAAATGATTTTTATTATGAACATGAAACTATATCCAAAAATTATGGTTAAACTCAAAGTGGAAGTATGTTTTCTAAAATGGTCATCTAGACGTCGTTCTTTCGACTGAAATGACTACCTTTACAAAAACGACTTGTAACTTATTTTTCTGACTATAAACCTATACTTTTTCTGTTTAGATTCATAAAATAGAGTTCAATATGAAACCATAGCAATTTGATTCACTCAAAACGGATTTAAAATGAAGAAGTTATGGGTAAAACAAGATTGGATAATTTTTCTCATTTTAGCTACGTGAAAATTGGTAACAAATCTATTCCAACCATAACTTAATCAACTTGTATTGTATATTATGTAATCTTGAGATACCATAGACACGTATACAATGTTTCGACCTATCATGTCGACACATCTATATATATTTCGGAACAACCATAGACACTCTATATGTGAATGTTGGAGTTAGCTATACAGGGTTGAGGTTGATTCCAAAATATATATAGTTTGAGTTGTGATCAATACTGAGATACGTATACACTGGGTCGTGGATTGATTCAAGATAATATTTATCGATTTATTTCTGTACATCTAACTGTGGACAACTAGTTATAGGTTACTAACGAGGACAGCTGACTTAATAAACTTAAAACATCAAAATATATTAAAAGTGTTGTAAATATATTTTGAACATACTTTAATATATATGTATATATTGTTATAGGTTCGTGAATCAACAGTGGCCAAGTCTTACTTCCCGACGAAGTAAAAATCTGTGAAAGTGAGTTATAGTCCCACTTTTTAAATCTAATATTTTTGGGATGAGAATACATGCAGGTTTTATAAATGATTTACAAAATAGACACAAGTAGGTGAAACTACATTCTATGGTTGAATTATCGAAATCGAATATGCCCCTTTTTATTAAGTCTGGTAATCTAAGAATTAGGGAACAGACACCCTAATTGACGCGAATCCTAAAGATAGATCTATTGGGCCTAACAAACCCCATCCAAAGTACCGGATGCTTTAGTACTTCAAAATTTATATCATATCCGAAGGGTGTCCCGGAATGATGGGGATATTCTTATATATGCATCTTGTTATTGTCGGTTACCAGGTGTTCACCATATGAATGATTTTTATCTCTATGTATGGGATGTGTATTGAAATATGAAATCTTGTGGTCTATTGTTACGATTTGATATATATAGGTTAAACCTATAACTCACCAACATTTTTGTTGACGTTTAAAGCATGTTTATTCTCAGGTGAATATTAAGAGCTTCCGCTGTTGCATACTAAAATAAGGACAAGATTTGGAGTCCATGTTTGTATGATATTGTGTAAAAACTGCATTCAAGAAACTGATTTCGATGTAACATATTTGTATTGTAAACCATTATGTAATGGTCGTGTGTAAACAGGATATTTTAGATTATCATTATTTGATAATCTAAGTAAAGCTTTTTAAACCTTTATTTATGAAATAAAGGTTATGGTTTGTTTTAAAAATGAATGCAGTCTTTGAAAAACGTCTCATATAGAGGTCAAAACCTCGCAACGAAATCAATTAATATGGAACGTTTTTAATCAATAAGAACGGGACATTTCATCGGGCTTCATCCAAAAAGCATAACACTTGAGAAAACGCCTAGTGTCAAATTTGTCAAAACATGAGAAAGTAAAACTTAAGGAGTTAATCAATGAAACTAAAGTAATAAATGATTGGTTAATGTCAATGTTAAGTGGTGGTGGTAATGAAAATGTTTCCCTTAGTTCAAAGGGAAGGGAGGTTTACTACCCCGGGATTAGTTGAATTCTCAAGGGGATGAGAGTCGGGTGATAGTCTCGTTAAAAACTTTTCACATTTGTGTATATAATTTCTTTTAATTGCATTCCGTTTAGAATTGTATGATATTCCTAATCTTAGTTGCATTTTTATTTTTTTGTACTACCTGCATATGGGTAAACCGGAAAACGTCAAAAATAGTTTGTGAATGGGTCAAAATGGACTTATAATTGGAAAAACTGCAATCAGGTACAAAAGCGACGCTTTTGTCCTAGGTGCGGTGCTTTTCATTTACAAGAGCGACGCTTCTTCCACAAAGAGCGACGCTTTAACCTGCAATTTTGTGTCAAAAATGAGCAGTAGCCACGAACGGCGCTTTTGTTTTCAAAAGTGGCGCTATTAGTTCACCTAGAGCGATGCTTTTCTTTTAAAAGTGACGCTTCTATTTTTGTCAGGAGCGGGGCATCTGCTATGTAAGAATTATGCACGATCAAAACTTCATTTTTTCATACCCAACTTCAATTTTCTCTCTAATAGCGGCGCATCTATAACCCTAATCGACCAAAATCGACCCCAGGCTTCAAATTCCATCAATTTTCTTGCATATCTTCATTATCTAACATGGAAAAAGTAAGAATCTATCATTTTAATTCACTCTTTAACATGATTTGATTGATTTTTACCATTTTTCTCTTTATGCTTAATTCGTAGATTATGCTTGATTTATGATGTTAGTGGTCAAATTATTGATGAATCTAGACTACATTGATATTTATTAACATGATTTACATGCTTTGTTACATAGATTTCAACTTGAAATTCTAGGGTTCATCCAACTTGGGGGTTTTTGATTTTGAGCCAAATTGGAGTGTTAATTATTATTGTTGATGCTTAATTGTTAGATTACCATGATTATCTTACTTTGAATCCATCTTTCATGCTTGTATGATTTGAAATTGAAAATTAGGGTTCATAAGCTAGGGTTTTGAATGAGTTTGGCTAATTTGAGCAATGTGATTAGTGATAATGTGCTTGTTTGCGGTATATTTATGCTATAACATGAAGAATTGATATAATTTAATGAATGCTCTGTCTTAGTCGAATTTTAAACTAATAGGCTTTGACTAGTGTTGACTTTTTGCAATTGATTCATGTTTACCATGTTTGACCAAGATGAGCTTACTAGTTGAATATAATGCATGTTTAGCTTATGACACTACTTATGATTTATAATTACTTGCATGAGCTAAATGTTGCAACTTTATGTAAAGTTTTAAATTTCACCAAATTGTTTGTCTTGTTCGATTTCACATATTGACCATGTCTAAATGTTATTGTTTTATTCATGTATGATATACAAGCGCATGTTTTGCATGATGAAATTAATTGTGAATCTTTGAAATCAACTTGGAAATTATGATTGGACTTTGAAAGTGAATTGTTTATGTGCTAACTTTTATCTCTCCACAATGTTTTTCTCTGGTTGTCTTGTCTTGTAGACTAACATACCAACAAAGTCACATGGTGGCTCGGCAAGCGGAGCAAAACGACAAAAGAGTATTGGAGTCAAGGGTAGGGGTAAATGCCCAGCTCAACAAGAGGTTGAGGTTGAAGATGAAGAAATGCCACAAATCCCAGAGGATATCCAAAGACTTTCATCAGACCCGTGGTTACAACAGATTTTACTGAACCCACGTTTTAGAGATGGCCTAGAGCTTAGGCTCAAGGACAGTTTCTATCTGGGGAAATGCATTGACTGGTCTCTTCTGGATGAGGTCGGCATGACTGTTGAGGCTGAGGTACTTTTTAATGCTCCATAAGAGAATAGGAAAATCAACCCTTGGGTTCTAATCTTTAGGTATAATGAGCCCATTTACATGGTCCCAACCTTTGAGTTCACTTCCACCCTTATTGTCAATTTCAGGGTAGAACCAATTACTGACCCAGAATTCATGACCTTTAACCTGGGCGGGCAACAATGAAAAATGAGCATGCTCCAAATTATCAGGGCCTTAGGGATTTACACAGAGTTTAGGAACAACACCAATGCCCTTTGGGACTATCATTTGACTTGCCGAATCCCCACTACCAACACGGAAGAGTTTAACATTCCAGCAGCTTGGCATGAAATGAGCATTGGGGCTTTCTGCCCGGGTAAAACCGTAGCCAACACCCTTAGGACACATAACCTTCGGATCATAGCCCGATTCATTACGAATACGGTCAACTACCGTTCCCATAGCAATGAGAAGATGTCCTACTTGGACATTTGGCTCACTGATCAAATCTCAAATAAGGTAAATGTCCATGCCCCTCATCTTATTGTTGACTATCTTTTCGACAAGACTGGGACAAAAGGGAAGAGAGGTACCGTGGGTGGTGTTTTTGTTACAAGGATAGCAAAGTATTTGGAAATTGATCTTTTGAGGTTCACGGCCTATGAAATGGCCAAATTTAGGTATGCTGATTTTAAGGGCGGTAAGATTCTTAAAAGGGATGCGAACAAACAAATGAGGAGGTGGTTTGATCTAAATGATATTGGGAGAAATGAAGAAGAAGAAGAAGAAGAAGAAGAAGAAAGGGTGAGGCATGATTATGAAACGGGTAATGTAGGAGCGAGTAGTGGAGCACAAGGTGCGAGGAGTAGTGCTCCGAGTGGGTATGACCAAGCTTGGCTTGAAAGTCGATTTAATCAAATTAATATTAACCAAGCAAACCAAGAATATGAAGCGTGCTACAACTTCTCGGGCCTATGGGCACATACTCAATGGGAAGCTCATTGTAGCCAACTTCATCAAGCGGACCCAACTTCCCCGAGGCCATTTGCTCCCACCTTTAACCCGTATGATTACAATCAACCTAGAACCCAACCACTAATTGACTATGACCCAAACGAGGCACTAAGACGAGCTCAAGAGTTTGAGTACTTTGCTAGGGTGAGGGGAGAACGACAACAATCAAGCGAGCAAGGTACATGGGATAATCCACCCAACTACGATCAATACCCAACTCAGGACCAATCATACGGGAGCGCGAGCTCATATTATAGAGGGTACAATTAGTGGTGATTCCTATGGTTACATTCTCACTCTCTCTTGTTTGTTAGTTTAGTTAATTTTATGATGGTTGATTTGTGAAACAATTTATTTTAATTTGTTGGCATGTAAGAGCTAAGGGAGGTTGGTTTGAGAACGTTTGAACAATTCGATACTTTTATGTGTGTGTGGCGAAAACAATTTGGTTTATGTTTAATTGTGTTTATGTTATTTATTTGGATCCGGATGGCTTGTAGTTCTCGAATAGAACAATTTAAACTTGAATGTTGGCATGTAATAACTTAAGACTATTTAGGATTGTGATGTTTTCATTATTGTTGATTGTGTGTTTGATACCGATTTGATATGTTGGTTGATTCGTCGAATTATGCATGTGTGATGTTGACCGTGGATATTTTATGTTTGGTTGTTGAAGTATGGAGTTTATGTTTTGCTAGTGATCTTATCGGTTGAGTAGTTTGGTTGATTATCTTATTATGTTATTAAATGTTTATATGATTTTGTTGATATATATGGAGCATTATGATTTTATTGTTGGCGCACATACTCTCACGAGTATGGCCCCGCACATTTTGTACCTTGTGAGCATACTTCAATTGTAGGGAATGTCATATGCACTATACTCCTTCTTTTGGCTCAACAAGTGGTGCAACAACATGCAAGCGAATTTGGTGATTAAGTAATATTCGAATGGTAACAACAAAGATCGTTTGATCTTCGCCAGTTTTTACTTTCTTCCCTCTCATCTTCTCTATTTTCAAAATATCCCTCATTTTCACTTATTCTATCGCTTTAATGCAATGAGGGCATTGCATACGCTAAATGTATGGGGGAGAGTTAAAATTTCGAGCCATTTTTAAACTTTTCGGGTCTAAAGATTAAAGCTTGCATTGTCGAACAATTGTTGGAACAAGTTTTTAACCATTACACTAATTCATATCATAAATACTAAAATGGTTAAAACTTGTAAAATTTTCAAACTTTTTAGGAAAAGTAAAGTCTTTTCCTTGATTTTCAAACTTAAGGAAGTAAAGTCTTCCTTTTGTTTCATGCTTGTATTTCACCAAGTGAAAGTAAAGTCTTTCACTTTTCTTATGATTTTGTGCGAAAATGATAAAATTTTGAGAAAAATCAAATTTATGCTTGAAAGTTAAAGTCTTTCATGCATGTGCACCAAAACCAAGTGTTCAAAGCTTTATGCTTTAACACTTCCGGATGAATTGAGTCCATCCATTGTAGGGAGTCAAGTCTCCTGAATTTCGCATTACTTGGTGTGGGAGACTTCCTAATCCACACCATTTCATATTGACATTGGTTGTCTCATCATTTCACGATGTTTCAACCGATGTATCATACCGTGGGAAGAGGAGCCTTGAGCTTCACAAAGTGCTATCCTTTTTAGGAGCAATGGTTTCGTGCTAGTGTTGCTAGACAACACAACCCATAGCCAAAAGCTATGGCACCCTTGCGATTGTAACTAATGAAAAGGTAGTAACTACTTCCTACCTTTTCTAAGAATATGCATAAAAGCTTGTTATGTGCGAAGTAGATAAGCATCATCTTGTTTTGGAAGTAAAGTCTTTCAAACTTGGAAGTAAAGTCTTCCAAGTTATGTTTGTTCCAAGCTTGGGAGTAAAGTCTCCCAAGTCAAGCTCGATTGTTTGAAAGAAAGTGAAAGTCTTCCTAGTGCTTTAAAAATTTAGAATTGGCGGACTCTCTTATTTAGCCACGTGGGGCCCTAATTCCACCAAACTCCGTCAATGCTTTCGCCCTACTATGAGAGAAACCATAGAGTTGTGATAGAAAGCTTAATGAGTGCCGGTTACCTCGTGCCCGGGTAACCAAATAAAGGTGGGGTATCCAGTCCCTTACCTTTGGCACACCCACCTTAACCCTATACTTGAAATTGACGATTATCAATTGGAATTGACGACATATATTTGGAATTGACGATCATTCTTGGAATTAACGAAAAATAGGTGTTTTGGGGGCATGGAGGTGGAAGAGGGATAGCCATTTCCAGTTGATGAGGTGAGCATTCTTCTTGGAAGCGTATTCTTTACACGATGCATTTCATGATTAATGTTGATGTGTGCGATTTTCATGGCCCTTATTCATTTCGGGGTGCATTTTACATACTTTGGGTACACTTTGAGTTTGTTTGAGTAGACTTGTATTTGATATGATTGATTTGTTTGATGAGTTTATGGCTATTCCGTGAATCCTACATATTTGGTCAAGGTCAAGGATGTCAAGTTCGAGTTGCAATGATTTGATACTATTGTGATTGGTCTTTGATGACCTTCTCGTAGATGAAGTTGACTTTGACCGGGGGCATGATTGGTTTGAGTAGACTTATGTGACGACCCGGAAATTTCCGACCGAATTTAAACTTTATCTTTATATTATTCCGACACGATAAGCAAAGTTTGTTAAGTTTAAATCTCAAGGATTTTAAAACTGTGTCATACATTCATTTAACCTTGACCAGACCTTGACGATTCACGAACCATTATAATTGAATAAGAATATATACGTGTATATATGTGTATACATATTATAACTTGAAAACATAAACAAGGTATTAGGTATAATACTTTACATGATCGTATTTACCGACGGAATTAAAAGATGATACCAAATAATTGAGTTATCAGATTCATTATGATATGATTTACGTGTCTCTGTTGAGAGGTCCACCTTGATTTAAGAAATCTTTCCATTTTAACAATATTCAGAAAATGATAAAGTGATTTACGAGTAAGAACAAATGTTTGTATTATCGAGAATTAGACAAAGGTTAGTGGAAGACTAAATTACATAATAATCCTTTGATTTAGTTTCAAATGTACGAAAACGCTTTACGATATAATAGAACTCGATTATTTAAGATGTCTTTGATTAAATAACGTGAGATGGAATATTGGTTGTTATATATGTAGATAACTTGAAACGTGTATTTAAAACGTGTTTACGAATATTGAAGATATATATATATATATATATATATATATAGTTTCAAATTAAGTAACACTTGATTCGATTAATATTTAGATATGTCATCTAGGACGTTTGATAAACGTTGGCGCATAAATGGATTACGCCAAATTAAGTTTAAAGTATAAACGATACGTGTTATAATATTTTCTAAACAAAATTTAAAACAAACTTTAAAATATAATTAGTTTTGAAAAACTAAATATTATATTATTAAATAAATATTTCAATTGCATACAATATGTACAAATTTATATTTTTAATGAATATATATATATATATATATATATATATATATATATATATATATATATATATATATATATATATATATATATATATATATATATATATATATATATATATATATATATATATATATATATATATATATATATATATATATATATATATATTACAAAGTGATAATTATAATATAAACTTAGTCATAAAACGTTTGATTTAAAATGTATATTTTGATAATCAACGAGACATTCATAATTAGAAGCAAATGACCACCACACTCAAATGTAAAGGTTACACTTCGCATAATATAGTCTATTGATGATTAAGGCAAATTATTGATTAAGGTACACGTCGCGTAACGTAAAATACAAGTTTTCTTAGCGTACGAAAGGACGTTCGAGAAACCGGAACCAGGACATTAGTCGGATGACAACGTACGAGTCATTGGAATTAAATTTACAAATTAAATATACACGTAAATATAATATAATATATAATTATTTATATAAATTAAATATATTATATATATAAAATATATTAAACAAACTGTCGGCTGCCTTTGATTGAGCGAATATTAGCTGGAACAAGGTCTCATGCGATCACATGAGACCACCCTCACATACTCAAGCGATCGCATGAGTGGGTTGGTGAGGTTACATCCTTTAAAGTCGAACGAATTCAGTTTATTTGATTCAGTTTTTCATCGATCCCTCTCCCATTCTCTCTATATGCAAAATATTATTATTTATATTATTATTTTTAAGATTAATATTATTGGTAGTATCAAGTATTAATATTATTATTAGTATTATACATAAACTACTACGACGAGGTTCTGCTCGCACGATTTCAAAATGAGTTTTCGAGTAGGATAGGGCTAAGGAAAGTATGGGTTTTAGCTATGGAGGTGATAGGTAATGTTCGAGAGTATGCTCGTGAGGTCAACCTAGTATTTATCATCTCTGTTGCGTCTACGTACCATTCCTGCAATATTGAATCTCAATATTGATACGTGAGCAATCATAACTTAACTTGTATATATTATTAGTATATCCCTGACTAGTGCTCGGGTATATAGAATTATGCATGCTTGTACGTTTGATATTGTCGTTAGATAGGTTATGTTGAATCCTGAATTAAATACATATGCTACTAGGATAAGATATATGATATGCATGTCGTTGGAAAGCTGACGAAAAATCAATAACTTTTCATTTAGATATCGAATGGTTTCGATGAACGGATTAGAAGTTATAGTCAACTGAATTATTATTACTTTTAGTATATTTATTGTTAAAATGATTATTATTACTATCGTCGTTACCATCGTCGTTATAATTATTATCTAATTATTATTCTTATTATTATTATTATTATTATTATTATTATTATTATTATCATCATTATCGTTATTAATAAAGGGTATTATCATTAAAAATTGTTATTTTTAATATTATTACTATCGTTATTATCGTTAAGGTTATAATTAGTATTATTATTATTATTATTATCATTAAAATAGTTATTGGTATTATCATTAATATTATCATAATTATTATTATTAGTATTATTAGTATTATTATAATCAAAACTAATATCGGTATCATCTAATCATTATGATCATTATTATGAATACGATATAAAAGAGTATTAAAAGCTATTAAACCAATCGATTAGGAAATAATAAGTATAAGTATCATGATGAAATAAAAATATTGTAAGATATTGATTTAGACAAAAATATCATTTTTATTATTAAAAGTATTATTAATATTAAAACTATCATTTTTACTAAAATTAATATTTTTAATTGAAATATCATTGTTAATATAAAATATCATTATTATCATTTTAGTTTTATTATTAATAAAAATTATCATTTTATCATAATATCATTTTTAGTAAATATAAATATTGTTATTTTTATTAGTAAAATAATAATAATTATTATTACAAAATAATACAACTTTTACTTACTATTGTTATTATCGATATTATTTTATCAAATAAAAATGTGATACAAAGATATTTTATTACGTGTAATATAATTACATTAATAATACCTATCATATTATTTTTATGATATTAAATGAACTTTATAAATTTTATTTTTTAAGATATATAAAAGTATATTTTTTTAATCATATATATGTATTAGTATAAATTTTTATTAATAAATGACTTTTATTATCTTTTAAAAATATTTAAATATATAAAATGACTATATTTAAACTATATAATAATCATGTATAGATTTTAGAAATCATTTTAGTCAAAATGACTTTTATTGACTTTTGCATATTAGTCTCGAGCATTAGGATTGCGATACACTACGACTTGACCTAAATTGTTAGACAGACATTGACCAACATATAAATATATATATATATATATATATATATATATATATATATATATATATATATATATATATATATATATATATATATATATATATACTTAATATAGGTTCGTGAATCAGTGGCCAACCCTGCACTTGTTCAGTGCCGTCATATGCCTAATTGCTACGAAATACAGTATTGTGAGTTTCATTTGCTCCCTTTTTAAATGCTTTTGCAATATATATTTTTGGGACTGAGAATACATGCGCTGCTTTTATAAATGTTTTACGAAATAGACACAAGTAATCAAAACTACGTTCTATGGTTGGATTATCGAATCAAATATCACCCTTTTTAGCTTGGTAGCCTAAGAATTAGGGAATAGTACCCCTAATTGACGCGAATCCTAAAGATAGATCTATGGGCCTAACAAACCCCATCCGAGGTACGGATGCTTTAGTACTTCAATTTTTATACAGACGAGAGGATTCTGTTATACAGACGAGAGGATTCTGTTTTGGGCATATTCTATATGCGTCTTGTTAATGTCGATTACCAGGTGTTCACCATAAGAATGATTTTACCTTAATGCAGACGAGAGGATTCTGCTTGAGGATTATGTTTATAAAATGAAAATCTTGTGGTCTATTAAAATTATGGAAATGATCGATTATGATAAACTAATGAACTCACCAACCTTTTGGTTGACACTTTAAAGCATGTTTATTCTCAGGATTGAAAGAAATCTTCCGATGTGCATTTGCTCAATTTAAAGATATTACTTGGAGTCATTCATGGCATATTTCAAAAGACGTTACATTCAAGTCATTGAGTTCAGAAAAGATTATGATTAAGTAAATGACAGATTAGATCATTTATAGTTGGATATTATGAAATGGTATGCATGCCTGTCAACTTTCGATGTAATGAAAGTTTGTCTTTTAAAACGAATGCAATGTTTGTAAAATGTATCATATAGAGGTCAAATACCTCGCAATGTAATCATATGTTATTGTATTCGTTCTTATGGATTAGGACGGGTCTTTATATGTGGCATCAGAGAGGTGGTCTTAGTGAACAAGGTCTGCATTAGTGTGTCTAACTGATAGTTGTTAGGATGCATTAGTGAGTCTGGACTTCGACCTTAGTTGCATGTCAAAAATTTTTGCTTATCATTTCTTATCGAAAATTACCTGCTTATCATTCTTAAGTCTAGACACATCTTACTGCATTGATTGCATGAATAGTGTATAGACAAAATTCATATCTTAACGTATCTGCTAATTCATATCTTAGCGCATCTGTTACTGTAAACTTTGCCTGACATATTCCGTAAATTCCTCCACAATCTACGAAATCTTTTATTCAATATATATAGATATTCCATGTAAGTAGAATACCATCCAATAGCCAGGAATCATTTCATATCGAAAAATCTTTTATTCAATCGTACGAAATGGAACTCTCCACTAGTTCAAGTCCCTCGAATTCCGATATGGAGTTTCACTCAAGCTCTAAAAGCAGTGTAACTGGAATGGACCAACCAATCATCCATCATCTATTCTGGATGAATTGGGGATGTGTTCGTAGTCTACTTAATCATTGGAGACAAGAAGAAGGCGATCCCTTCCATCCACCACATTGCCCCCTTGGTAAAGAACCTGAAGCACTTACCGGTGAACCTGTCCGAAACACCATTTTCTCTCTCATTTCCAGAGTGTCTCGTCACGATTATATACTATCTCACATTCTAGACCTTATTCATCCGCTCGTTCGAACCACCGATCATCCCGGTGTAATAGAAGAAGTTAACGAGCTTCGCGCTCGATTAGTGGCTTTAGAGAATATGGTGCAAAGGTTACAAGCACCATCAGCAGCACCGGCAGCAACAGTACCACCATCACCAGCACCAACAGTACCATTAACAACCACATCCGCACCGCAAACCTCAACTTCACAATCTGTCCCACGAGCATCAACGTCGTACGTACCATAGATACCAAGGAGTACTAATAAGAATCAACGATGAAGTATTAATTCATAACTTCATTGAAGAAAGATTTTGCGGTGATTATGTAATCTCCAAAATCTTAGAGATTATTCTAATTCTGATTACAAATCAGATGAGTGAACAGAGACAGTGGAGTAGAAACCCTGACCGGAATGGTGCACGATTTACAACCTAGACTCGTTTTACCAACAGCATCAACAGTGTCGTCAACATCACCAGCACCGTCAGTACCAACAACATATATAATATCACAAGCTTCGCCAGTTCAAGAATCACCATGGACATCATTACAAATTAACAACGAAGTATTGATTCATAATTTCAATTTCATTGAAGAAATACTTCGTAAAAGTTATGTAATTTCTAAAGTTTTAGGGATTATTTAATTCTAATTTCAACCGTAAATCAAATGAGTTTAATTTAATATTAACTCATTAAATCTATGTTACATCTGAAGAAAATATACACTTATATATTTTCATAAAGACTGTAATAAAATTTTTGTACAAAATATTAACTGTGAAATTTTTTTTTAATGGGTAGGTAATATCCGAGAGATATATATAAATTCACAATTAATATGTTACATTCTTCGAATCTGATTCAGCAATCACCAACTATACTCACTACTCTCACAACAATATACATTCTTTTATAAAAATCAAAACAACCATTCTCATCAGGAATTGATTACATATTCTGATTTTGACGAATCAAAATCCAAGTCAAGATTTAACAGAAGACATCACTCTTAGATTCTTACATCTTTCAAAGCTATAATTTGACTTCAAAACTGTGCTAAAACATCATTTCTATTCATAGAACCCAAAAAATATTTGTATCATTCAAAATCCTAGAACATTATATGTATATTAACGATTACAATCTGTGTTCAAACCCTTCGAGATTCCTGAAGACACTTCAAATAATGAACAATCGATATGATGATCCAACCACAGGTTACCCACAGTTATGTACCTGAAAAACTCTTAAAACTAAAGTAAAAGTTTAAACACGTATCCGCGTCAGATTCTTTGACATTTATTAACAAAAATAACTTTGAGATTCCTTTTCAAAGTAGCCAGTTTTGTCACAACTCCAGCAAGTCAACTTTGACTTTTCAGTTGAAACATCTTATTATAACCTAGATATATACGTTGCCCTTTCGCCATCGTTACCGGGGAACCGTTTATGTTCCACCACATTAGCAATAAACTTACCAACAACTCCATTAATCTTTGATTTTTCCGAAAAATCATTATATTTATCAAAACCCGATCATTTATTCATCTGCATCTTGTAACGAGAATTGCTATACGAATCATCGGGAATTAGCAATCAGTATTTTGAAATCTCGCAGCATGTCTACGCCAACAGTTATATGTGTACATATAACGGACTTACATACTTCGAATGTGAAGTTTCTAAAAAAACACCCCAAACTGCGGAATAGTTCTCGAAATACTGATGAAGCAGCAAAAACTATAAACGAAATTAACTGTAAAAAGTTTGATGATAAAGAATAGTGTGTTGGCAAAGCTCAGAAAAAGAGAAGGTTTGGAACTGGAAAACGGATTGAGCAAAGTATGAAGGAGGCTGTGGACAAATCACAAAGACTAAACTTGCCTTCAAAGAATTCAAATGATTCAGTATCTACTGAAGTCATTAACGAATACCTTACTCCTTACTCTAAAACCCTTGCGGACAATATTATTCATCATCCCCTGATTTTAGATATTCTAAGATATCATCATATCTTTCATTATAAATATCTTCGATATTTCTGAAGATATCTTCATAACTATTGTTATCCAATCATTTACCTCTTCGCGCTATCTATGTTATATCCTAAAAGAAACTATTTTAGTTTCTAAATTCTGAAACCTTCGAGTTTAAAGTATGAATGTTTTAGAAGTAGTGTTGGGAACTGAAGCATGAGTTAGTATAATATAATGACACTTGATCAACGTGATTATATTACAGTAAGTCATGCTGAGTTTCTAATGGAACGTGATGATTCACAGACCAAAACGTCATCATGTGCCCTGTACACAACTCTTACATTCTACCTAACCTCTAAACATATCAAGAAATAATATTATTGATGATTCGGTCTTTTCCGGGGTATTCTGGTAATTTGACAATTTAAGATCGTGCCATTATAAGTTTCTTCTTAGAACATTAACTATGTTCATTCTGAAATTCATATGTACAAATTCTAGACCATTACCTGCGGTGCTTGATAGCAAAAAGAGAAAACAAAAGAATGAAACTCCGAAATAGAAATTGGAGTATAAATCGCAGCAAATAGGAGAGAGCATTAACTATGAATGACAATGATTATAGGAGACGGAAACAGGGACTTTGAAATATAAGGGAAAATATAAAGTCCAACGACAACCCAGAAATTATAAACCGTATATATTGATGCATATAGCAATATAAAGACATGGGAGGCCTAAAAACACTATAAAACCAAGAGTATAGTAGAAGTAAATAGATTCTTCTGGCGGTAGATGAAAAAGAAGAGCGACAGATATGAAAGTGAGGAGTATATCGAGAATCAACACTGGATGGAGCATATTGACGAATACTTTAAAATATGAGTTGAGGGAGAAAGAAAAGAAGGGGTGAGTTGTGGAAATAAGGAAACGAAAGGAGTGGATTTATAGTGAAATATCCGACAGAGTAAATCGATACAGATTATCGCATTTAACCGAAGAGGATTCTAATTTCCTTAATTACCGAAGAATCAAATCTTATTACAAATATTTTCTCCAAATCCATTGAACTCTGGAAATCAATCTGATGTTTTAGCAGAGTAGTATATAAAATACTATTAAATTTTACAAGAAATACTATTAAATACGATACAATTTTACACAAGATATTTATTTATTTAGAGAATGGATATACTTAAACCTTGCTACAACACTTATAGGCAGTGTACCTAATCGTACAGTAGTGTAGTTTTTAGTAAGTCCGGTTCGTTCCACAGGGAAATCTTTAAACAAAGCTTAACGCTATATTAGTTTACTTTTATAAAAATACAAATATATATATAAGTAATATTATTATTATAAAAGGGGGGTTTTTACCGTTTAATGACCGGTTTGTCGATTTTAAAACTTTAGTCACAGTTAAAACCAAATGTAAAATATTAAAAATAAATACAAGACTTAAATTAAAGCGTAAAGTAAATAACGATAATGAAATTGCGAATAATAAAAGTGCGATAAAATAAACTTGCGATAATTAAAAAGTACGATAATTAAAAGTGCAATTAAATATAATAACAATAAATAAAAGTGCTATAATTAGAAGTGCAATTAAATATAAAATAAAGGAAATTAAATATGAAATAAAAGAATTATGCTTATTTAAACTTCCGTAATCATGATGTTTGACGTGTTGATTTTAGTTTTATGCCCATGGGTTAATTGTCCTTTGTCCTGGATTATTTAATATGTCCATACGGATTTTGTCCATAATAGTCCATCAGTCATAAATATAAAAAGCGAAAGCCTTCGTCAAATTATTCTTATTCCCGAAGTCAAATATTCCAACTAATTGGGGATTCGAATTGTAACAAGGTTTTAATACTTTATTTAATGAATACACCAGGTTATCGACTGTGTGTAAACCAAGGTTTTACTACTTTGTTAACAATTACACCAATTACCCTTGAATGTAATTCACCCCTGTTTCAACAAGTCTATTAACTATTAATCCAGTTCCGTATCCGGTAAAATGAATAATTATTGGTATTTATAGATATCCCGCCCACCGTACCCAGTAAAGCGTATGTGGTTATATATAAATACGTCGAATTATAAGTTTGTATATTAAATTAACAAGGTATTGTTTAATTAATATAAAACCCATTAATAACCCATAGTCTAATTTCCACAAGTGTCGTTCTTTTATCCAAACCCCAATTATGGTACAAAGCTCAATTACCCAATTTTAGTAATTAGCCCAACATCATGATTACTTCGGATTAAATAAGCATAATAATAACTTAGCTACGAGACATTAAATTAAAAAGGTTAAACATAACTTACAATGATTAAAAATAGCGTAGCGTTACACGGACAGAATTTCGACTTACACCCTTACAATATTCGCTAACATATCCTTATTATTAGGATTTAAAATTAAAATTAAAATTAAAATATAAATTATAAATATATATTACGTATATATTGAGAGAAGAAGGAAAAACAAGATGATTTTTGCGATCAGAATTCGTTTGCTTTTATAGGGATTTTCAGAGTTTGGGGCTCCGCGACTCGCGGCCTATTTTGCCTTCAAACTCCGCGAGTCGCGGAGTTTACTTTCACAGCTCACACAAGTTTGGCTCTTTGTTTACCGACGGTTTTATAAATAAATATAATATATTAAATAATTATAAGAATTATTTAAATATTATATTATATTTATGTGCATAGTTGACTTGTAATTTTTAGTCCGTTGCGTCGAGCGTTGAGAGTTGACTCTGGTCCCGGTTCCGGATTTTCGAACGTCCTTGCGTACAATTTAATATTTTGTACTTTGCGTTTTGAATCTGGTACTCTTGTAATTTCGAAACGTTTCTTATCAATAATTGGAACCTCTTTGATTGTATTTTGTACTTTTGAGCTTTTTGGTCGTTTGCGTCTTCAATTCGTCGAATCTGTCTTTTGTCTTCACCTTTTATTATTTAAACGAATATCACTTGTAAATAGAACAATTGCAACTAAAAGCTTGTCTTTCTTGAGGAATAATGCTATGAAATATATGTTCGTTTTTAGCATTATCAAATATTCCCACACTTGAGCGTTGCTTGTCCTCAAGCAATATCGTCTTGAAATACTAGAATCACTTCTTTATTCTTCACACTTTGTACATCAGTGATTTCTATACGGTGGTATAAACAATGGTAGTAACGATATGGTTTACAGTCCCACATGACTATAAAAATTTAGATCCATTAAGGAAATTGGATCTTTATGAAAACATTTGATCTTTTGAAAATTAAATCTAGTTTTTACCCTAGATAAGTTTTCCGGAATAACCCTTCACCGGTGTTTGCAAAATATTTTTGTGGGTTTGGTGGGTTTCAGATTTGAAAATTTTAGCTCAAAACTTGCGGTTTTGTGTCACCCACTTGCTAACCTTGTATTTGGAAAGCAACACGTCCAGTTTACTTGTCCTGTATATTACCTTTCGATAAACTACCGTCCGGTTGTAAAGGAAAGCGTTGAACAAGCAACTGTTAAGGCAATGTCCCCTGACATGCTTTTAATTATGGTCTATAACGTGTCGGACGCAATTACTATCCTTGGTAGGAGCAATAGTAAAGCTCACCCTTATGATTTTTCGGTCTGGTACAAGGTCCTGTCTTTGACCATGCTATGCAACCACCGTTCTTACGGTTGACACCCGATTTAGTTCAGGTGACCTAATGAATTCCAGGTGAATTTCTAGGATTTTACGTTCAATGGTAATGAACGCATTGAAAATAGGGTTTTCAGAAAACAAATCGGTTTGTAATTTTGATCAAAATATTTTCTCGTTCAAACTCGAGTTTAGATATCATTGAATTTCATGAGTTTGTAATTCTCAATCTTTAAGGTCAATCTCAAGGATTGAGTAATATCAGGCTTAAAAGCTGATTTTTGATCTTTTAAGGAGATTATCCTTTCTGGGGATCTGATTCATTAGTCTTATCCAGCTAATTTGCATGGTGCCCCCCATTTTACGAGATAAATCCTTCTCATGGTTAGGATAAATCTGACCACTTGGCGACCCTGTTTAATGCTGAGGTCCGTGGATTTCCTGCTGATTTTAGTGATGACTTTTCTAGATTTTTCGTCAACCTACAGCTGGTCTGGACGACAACTTCATGACCTAAATCAAGAAGCGCGTTTCTTTTTCGGAAGACTTTACTTCCTTTTAATGATGGAATTGATTCATCGTGTAGATCCATCTCTTCTTTTCTTTCATCGGGTAAAACAGTTTAGTTTAGTCCAAAGCAAAAGTATTTTCAGTTATTTGTACAAAAATATGTGATATATGTTTTGAATAACTTGGAGAATTTTCTCACACTTGGCTTTTATTTTCCTTTTTATCGTCCTCTATTCCATTTTAAATGAATTTTAACATTTTGGTTTGTTTCTCAATTTATGTCCTTTCCGAGGTTACAATAATTTCGGTGTTAAAACCTAGTTTTATCGTTCATAAATATGTATAAACATGATTTTGAGTTCATTTAATTGAAAATTTTGAAAAATTTTACTAGAATTGGGTAGTCAGTATATAAGACTAGGGCTGTTCTTTATTATCAGAGAGCACTAGATTCTAATACAACTACTGCTTTACTAATATTTTTAATGGTAACCAAGTGTTTAAGATAAAAATTTTAAAATCCGAAAGAATTTAACCCCTTCCCACATTTAAGATCTTGCAATGCCCTCATTTGCAAGAAATCAGTAACAATTTAAATTATTGAGGGTGATTTGTGTGAAAATGATTAAATTTTTACCAAAGTTTCCAAATATATTGGCGTTTGTTTGCTGAATGATAAATGGTGCACATCATTTGTTCATTCCGTCTTGTTGTTATTTCACATATATTTTGCATCTTGTCATCAAAATTAGTTGCTTTTGCTGAACTTAATGCCAGTCTTTGAAAATGCGTTGTTTTACCCTGTTGTGTACATAAGATAAACTGCAAACATATATACATATTTTTGAAGTTTGGTATATTACCCCACATTCAAAAATTATTAAAATCTAAGAATAAAAGTTAGAAAATTATAAAAACTATTACAATATTAACATAAGTATTAAACGTATCAACATTACAAATTACAAAATAAATAAAACTAAGTAGACTAGGGATGATATTGATACCAATAGGGGTTCCATGCATAACCATAGGTGCTATAGAATGCTTCGGCAAGGTTATACGTAGGATACGGTGGTTGCATCTCTATTGACCAGGGAGGGAATATGGGTTTTGGTGTAGGAATATAGTTTCTACCTATATGTTGGCAATGAGCTATGATTTGGTTTTGATGAACTTGCCAATCTTCAAATGCTCTCTGTCTAGCATTTTCGTACTCCTGTGCAGCTATAAACCTTTGCATTTCTTGCATCTCATTTCCCCCTCCTACATTACCTTGCTGTTGGTTTCTCTCAACCTGTGGATGTCTACCATGGTATTGTACTGCGGCGTTATTTCGCCTCTTCAAAACTTTCGCACCATGGTATACATTTAAACCTATAGTATCGCGGGGTTCTGGTTCTTCGACTAATAATCCCCCCCGACTTATATCCACACCGAGATATTCAGCAATCAAAGTAATAAAAATACCACCTCCTATTATGCTATGCGGTCTCATCCCCCTAACCATAGCTGATAAATAATAACCCACACAATAAGGTATACTTACAGCGCTTTGTGGGTCTCGAATACACATATGGTAAAACAAATCCTGTTCATTTACCTTTTCCTTGTTCTTACCTCTTTGTGTAATCGAATTAGCTAAAAACCTATGAATCACTCTTAATTCAGCTCTATCTATATCCAAATAAGAGTAATTTCCCCCTTTGAATCGGTGATGGCTTGTCATTTGACTCCATACACCGTGTGTATCAAAATTTTCATCTATCTTTCTACCATTTAGTATCAACCCTCTACAATCGGCAGATGCTAACTCCTCAGGCGTATATATACGTAAAGCCTGAGCCATGTCTAGTAAAGACATGTGGCGCATCGAACCTCCTAACAAAAATCTAATAAAAGATCGATCGGTTAAACTAGCTACTCGATCATTTAATTCTATACTACATAACAATTCTTCACACCATACTTTATATACAGGTCTACGCATGGTGAATAAACGTACCCAGTCATTAAAAGTAGAATTACCATACCTCTGTACAAGTAATTCCCTAATTGGCCCGGCCAATTCTACAGCTTCTAAGGGTCCCCATTCTATGACCCTAGGTACCTCAACAACTTTAGAATGAAGAGTATGAAAACCCCTTTGGTATTTTGAATAATCTATCCAAAGTCTGTCAAATCTCAGGTTCGGGTGCAACTCTTCCAAGTGCATATCAGAAAATGTCATGACTGGATGAGGTATATCTTGCTTGTAGTAGTTATCCACCTCCTGTTGTTCCGCATTCTCAGCAGGAGCATTGCGAGCTTGGGATGAAGATTCACCCCTTTCAGTCTGCAAAACACATCAAACACAATTTTTGTGCATCCAAATATGCATTAGTGTCAGCAAAATCATCAATCAAAATAATTACAATGACATGATCAATTTATATCAAACTTAAGCTCATTTTCACATTTTTATCAAATCTACACTTTTTCAAATAAGCATATACGAAAATGTTCGCCAAGTTCATAAGCATTCAACTCAAATAACATGTCAAAATAATCATTACTAGCAATTAAACAAGTTTCAAATGGCATTATCTTTCAAAAATCAAGTTCATGAATTTTTAGACTTGAAAAAGTCCACTTTAATTCTCAAAATCATGTTTAGGCTCAAAGTTTGGATCATTTAACTACCTAAACATGTTACACTACTTAATTTAACAACAATTCATGACAAAAATTGGCCATAACCTGTTTATATCAAAAAGCCCCAAATTTGCTCAAGAACACAAACCCTAGATTACTCAAAATTCAAAGTTTAAGGCTTCTAATCATGTTAAATAGGATCAATCTAGGTTATACAAGCATAATACATAAACAATTTAAGCATAATTACACTAAAAAGCATCAAAATCAAATTGGGGAAAAAATTGCTCAAGAACACTAATTTTCGGATTAAATGGTGTTGAGGTGTAGAAATTTACCATTTTTCTTGAGTAATTCCTTGATAGCATCCTTCTCAACATGATTTTAGTAAAAGATTTGATGATTAACGGTTAAAAATTGTGATTTTGGGGGTGTTTTTGCGTGTATTTTCGGGTTTTTTCGCTGTGTTCTTCGCAGTATTTGGTGTGGGGAGTGAACTGATCTGTTTTTTACGTTTTATTTTTTTCTGGGTTTTGGTCCCTCCGCGACTCGCGGAGATTTCCCCTTCAAACTCCGCGAGTCGCGGAGTTTGGTATTTTTTTTTATTTTTTATTTTTTATTTTTTTATATATCTTATACTAATTAAAACAATTAAGTAATTAATTTTAAAATTTTGTTTCCCTTGTTATTTAGGACGAGGTCGTTTCGGATCGATGTCCTAGTCCGTTTCTCGATAAAATTTTAAAATTTGTCTTTTTGTAGCGATTGTTTTAAAAGCTAAGATTTTTGGGTTTTTTTTTAATGTTTTTGACATACTTTAATTCAATAAGATTAAAAATAATGATAATAAAAGTTCTCGTCCCTCCCTCGGGTAAAGCAATTTCGGTTCAAAGACCTAGTCTTCAACTTACGATGAATTTTAAAAATCATATTTTTAACTTAATGAGATAAAGTAAATTTTTGTTTTTAAATTCACACAACTTAAATATAAAATTCAAAATTAATATTAAAAATTCACACCAAACTTTAAAATTTGAAATGCATAAAATTAAAAATTCATATATTTTTTTTTTTTTAAATTAAAGATTCACACCAAACTTAATTTAAAAATTCATATTATAAATTCACACTAAACTTATATTAATTTTTTCAAATATTTACAATTTTAAATATATTGATTTTACAAAGTTTACAATATTAATTTAAGATTTAAATATTAATTTTAAAAACATGGTAAAAATAAAATTAAAAATCTTTTTGGCTTTTTATCCCACTTTTATTAATCAAATATTATCAAAAATATGCGCCCCTCTTTTCGGTAAAGTAATTTCGGTTCCAAGACCTAATTTAACTCATGACGAATTTTTGAAATATTTTGGGTTGATTGTTTAAAGATATTTATACCTTAAGAATAAACGTTAAATTTCGCAGTGATGTAATAAATTTTTGAATGATATCAATAATTTCGGTCGCCAAACCTAATTTTATTCAATACCAATTTAATACTTTTTAGCGAACAAATTAGCGTTTATTATCAAAAGGTTAAAAATAAAAATAAATAAAATAAAAACTGTACAGACATACCTGTGAAATAGATTTCTTAGTTATATGATCTATCCCATTCATAAGATAGTCGGTTTAATTGGTTTTCCATTGCTACATAGGCGTAACCTCGAGCATTCAGTGTCTTTTCTTCTAAACATATGAACGGTCCGTCTCTGCATAAAGTAACAAATTCGGTGTTTGAATAGGTTTGATTATTTGAACATTTACCTCCATGTGACCATTTTCCGCATTTGTGACATCTTTCTAGGTGTCGTGCTCTTCTTTTCGCTGCGGATTTTGATTTTCCTTTACCAAATTGTAACTTATTATCTTCGCATCTGGATTCTTTTCTAACTCCGTCCATTCTTTCTCTGATTACTGATACTATTTCACTCGGTAGTATGTCATTATTACGTTTAGTGATCAAAGCGTGTAGCATTAGACCATGGTTTAGTTCACAGGCAGTCTTCATTTTGTAAAAACCTAAAAAAATAAAAATTCAGAATGGGGGGAGAAGACTAGTTCTTTAGGGTCTGCTAGGGAAAGACCATTCGGTTTCTATTTTCGAGAACTACACGAAAACAGACAATCTAACTCTAACAGAAATACATATTATCCTTTAAAGACTTGATTCTCCCCACACTTAGTTAGCTGTGGTGTTAAAATTGTGATTAACTTTGTTGTCAACTTCCATCGGACCATGTATGTAATGTTTAATTCTGTGACCATTAACTTTAAATTCAATCCCATTTGAATTTATTAATTCTATCGTTCCGTATGGGAAAACTCTTTTGACTATGAATGGTCCAGACCATCTTGATTTCAATTTTCCAGGAAATAGCTTGAATCGTGAATTGAAAAGAAGAACTCTGTCTCCTTCTTTAAATTCTTTTGAACTTCTGATTCTTTTATCATGCCATTTCTTCGTTCTTTCTTTATAGATTAACGAATTATCGTATGCTTCATGTCTTAATTCTTCTAATTCGTTTAGTTGACTTAATCGTAGACGTCCAGCTTCATGTAAATCAAGATTACATGTCTTCAAAGCCCAAAAATGCTTTGTGTTCAATTTCTACTGGAAGATGACATGCTTTTCCATAAACAAGTCTAAAAGGTGTGGTTCCAATTGGAGTTTTATAGGCTGTTCTAAAAGCCCAGAGTGCATCCTCCAATTTAATGGACCATTCCTTCGGATTTGATCCTACGGTTTTCTCTAGAATACGTTTTAAAGCTCGGTTGGTATTTTCAACTTGTCCACTTGTTTGTGGATGATATGCGGTGGAGATTTTATGAGTTACTCCATATCTTTTAAGAACTTTCTCAAGTTGATTATTACAGAAATGAGTACCCCGATCACTTATTAAAGCTTTCGGTGTTCCAAACCTTGCAAAAAGACGTTTTAAAAAGTTGACTACAACTCGTGCATCGTTAGTTGGGAGAGCTTGTGCTTTCGCCCATTTAGATACATAATCAATGGCTACGAGAATATAGAGATTATTATGAGATTTTGGAAATGGACCCATAAAGTCAATACCCCAAATGTCAAATACTTCACATACTTGGATGACATTTTGTGGCATTTCATCACGTTGACTTATTTTTCCGGCCCTTTGACAAGCATCACAGGATTTGCAAAGAAGGTGTGCATCTTTGAAAATTGTAGGCCAATAGAATCCAGCATCATAAACTTTTCTTGCTGTTAGTTGAGGCCCATAATGCCCTCCTGTTGGTCCTGTGTGACAATGGTTTAATATTTTACTAGCTTCATCTCCAAATACACATCGGCGTATTATTCCATCAGGACAACTTTTAAACAGATGTGGATCTTCCCAAAAATAGTGTTTTATATCACTGAAGAATTTCTTTCGTCTTTGGTACGATAATCCTTTTTCAAGGAATCCACATACTAAATAGTTTGCATAGTCTGCAAACCATGGAATTTCTTTATAATCTATCTTCAATAGATATTCATCAGGAAAGTTGTCTTGTATGGCCGATTCATTTAGAACTTCTAATTCGGGATTTTCAAGACGAGAAAGATGATCAGCGGCGAGATTTTCTGCTCCTCTTTTATCTCGGATTTCAATATCAAACTCTTGTAAGAGTAAGATCCAACAGATTAATCTTGTTTTAGCATCTTGTTTCGAAAATAGGTATCTAAGAGCAGAATGGTCGGTATAGACCACCGTTTTTGCTAGAACGAGATATGATCGAAATTTGTCAAAAGTAAAGACAATAGCAAGGAGTTCTTTTTCAGTAGTTGTATAGTTCGTTTGTGCTCCTTGTAACGTCTTACTAGCATAATATATAGGTTGAAATCGTTTTTCAATCCTTTGTCCTAAAACGGCTCCCATTGCAAAATCACTTGCATCGCACATTAGTTCAAATGGTAGATTCCAATTTGGTGTTATCATGATCGGCGCATTAGTGAGTTTCTCTTTAAGAATATTAAAAGATTTGATACACTCATCTGAAAAGATAAATGAAACATCCTTTTCTAGGAGTTTATTCATAGGAGTGGCAATTTTAGAAAAATATTTTATGAAACGTCGGTAAAAACCGGCATGCCCTAGAAAACTCCTAACTCCTCTAACATTGGTGGGATGTGGAAGTTTAGCAATTACATCTACTTTAGCTCTATCCACTTCAATTCCTTCTTTTGAAATTTTATGTCCAAGAACGATGCCTTCTTTAACCATGAAATGTCATTTCTCCCAATTAAGTACTAGATTTGATTGTTCGCATCTAATAAGCATTCGTTCCAGATTAACTAGACATGATTCAAATGTATCACCGAAGACTGAAAAGTCATCCATGAAAACTTCCATGCATTCTTCTATCATGTCATGAAAAATCGCCATCATACACCTTTGAAAGGTTGCAGGGGTGTTGCAAAGTCCAAATGGCATGCGTTTGTAAGCAAAAGTACCATAAGGGCACGTGAATGTGGTTTTCTCTTGGTCTTCGGGTGCTATTGGAATTTGAAAATATCCGGAAAATCCATCTAGGAAACAATAGTAACTATTTCCGGCTAATCTTTCCAACATTTGATCTATGAAAGGTAAGGGAAAGTGATCTTTTCTGGTGGCGTCATTTAATTTTCTATAATCAATACACACACGCCATCCTGTTACAGTCCTCATAGGAATAAGCTCATTTTTCTCATTTGTAATGACAGTCATGCCACCCTTCTTAGGCACGTATTGAACTGGGCTTACCCATGGACTATCAGAAATTGGATAAATTAAACCTGCATCTAGCAGTTTAATAATCTCTTTCTTAACTACATCTTGCATATTAGGATTTAGTCTTCGTTGGCGTTGCACATACGTTTTATGACCTTCTTCCATAAGGATTTTATGTGTGCAATACGAAGGACTTATTCCTTTAATATCATGAATCTTCCATGCAATGGCTGGTTTATGAGCTTTCAACACAGAAATGAGTTGTGATTTCTCATTTTCAGTAAGAGAAGATGATATTATTACAGGTAATTCAGATTCACCATGTAAATAAGCATATTCCAAATGGTTTGGAAGTGGCTTTAACTCTAATTTCGGAGGTTCTTCTATCGATGATTTGTATCGATATCTGTCTTCTTCTTTTAGCATTTGAATTTCTTATGTTGTTGGTTCATATCCATTAGCTATAAGTGTAGCTAACATTTCAGCTTCATCAATTGTTTCATTACCTTCTCCTAAAGAACATTCTCCTGTTCCTTGTAATTCTGGAAATTCTTCTAATAATTCTGCATGTGCATCTATAGTTTGAATATAATAACATGTATCATCTGCAGATTGCGGTTGTTTCATTGCTCTATCAACTGAAAAGGTAACACTCTCATCCTCTATACTTAGGGTCAATTTCTTACCGAACACGTCTATCATTGCTTTAGCCGTGTTTAAGAATGGTCTTCCTAATATGAGAGGAACTTGAGAATCTTCTTCCATGTCCAAAACAACAAAATCTACTGGAAATACTAAAGTACCAACTTTAACTAGCATGTTCTCCATTATCCCTCTAGGATATTTTATTGATCTATCGGCTAGTTGTATGCTTATTCTGGTTGGTTTCAATTCTCCAAGGTCTAGTTTAGTGTATAGTGAATATGGCATTAGATTTATACTAGCACCTAAGTCTGCCAATGCTTCTATTGAACTAAGACTACCCAGAAAACATGGAATTGTGAAACTTCCTGGATCAGATAGTTTTTCTGGTATCTTATTCAACAGCACTTCTGAACAATTAGCATTCATAGTAACAGCTGAGAGTTCTTCCATTTTCTTTCTATTTGAGATTAGATCTTTCAAGAATTTAGCATATCTAGGCATTCCTGAAATCACATCAACGAAAGGAAGATTTACATTTATCTGTTTAAACATATCCAAGAATTTGGATTGCTCGGCTTCAAGTTTCTCTTTCTTCATTTTACTCGGGTAAGGAAGTGGTGGTTGGTATGGTTTAACATAAGGTTTAGCCTTAACTGTGTTATCTTCATTAACCTTTTCAACTACCGATTCTTTTTCCTTATCTTGATCAGGTTGTGGTTCTGGTGGAGCAGGAATAGCTTCATCAGAAGTTACAGGTATTTCCGGTGGTTTAAGTGTTGTACCACTTCTTGTGGTAATAGCTTTAGCTGTTTCATTCCGGGGGTTAGCATTTGTATCACTAGGTAGACTTCCCGGTTTTCTTTCACCTATTAACCTTGCTAGGTTACTTACTTCTTGTTCCAGATTTTGAATAGAAGCTTGTTGATTTCTAAATGCTTGAGCATTTTGTTCATTGGTTTGTTTTTGAGATGTGAAAAACTGCGTTTGAGTTTCAACTAGCTTCGTCATCATATCTTCTAAATTCGGCTTTTTATCATCGGTTTGTTGTGGTGGTTTGTTTTGAAAATTAGGTCTTTGCTGATTGTAAGTATTATTGGATACTTGTTGATTGCTAGGACCTTGTTGGTTGTTGTATGGAATATTTCTGTTATAATTCTGGTTTTGATTGTAAATCGGTCTTGGCGGTTGATAATTATTCTGATAATTATTTCCAGGCCTTTGGTTTATGTATGAAATATTCTCTCTTTGTTCCATTGTTAATTCAATACTGAGACAATCTTTTGTCAAATGTGGTCCTCCACACTGCTCACAACTAATTCGTATTGAGTGAATATCTTTAGTCATCTTTTCCATTCGTCTCTCCATATCATCTATCTTTGCGGAAATGGAATCTAAGTCATGGCTAGAATCGGCTCTAGCTGCTTTAGATGATCTAACGATATCTTTTCCTTGGTGCCACTCATGTGAGTGGGAAGCAGTGTTATCAATAATTTTGTAAGCATCAGTTTCGGTTTTTTTCATAATAGAACCACCAGCTGCTATATCTATGTCTTTCCTTGTAGTGATGTCGCATCCTTGATAGAATATTTGTACTATTTGACAGGTGTCTAAACCATGTTGCGGACATCCTCTTAATAACTTTCCATATCTAGTCCACGCCTCATATAGAGTTTCATTTGGCTTCTGTGTAAACGTAACAATTTCTGCTTGAAGTCTTACGGCTTTAGATGCAGGAAAGAATTGTTTAAGAAATTTTTCAACTAAAACGTCCCATGTATCAATCGCCCCTTCAGGTAACGATTCCAACCAATCTTTGGCTTCTCCCTTTAAAGTCCAGGGAAATAACATGAGATATATCTGTTCATCCTCAACTTCTCGGATTTTAAATAGTGTGCAGATCCTATTAAAGGTACGTAGATGTTCATTTGGATCTTCCTTCGGCGCACCACTAAATTGGCATTGATTAGTCACCATGTGTAGAATTTGTCCTTTGATTTCATAATCTGGCGCATTAATGTCTGGATGAGTAATTGCGTGACCTTGGCCAGTGCGTTTAGCTCTCATTCGGTCTTCCATACTTAAAGGTTCCAGATTCTCCATAATTGAATTTGTTGAATCGGAATCACTAGAGGATTCTGATTTAATGGTTCGTTCCTCAACAATCTCTGTTTTAATGATTGGTGGTTCCGGAGGAAAGTTTAATGGTTCAGGATCTACGAATCGTTCCTGAATATTCTCCGGATTCTCAATTGTGAGGTCGGGTTCAAAAAATGGATTATCGGAAATTTGAACTGAAGTACTTGGTCGACTGGATGACGATTCTAAAGAAAAATCAACGGCAGTAATATTTGCTAAATGTCTTGATCTAGTTACAGGTGGTGAACGTACAAAAGGTGGTAAACGTCTTGCTCGGTGCATTCACTGAATATCCTATTAGTTTTTAAAAGGAAAGAAAAATTATAATAAGTTATCCAATCAATAGACTTTTCTGATTTGGCCCACGTTTCGAATAGCCAAAATATGCAGCAGAGGGGCAGGATTCGTTTGGTCTCAATATAATTGAGGACTGTTTGGCTCCAATAACCCGATCCACGTACAAATCCAACTATTACTACGAACCAGAAAATTTTGATGTCTATCAATTTAACCACTTAAAATAAATTTTCGTAATTTTAAGAAATTTAGATAAGAAGTAGAATAAAAATCTATGTCCTAAAACTAGAATAGCGAGAAATAAGAAAGAAAAAGAGTTCGTCGAAAAAGGTCGAAAAAGAAAAATGGTTAAAACATAAAAGGTGACGGAAAAATAAAAGAAACTTATAAAACTTAAAAATACTTGACTAACCTAACCTTATTACTACAACTAACTTAAAATTATAATCGCAAATTGAGATTACTAATTGGAATGATAATTGATACATAGGTAAAAGTCGTCTAAAAATATTAAAGCTTACAGGAAAAACTAAATCCCAAATGGAAATAACTTAAAAAGAAACTAAAACTTAAAAAGACGTCGTAAAATTCTAAAGCACCTAAATCTTAGTCTAAAGAAAAAGCACTTAAGGAATTCTACGGCAAAGCCTAAAAATCTAGAAGTAAAAATAACTATGGCAAAAACTAAGTTTAAAACTAAATATGAGCGAAAAATACAAAAGTTACGCTAAAACTATTAAAAAGGGAAAAAATATAAAAATATACAAAAAGTTGTAAAAATTACAATTTTTATAAAAATATTATTTTTATATTATTTATTTTATAAAACTATTAATTTTACAATTTAATTAAACTAATTTAACTAAATAAAACAAATTAAATAAAAAGTAAAACTTAAAATAAAACTAATTATAATAATAATAATAATTAGGGTTAAATAATAATAATAATAATTAATTACCCGTAATTAATTGCAGTTAGGGTTTCTGTCGGTGTCAGAGTTACTCCGCGAGTCGCGGTATTCGATGCAGAAAACCTCCGCGAGTCGCGGGGTTCCAAAAATCAACTCAGGTACGTGTTTTTTTTATTCGACGTTTTTTTTTCTCTGTTTTTATATTTTCTGTTTATATTGTATAATAAAAACTTATAATTAAAAACTTAAATAAAAATAGAACTTACTTTATAATTTTTAAAAATATCTTAAAAATAGATTTATATATATTAAATTTTTTATTTTTTTTTCGGTTTTATATTTATAAAATATATTTATAAAATAAATTAAATAAAACTTATATTTTTACAAACTAAAGAAACTTTATAAAACTTAAATATTTAAGAAAATCTTAAAAATACTTATATTTTTGTTTTTTCTTTTTATATTTTCGAATATTTAAAACGTATTTTTATAAAAACGAATTTTAATAAAAGTAAACTAAAAATCTTTTTTTTTTCTTTCTAATATTAGCGTTGCGCTTCCGGCTTTTAAGAAGATCCCCGGCAGCGGCGCCAAAAATACTTGATGTTTTAGCAGAGTAGTATATAAAATACTATTAAATTTTACAAGAAATACTATTAAATAAGATACAATTTTACACAAGATATTTATTTATTTAGAGAATGGATATACTTAAACCTTGCTACAACACTTATAGGCAGTGTACCTAATCGTACAGTAGTGTAGTTTTTAGTAAGTCCGGTTCGTTCCACAAGGAAATCTTTAAACAAAGCTTAACGCTATATTAGTTTACTTTTATAAAAATACAAATATATATATAAGTAATATTATTATTATAAAAGGGGGGTTTTTACCGTTTAATGACCGGTTTGTCGATTTTAAAACTTTAGTCACAGTTAAAACCAAATGTAAAATATTAAAAATAAATACAAGACTTAAATTAAAGCGTAAAGTAAATAACGATAATGAAATTGCGAATAATAAAAGTGCGATAAAATAAACTTGCGATAATTAAAAAGTACGATAATTAAAAGTGCAATTAAATATAATAACAATAAATAAAAGTGCTATAATTAGAAGTGCAATTAAATATAAAATAAAGGAAATTAAATATGAAATAAAAGAATTATGCTTATTTAAACTTCCGTAATCATGATGTTTGACGTGTTGATTTTAGTTTTATGCCCATGGGTTAATTGTCCTTTATCCTGGATTATTTAATATGTCCATACGGATTTTGTCCATAATAGTCCATCAGTCATAAATATAAAAAGCGAAAGCCTTCGTCAAATTATTCTTATTCCCGAAGTCAAATATTCCAACTAATTGGGGATTCGAATTGTAACAAGGATTTAATACTTTGTTTAATGAATACACCAGGTTATCGACTGTGTGTAAACCAAGGTTTTACTACTTTGTTAACAATTACACCAATTACCCTTGAATGTAATTCACCCCTGTTTCAACAAGTCTATTAACTATTAATCCAGTTCCGTATCCGGTAAAATGAATAATTATTGGTATTTATAGATATCCCGCCCACCGTACCCAGTAAAGCGTATGTGGTTATATATAAATACGTCGAATTATAAGTTTGTATATTAAATTAACAAGGTATTGTTTAATTAATATAAAACCCATTAATAACCCATAGTCTAATTTCCACAAGTGTCGTTCTTTTATCCAAACCCCAATTATGGTACAAAGCCCAATTACCCAATTTTAGTAATTAGCCCAACATCATGATTACTTCGGATTAAATAAGCATAATAATAACTTAGCTACGAGACATTAAATTAAAAAGGTTGAACATAACTTACAATGATTAAAAATAGCGTAGCGTTACACGGACAGAATTTCGACTTACACCCTTACAATATTCGCTAACATATCCTTATTATTAGGATTTAAAATTAAAATTAAAATATAAATTATAAATATATATTACGTATATATTGAGAGAAGAAGAAAAAACAAGATGATTTTTGCGATCAGAATTCGTTTGCTTTTATAGGGATTTTCAGAGTTTGGGGCTCCGTGACTCGCGGCCTATTTTGCCTTCAAACTCCGCGAGTCGCGGAGTTTACTTTCACAGCTCACACAAGTTTGGCTCTTTGTTTACCGACGGTTTTATAAATAAATATAATATATTAAATAATTATAAGAATTATTTAAATATTATATTATATTTATGTGCATAGTTGACTTGTAATTTTTAGTCCGTTGCGTCGAGCGTTGAGAGTTGACTCTGGTCCCGGTTCCGGATTTTCGAACGTCCTTGCGTACAATTTAATATTTTGTACTTTGCGTTTTGAATCTTGTACTCTTGTAATTTCGAGACGTTTCTTATCAATAATTGGAACCTCTTTAATTGTATTTTGTACTTTTGAGCTTTTTGGTCATTTGCGTCTTCAATTCGTCGAATCTGTCTTTTGTCTTCACCTTTTATTATTTAAACGAATATCACTTATAAATAGAACAATTACAACTAAAAGCTTGTCTTTCTTGAGGAATAATGCTATGAAATATATGTTCGTTTTTAGCATTATCACAATCCTATCTACGTCAAAAGATATGACGAATCTACACTTACTCATTTCACGCTTTTGTAAAAACTTCACTCGTACGCTTCACATAAACAATTTGTTTTATCCATATTACTCAATAATGATAAAGTTCTATCTACCAACTCATATTCGTCATGAAAACATTCTTATTGTTATCCATGACAACCTCGATCAAATTTCGGGGACGAAATTTCTTTAACGGATAGGTACTGTGACGACCCGAAAATTTCCGACCAAATCTAAACTTTATCTTTATATTATTCAGACACGATAAGCAAAGTTTGTTAAGTTTAAATCTCAAGGATTTTAAAACTGTGTCATACATTCATTTAACCTTGACCAGACCTTGACGATTCACGAACCATTATAATTGGATAAGAATATATACGTGTATATATGTGTATACTTATTATAACTTGAAAACATAAACAAGGTATTAGGTATAATACTTTACATGATCGTATTTACCGACGGAATTAAAAGATGATACCAAATAATTGAGTTATCATATTCATTATGATATGATTTACGTGTCTCTGTTGAGAGGTCCACTTTGATTTAAGAAATCTTTCCATTTTAACAATATTCGGAAAATGATAAAGTGATTTACGAGTAAGAACAAATGTTTCTATTATTGAGAATTAGACAAAGGTTAGTGGAAGACTAAATTACATAATAATCCTTTGATTTAGTTTCAAATGTACGAAAATGCTTTACGATATAATAGAACTCGATTATTTAAGATGTCTTTGATTAAATAACGTGAGATGGAATATTGGTTGTTATATATGTAGATAACTTGTAACGTGTATTTAAAACGTGTTTACGAATATTGAAGATATATATATATATATAGTTTCAAATTAAGTAACACTTGATTCGATTGATATTTAGATATGTCATCTAAGACGTTTGATAAACGTTGGCGCATAAATGGATTACGCCAAATTAAGTTTTAAAGTATAAACGATACGTGTTATAATATTTTCTAAACAAAATTTAAAACAAACTTTAAAATATAATTAGTTTTGAAAAACTAAATATTATATTATTAAATAAATATTTCAATTGCATACAATATGTACAAATTTATATTTTTAATGAATATATATATATATATATATATATATATATATATATATATATATATATATATATTTTACAAAGTGATAATTATAATATAAACTTAGTCATAAAACGTTTGATTTAAAATGTATATTTTGATAATCAACGAGACATTGATTATTAGAAGCAAATGACCACCACACTCAAATGTAAAGGTTACACTTCGCATAATATATTCTATTGATGATTAAGGCAAATTATTGATTAAGGTACACGTCGCGTAACGTAAAATACAAGTTTTCTTAGCATATGAAAGGACGTTCGAGAAACCGGAACCAGGACATTAGTCGGATGACAACGTACGAGTCATTGGAATAAAATTTACAAATTAAATATACATGTAAATATAATATAATATATAATTAATTATATAAATTAAATATATTATATATAAAAAATATATTAAACAATCTGTCGGCTGCCTTTGATTGAACGAATATTAGCTGGAACAAGGTCTCATGCGATCGCATGAGACCACCCTCACATACTCAAGCGATCGCATGAGTGGGTTGGTGAGGTTACATCCTTTAAAGTCGAACGAATTCAGTTTATTTGATTCAGCTTTTCATCGATCCCTCTCCCATTCTCTCTATATGCAAAATATTATTATTTATATTATTATTTTTAAGATTAATATTATTATTAATATTATTGGTAGTATCAAGTATTAATATTATTATTAGTATTATACATAAACTACTACGACGAGGTTCTGCTCACACGATTTCAAAATGAGTTTTCGAGTAGGATAGGGCTAAGGAAAGTATGGGTTTTAGCTATGGAGGTGATAGGTAATGTTCGAGAGTATGCTCGTGAGGTCAACCTAGTGTTTATCATCTCCGTTGCGTCTACGTACCATTCCTGCAATATTGAAACTCAATATTGATACGTGAGCACTCATAACTTAACTTCTATATATTATTAGTATATCCCTGACTAGTGCTCGAGTATATAGGATTATGCATGCTTGTACGTTTGATATTATCATTAGATAGGTTATGTTGAATCCTGAATTAAATACATATGCTACTAGGATAAGATATATAATATGCATGTCGTTGGAAAGCTGACGAAAAATCAATAACTTTTCATTTAGATATCGAATGGTTCCGATGAACGGATTAGAAGTTATAGTCAACTGAATTACTATTACTTTTAGTATATTTATTGTTAAAATGATTATTATTACTATCGTCGTTACTATCGTCGTTATAATTATTATCTAATTTTTATTCTTATTACTATTATTATTATCATTATCGTTATTAATAAAAGGTATTATCATTAAAAATTGTTACTTTAATATTATTACTATCGTTATGTTATTATCGTTAAGGTTATAATTAGTATTATTATTATTATTATTAAAATAGTTATTAGTATTATCATTAATATTATCATAATATTTATTATTATTAGTATTATTATAATCAAAACTAATATCAGTATCATCTAATCATTATGATCATTATTATGAATACGATATAAAAGAGTATTAAAAGCTATTAAATGAATCGATTAGGAAATAATAAGTATAAGTATCATGATGAAATAAAAATATTGTAAGATATTGATTTAGACAAAAATATCATTTTTATTATTAAAAGTATTATTAATATTAAAACTATCATTTTTACTAAAATTATTATTTTTAATAGAAATATCATTGTTAATATAAAATATCATTATTATCATTTTAGTTTTATTATTAATAAAAATTGTCATTTTATCATAATATCATTTTTAGTACATATAAATATTGTTATTTTTATTAGTAAAATAATAATAATTATTATTACAAAATAATACAACTTTTACTTACTATTGTTATTATCGATATTATTTTATCAAATAAAAATGTGATACAAAGATATTTTATTACGTGTAATATAATTACATTAATAATACCTATCATATTATTTTTATGATATTAAATGAACTTTATAAATTTTATTATTTAAGATATATAAAAGTATATTTTTTTAATCATATATATGTATTATTATAAATTTTTATTAATAAATGACTTTTATAATCTATTAAAAATATTTAAATATATAAAATGACTATATTTAAACTATATAATAATCATGTATAGATTTTGAAAATCATTTTGGTCAAAATGACTTTGTTGACTTTTGCATATTAGTCTCGAGCATTAGGATTGCGATACACTACGACTTGACCTAAATTGTTAGACAGATATTGACCAACATATAAATATATATACTTAATATAGGTTCGTGAATCCGAGGCCAACCCTGCACTTGTTCAGTGCCGTCATATGCATAATTGCTACGAAATACAGTATTGTGAGTTTCATTTGCTCCCTTTTTAAATGCTTTTGTAATATATATTTTTAGGACTGAGAATACATGCACTGCTTTTATAAATGTTTTACGAAATAGACACAAGTAATCGAAACTACATTCTATGGTTGGATTATCAAATCGAATATCACCCTTTTTAGCTTGGTAGCCTAAGAATTAGGGAACAGTACCCCTAATTGATGCGAATCCTAAAGATAGATCTATGAGCCTAACAAACCCCATCCGAGGTACGGATGATTTAGTACTTCGATTTTTATACAGACGAGAGGATTCTGTTATACATACAAGAGGATTCTGTTTTGGGGATATTCTATATGCATCTTGTTAATGTCAGTTACCAGGTGTTCACCATAAGAATGATTTTACCTTAATGCAGACGAGAGGATTCTGCTTGAGGATTATGTTTATGAAATGAAAATCTTGTGGTCTATTAAAATTATAGAAATGATCGATTATGATAAACTAATGAACTCACCAACCTTTTGGTTGACACTTTAAAGCATGTTTATTCTCAGGATTGAAAGAAATCTTCTGCTGTGCATTTGCTCAATTTAAAGATATTACTTGGAGTCATTCATAGCATATTTCAAAAGACGTTGCATTCAAGTCATTGAGTTCAGTAAAGATTATGATTAAGTAAATGACAGATTAGATCATTTATAGTTGGATATTATGAAATGGTATGCATGCCTGTCAACTTTCGATGTAATGAAAGTTTGTCTTTTAAAACGAATGCAATGTTTGTAAAATGTATCATATAGAGGTCAAATACCTCGCAATGTAATCATATGTTATTGTATTCGTTCTTATGGATTAGGACGGGTCTTTACAACTTAGGCTTGAATTATTTTATGTTAGCATTTGAGGATTGAAGATTTGAAGATACTATTAAGAGCTTGAGTTAAGCGATTGTTGGTAGAAAGAAGAGGATGTTTGTGCTTGGTCCTAGCAAGTGCAAGTTTTTGGAGAACGTTATTACCGCCTAGTGCATGTTCATGAAAGGTATCATTTTGAGCTTAACCTTCTTGCGCTTTGGCAATGTTCACTTATTTGTTCTCTACCTCTAAAGCTTGTTTTGTCGATTGTTTGCTTGAGGACAAGCAAAGGTTCAAATGTAGGGGGTTTGATATCGCTCCATTTATATATATTTTATTTCGCAATATCTACCTCACTTTGCTTGGTTTTTAACTATCTCGAAGCCTATTTAGTGTGTTATTGAGCTAATTGGTAAATTAAGGGCTAAGGAGTTGATTTGGTAAAAATTTGACCAAATCATGGGCAAAATTGGCTAAGAAAATGACAAGTGCAGGAAACAGCTCAAAAAGCGCCGCTCCTGTATAGGAGCGCCGCTCCTGACGACCCAAAAGCATCGTTTCAGAAGGAAAAGTGGCGCTATTATGCACGATTTGTCTCCATTTTTCTTCAGTGAGCAAAAGCGCCGTTCTAAATGTCAAAAGCGTCGCTCCTGATCAGCCAAAAGCGTCGCTCCTCAACAAAAGCGTCGCCCCTGTTCAGATCCAAAAGCGGCGTTCCAAAGTCAAAACCGCCGCTCCTCACCAAGTCAAAAGCGCCGCTCTTGAAGTAAAAGCGGCGCTCCAGACGCTGTTTCAGCCCAGATTTTCAACACTATAAAAGGAACGAGGTTAGGTCATTTTTCAGATGCATCTTTGAGAGCAGCTGCTTAAGGTCCGAATTTCAGACACTAAACCCTAATTTCATCATCCATTGGTGTTTAAGGGTGGATTCAAGGAAGCTAGCTCAAGATTCATCATTGTTTAGCTTAGATCTTCATCTTCTTTACATTTTGAGTTGTAATCTTCACTTTACTTTTCATATTTCGCATTGATTACTTGTAATAACTTGAAGATGATGATGACTTACATTTCTATGCTTATTATTAGTTTAATTTTATCCATGATTGGCTAAATCTCTTGTGTTTGCTTATCTATGAATCTCGAATGCTAGTGTTTGCCCCAAATCAATTGATTATTGTTGTTTGAATGAATTACATGATTATGTGTTGTTGAGTTGGCTAAAGATCCATTACTATGAGTTTATTTTAGGCTTGACTTTTGTAAAGACCCGTCCTAATCCATAAGAACGAATACAATAACATATGATTACATCGCGAGGTACTTGACCTCTATGTGATACATTTTACAAACATTGTATTCGTTTTTAAAAAGACAAACTTTCATTACATTGAAAGTTGACGGCATGCATACCATTTCATAATATATCTAACTATAATTGACTTAATAATAATCTTGATGAACTCAACGACTCGAATGCAACGTCCTTTGAAATATGTCATGAATGACTCCAAGTAATGTCTCTAAAATGAGCAAATACACAGCGAAAGATTTCTTTCATACCTGATAATAAACATGCTTTAAAGTGTCAACCAAAAGGTTGGTGAGTTCATTAATTTATCATAATCGATCATTTTCATCATTTTAATAGACCACAAGATTTTCATTTCCATTTCTCATAAATATACGTCCCATGCATAGAGACAAAAATCATTCATATGGTGAACACCTGGTAACCGACATTAACAAGATGCATATAAGAATATCCCCTATCATTTCGGGAAATCCTTCGGACATGATAAAAATGAATTCGAAGTATTAAAGCATCCGGTACTTTGGATGGGGTTCGTTAGGCCCAATAGATCTATCTTTAGGATTCGCGTCAATTAGTAGATCGGTTTACTAATTCTTAGGTTACCAAGCAAAAGAAGCATATTCGGCTTCGATCATTCACCCATATAATGTAGTTTCAATTACTTGTGTCTATTTCGTAAAACATTTATAAAAATTGCGCATGTATTCTCAGCCCAAAAATATAAATGGTAAAAAGGCAAATGAAACTCACCTATTGTATTTCGTAGTAAAAATACATATAACGTCATTGAACAAGTGCAAGGTTGGCCTCGGATTCAAGAACCTATATTCATACTATATATATTAACACATATAATCGTAATCGAACAAATTTATATATTTTTATTAACTGTTATTTTAGTAATTTATAGGTTTCATTAATAACCTAATTAACTATATTTATTTTATATACTTTAGATAAATAATTAATAATTATTATAAAAATATTAATATAGTTATGTTATATAAATATAATTTTATATATATAATATTTATTTAATAAAATATAGTTAATAATAATAATGAATAAAGTGTTGCATTATCTTGTAATAATAATAATAATCATGATAATAATAATCATTATAATAATAATGTTAATAATAATAAAAATTATGTTAATGTTAATAATAATAATAATCATAAAAATGATAATAATATTAGTGATAGTTTTAATAAAAATAATAAATTTAATACTAATGATTATTTTACTAATAATGATATTTTTAATAATAATGATAGTTTAATAAAAATGATAATTAATGATAATTCTTAATGATAATAAAATGATAATTTTTAATAGTAATACTAATTTTAATAATAATTAATAATACTAATTAATAAAAATGATAATTTTATTCAATCATGACTTAATTATAATCATTTTTCCTAACTATATCTATTTATATTATCTTAATCATACACGTACATATATTTATACTTTTCGGTTATAATTATCTTAACTAAATTTATGACCATAGCTATAATCTTATTCATCTTATTATAACATTAATTACTTCTTTTATAATATAGTCATAATATTATTTCCTAGTAATAATAATAATAATAATAATAATAATAATAATAATAATAATAATAATAATAATAATAATAATTATCATATTTACATTGATAATCATAATGACAATAATAATATTAATAATAATAATAATAATAATAATAATAATAATAGTAATTATATTATTAATGATAATAAGAGTTATACCCTCCTAATCGTCCTCGTATATCGTCATCGTTATCAGCATCGAACATCACGGCATCGTCACCATTTCGTTATCATAACTATCATCATTTTAATGATCATATATCATTATTATTTATTATAACCTCATCATCATCCATATTGTTATCTTTATTATTTATCAATTATCATTATCATTCGTTATTAACTTAACATCACTAACATCATTATCGTCATATAATCATCAACGTACGCCATCATCATCATCATACAACATCATCAACAATTTCATCATCATCTTCGTACCCATGTTTCATCACCATCTTTATACTTCTCGGTCACTCTTCATAATCATAATCGAATCATCGTTATTTTTAACATCATCAATAACGCATCATCATTTATGCCATATCATATCCGTTCATATCATCATAACATCACTTCCCAAAATCACGACCATATTATCCTCATCGTTATCATCATCAATCATCATTATCATCGCACCAGCATACCATCCTCATCATTATGTAATATCGTCGTTATCATAATCATTCTTCCATGATCATCATCACCTCACTATGATCATCATCACCTCACTCCCTATCACCTTCTTGATCATAACAATCATCATTATCATCAAGCAACATCATCAACTAATTCGATTTCATGTATCACCATTCCATGTCCTCGTTTCAGCTCAAGAGAAGAACAGCAGTTGAATTACGGCCTAATAAATAACACAATAGGGTCACGGCCCAAATATAAATTAGATACACGATAGCCCAACAAAAAATGTCTATATCTCTTCACGGCCCAATTACATTAACCCACAAGTTGATTCGAATAGCAGTTGTGTCGACTGAAGGAAAGGAACAAGAATAAAAAAAAGAACGTGGGGTTGTCTGTTGAAGTTGTCGGCCACAATAAGAAAAAAGAGAAAACCTGTGGGGTTTGCTGGGGTTCGCCAAAAAGAAAAAATAAACAGATCGATCCAAATCTTTATCAATTATCGTCGATCGTTAATTTTCATCAATCTTCATCATCATTAATCATTATTTCTCTTCGTTCCCGATCTTCTCACAACAACAACATTAGTTGCAGGTTTCGAATGATGGTGATGATGTGTGAAGGTTTGAAGGGGTTTCAAGATGTTGGTGAAGGTGATGATTGATTTAGTATGGTGGTTATTGTATCGTAAACAGAAACCGGACAGCAGCTATTTGACAGCTCGTTTGGTGGTTTAATCGAAGACTGCAACAACAACAATAACACGTTCGCTTACAGTAGCGGTTTGGGTGATCAAAAGGTTGTGGTTTTATCGAAGAAAAGTATAAAGCAGGAACAATAAATAGATGATGGCTTCGTATGATAGTAGCAGGTTCAAACTAAAAGAGAAATAGTAATAGGTGGTGGTTTGATGATTAAATGGGTTTTGTTATTGGTTTTCAATTTGGTGATGATCAGACATGGTGGTTTACGATTAATAAAAAAAATATGGTGATGGGTTGATGATCTAGTGGTGGTTTACGTTGACTGGAGTAGTAATACATGTGGTTATTAGGGTGACGGTTTTAGTGGTTGAAAACACATCGAACAGGAGCAATGGCAGCTGCAATTGGTGTCTGTTTTGTGTGTTGGTGATTGTGATGAAAGTTATAATCAAAACAATATCGTGATTGAGGTTGATGGTGTTTGTTGGTTGATCAAAACAGAACACATGTAGTAGTAGCAGAAGTTTACAATTCATGATGTATTTAAGGGTTTTTTGTTTGGATTAAACTGAAACAGTAGAACAGGCCTAGTTCGATCGTTTGCAAGAATTAAGAAGATGGAGTTTAGGGTGGGCTGTATTCGAGTATGGAAAGAAACAACAAAAAAAAAAACATAAGGTGATGGTGTTGTGTGTGTTCTTCAAAAATGGTTATATGTAGATGGTGATATGTTCAAAACAGTGGCAACAACAAGATCATTCGAGCAGCAGTTTGGTTTCGACTTGGTGATGGTTTCGGACAACAGTGGTTAACCGAAAGCAGGCTGCAGCAAATGATCGATTTCTAGTTTAAGTTGTATGATGGACTTGTTTGTGGAGTTCATGAGTGGCAGCACAAAAGGGGAAACACTAATTATACAACATGGGGTGTTTTGTGTGTGTGTGTGTGTGTGTTTGAGTCGTGAGGCTCAAATAAAGAACAAGAGGGAGGAGATAAAATGTAATAATTATGTGGAATTCAATATAGATGCATGTGTGTATGTGTTAAACCAAAAAGAATCACAACCCACTTACTATGATTTACAATATAATAAAGGTTTGACGCACACTCTTGGAATATCCTACCGACACATGATATTTTTAATGGTATTATTTAATATTGCTAAATCAGTGGTGGAATGGGTAATTAGTTACCTAACAATCAGTGAACATGGTGCCACGTTTATATTTGGTTTTGAGAGGAATTACATATTCTATTCTAGTTAATTAGCACTTGGGGTTTGTAGTTTGTATTGACCAGTTATTGTGGTAAGTAGCGATCAAACAGGAAATAGTTTAGGTGATATTGTGATGTACGTGGGGTAGAGTTGTTGAAAAGAAACAAAACACTACCTTTACTAAATGATCTTGTGACTATCGATTTATCACAGGCCAAATAATGAGTTCTCATTTATATTAATAATTTTTAATTAATAGTTAATAATAATAATGATTTAATAATAATAAGGATACAATTCATGGTCATAAAGAAACGTGCTAGATTTGAATTCCTATCTCATAATTAAAAGTATGTTATTATGTCTTATATTATTTTATTAATTCTAATAACAAAATAGTATAATATATCAAATTATATTTCGAATTAATATATATATTTATATTTTTAAATATATATGTATCTATTTACAAATAGTTATTCGTGAATCGTCGAGAGCAGTCAAAGGTCAATTGAATATATGAAACAGTTCAAACTTTTTGAGACTCAACCTTACAGATTTTGCTTAACGTGTCGGAATTATAATAAGATTAAGTTTAAATTTGGTCGGAAATTTTCGGGTCGTCACAGTACCTACCCGTTAAAGAAATTTCGTCCCGAAATTTGAGTGAGGTCATCATGGCTAACAATAAAAATGTTTTCATGACGAATATGAGTTGATAAATAGAGTTTTATCATTATCGAGAAATATGGATAGAATAAATCATTCATGTGAAGAGTACGAGTGAAGCTATCACCAAAGAGTGAAATGAGTAAATGCAGATTTAACTTAACCGATGACGTAATCACGGTTGATTTCCGAAATTTAAGGGATTTAGAGGAAATCTTCGTAATAAGATTTGATTCTTTGGTAGTTAAGAAAATTAGGATCCTCTTTGGTTAAATGCGATAATCTGTCTTGGTTGTTCTGTCGGATATTTCACTATACACCCATTCCCTTCGTTTCCTTTATATTTTGGAGTTCCATCCTTTTGTTTTCTCTTCCCAACTTTAAGTCAAGCAAATAATGGTCCAGAATTCGTAGGTATGAAGTTTCGAATTATCATAATATACAAGGTAGAAAGGAAAGGTAGTAGCACGATTTGATTTGTCAAATTACCAGAATATTCGGAAAAGAGCGAATCATTAAGAAAATATTTTCTTGATATTTTTGAGGTTAAATAGAATACAAGATTCGTGTAACATGACACATGATGACGTTATGATCTGTGAATGATCACGCTCCATTAGAAACTCAGCATGACTTACTGTAATATAATCACGTTGATCAAGTGTCATTATATTATACTAACTAATGCATCAATTTCCAACACTACTTCAAAATCATTCATAATTCAAACTCGAATTTTTAGAGAAATTTAGAAACTAAAGTAGTTTCCTTTATAATGTAATATAGATAGCACTAAGAGATAAATAATTTCGGACGAGAATATTTATGAAAATATCTTCAGAAATATCAAAGATATTTATGATGATATTTTGAAATTTCTAAGTTCGAAGGTTGATGAAGAAAAATTTTCCGCAAGATTTTAACATGAGTACGGAGCTAGATATTCGTTGAAGGTTTCATCGGATCCAGAATTACCTAGTTTCTTTGAATATATGGTATGGTCCTTGTATTTGGCCTTGGTCACTTTCATGGTTTGCTCAATCTATTTTTCAGTACCAAATTTTCTATCGAGCGTTCCTAACACTCCTTTCTTTATCATCAAACTTTTAGCCGTTTAGACCATCTACAATTTTTCTGTTTCCTCGGCATTTAATGCTACGATATCTGAATCATCGGTTATCAATCCGAGGTGGTTTCAGGAGGATCGTGTTTTTAGATGATTAAACGCTGATGGTAATATGGTGGAATATAAAAGGTTCCCCGGTAACAATAAAAGAGTACACATATATATCAAGGTGTTAATAAGGTTGTTTCGAACGAAAAGTCGAAGTTGACTTGCTGGAGCTGTGACAAAATTTGCTACTTTGAAAGAAATTACCAAGTTATTTTGGGTAATAATAACACTAAAGGAATTAGCACAGATACGTGTTAAATGTTTATTCAGGTTCTGAGTGTTTTCAGGTGCATAACTATATGCATCAATCTTTTCTTCCGTAGATGAAGTGCGGTTGGTTCATTCTCTCGATTGAGGTATTTTCAAGGATTATGAAAGGTTTGAACGCAGATTGCAATCGTCAAGATACAAATGAGGTTTAAGATGAAATCAAGTGGCAAACTTGAAGAATTGTTTAGTTTCATATGTTATAATCAATATTTTAATTCATTTTAATTGTCCAATGTTGGTAGTCCTCAGTTGATAGTCCACAGTTAGCAATATATAATATTCGAATTAATTAATACGTGTCGTAACCCGTGTATATGTCTCAGACTCGATCACAACTCAAAGTATATATATTATTATAGAATCAACCTCAACCCTGTATAGCTAACTCGATCATTACTGCATATAGAGTGTCTATAGTTATTCCAAATAATATATATAGATGCGTTGATATGATATGTCAAAACCTTGTACACGTGTCCCGATATTTAAAGTGCGTAAAATAAATAACAGAAATTAAATGACGATAAATAAAGTGCGTAAAGTAAATAACCGAAATTAAATGACGATAAATAAAATTGCGAGAATATAAATTGCGATAAATAAATTGCGATAAATAAAATGTAATCAGTTAGCTAGGAACAGTTAGCTAGGAACAGTTAGCGTAGATTCTTAACAAAATTTTTCTCATAGTTAATTTGTTTGTTTCTAACAAATTTTATTTTGTCCAATGTTTTCTTCATTATGCCACTTGTTGGATTCTGATAGGTCAAAATCCAAATATGAAATTTGAATGAAAATGGTTATTCTGTGGTGGACGAATACGTATGTCTGTGGATGTAAGTAGGATAGTAAATGACTGTTGAATCAGATTCGAAGAATGTACAGTATAACATGTTAATATGAAAGTTAAATATTTCCTCGGGTATTACCTACCCGTTAAAATATTTTCACCATTAACAGTTTGTACAAAAGAATTTTTAATTACAATCTTTATAAAAACATCATGGATTTAATGAGTTAATATGATATTAAACTCATTTGCTTTTTCGGTTTGAGCTAGAATAAGTAATCTCTAAACCTATTAGGAACCACATATTCTTCGCAGAATATTAATGAAGTTATGGATCAATACTTCATCGTTCATTGTTATTGGTACTCCTTGGTATCTATGGTGCGTACGACGTTGATGCTTGAGGTACAGATTGTGATGTCGAGGTGTGGGATGCGGATGTTGCTGTTTGTGGTACTACCGGTACTGGTGATGTTGCTGAAGCTGGTATGTTTCGCACCATATTTTCCACATTGATTACTCGAGTACGAAGCTCGTTGGCTTCTTTGATTACCCCGGAATGATTGGCGGTTTGAACAAACGAATGAATAAGGTTTAGAATTATAGAAATTATGTGATCGTTATGAGATATTCTGGAAATGAGAGAAAAAATGGTGTTTCGGATTGGTTCGCTGGTGAATGCTTCAGGTTCTTCGCCCAGAAGACAATATGGTGGATGAAAGGGATCGTTTCTTCTTGTCTCCAATGATTAAGTAGACTACGAACCCATCAGATGAATTGGGGATGGCTGATTGGTTGATTCATTCTGGTGATGCTGCTTCCAGAGCTTAGGTGAATATCCATGTCGGAATAGCTGTCGGAATAACTATCGGAATAGCTATCGGAATCTGAGGGACTCGAACTGTTTGAGGGATTCATCTCATACGATCAGATGAAGGATTTTCGATAAGAAATAGATTATAGGATGTAGATTAGTACCCTACAATACATAGTTTACATATGCATATATAATACTAAAATTCCATAAGTTACGGAGGAATCTACGGAAGCTGTCAGGCAAAGGTAACAATAACAGATACGCTAAGATATGAATTTATCTATACACTGTCTATGCAATAGAGGCAGTAAGACGTGTCTAGACTTTAAGGATGATAAGCAAATAATTTTCGACACTAAATGATAAGCAAAACTTTTGACATGCAGACACGGTCGAAGTCCAGACTCACTAATGCATCCTAACAACTTATCAGTTAGACACACTATGTAGACCTGGTTCGCTTAGACCACCGCTCTGATACCACATGTAAAGACCCGTCCTAATCCATAATAACGAATACAATAACATATGATTACATCGCGAGGTACTTGATCTCTATGTGATACATTTTACAAACATTGCATTCATTTTTAAAAAGACAAACTTTCATTACATTGAAAGTTGACGGCATGCATACCATTTCATAATATATCCAACTATAATTGACTTAATAATAATCTTGATGAACTCAATGACTCGAATGCAACGTCCTTTGAAATATGTCATGAATGACTCCAAGTAATGTCTCTAAAATGAGAAAATGCACAGCGGAAGATTTCTTTCATACCAGAGAATAAACATGCTTTAAAGTGTCAACCAAAAGGTTGGTGAGTTCATTAGTTTATCATAAACGATCATTTTCATCATTTTAATATACCACAAGATTTTCATTTTCATTTCTCATAAATATACGTCCCATGCATAGAGACAAAAATCATTCATATGGTGAACACCTGGTAACCGACATTAACAAGATGCATATAAGAATATCCCCTATCATTCCGGGAAATCCTTCGAACATGATAAAAATGAATTCGAAGTACTAAAGCATCCGGTACTTTGGATGGGGTTCGTTAGGCTCAATAGATCTATCTTTAGGATTCGCGTCAATTAGTAGATCGGTTTACTAATTCTTAGGTTACCAAGAAAAAGGGGCATATTCGGCTTCGATCATTCACCCATATAATGTAGTTTCAATTACTTATGTCTATTTCGTAAAACATTTATAAAAATTGTGCATGTATTCTCAGCCCAAAAATATAAATGGTAAAAAGGCAAATGAAACTCACCTATTGTATTTCGTAGTAAAAATACATATAACGTCATTAAACAAGTGCAAGGTTGGCCTCGAATTCAAGAACCTATATTCATACTATATATATTAACACATATAATCGAACAAATTTATATATTTTTATTAACTGTTATTTTAGTAATTTATAGGTTTCATTAATAACCTAATTAACTATATTTATTTTATATACTTTAGATATGATATGAATAATTATTATAAAAATATTAATATAGTTATGTTATATAAATATAATTTTATATATATAATATTTATTTAATAAAATATTGTTAATAATAATAATGAATAAAGTGTTGCATTATCTTGTAATAATAATAATATAATAATCATTATAATAATAATGTTAATAATAATAAAAATTATGTTAATATTAATAATAATAATAATCATAAAAATGATAATAATATTAGTGATAGTTTTAATAAAAATAATAAATTTAATACTAATGATTATTTTACTAATAATGATATTTTTAATAATAATGATAGTTTAATAATAATGATAGTTTAATTAAAATGATAATTAATGATAATAAAATGATAATTTTTAATAGTAATACTAATTTTAATAATAATTAATAATACTAATTAATAAAAATGATAATTTTATTCAATCATGACTTAATTATAATCATTTTTCCTAACTATATCTATTTATATTATCTTAATCATACACGTATATATATTTATACTTTTCGGTTATAATTATCTTAACTAAATTTATGACCATAGCTATAATCTTATTCATCTTATTATAACATTAATTACTTCTTTTATAACATAGTCATAATATTATTTCCTAGTAATAATAATAATAATAATAATAATAATAATAATAATAATAATAATAATAATAATAATAATAATAATTATTATTATCATATTTACATTGATAATCATAATGACAATAATAATATTAATAATAATAATAATAATAATAATAGTAATTATATTATTAATGATAATAAGAGTTATACCCTCCTAATCATCCTCGTATATCGTCATCGTTATCAGCATCAAACACCACGGCATCATCACCATTTCGTTATCATAACTATCATCATTTAAATGATCATATATCATTATTATTTATTATAACCTCATCATCATCCATATAATTATCTTTATTATTTATCAATTATCATTATCATTCGTTATTAACTTAACATCACTAACATCATCATCGTCATATAATCATCAACGTACACCATCATCATCATACAACATCATCAATGATTTCATCATCGTCTTCGTACCTATGTTTCATCACCATCTTTATACTTCTCGGTCACTCTTCATAATCATAATCAAATCATCGTTATTTTTAACATCATCAATAACGCATCATCATCTATGCCATATCATATCCGTTCATATCATCATAACATCACTTCCCAAAATCACGATCATATTATCCTCATCGTTATCATCATCAAATCATCATTATCATCGTAGCATCATACCATCCTCATCATTATGTAATATCGTCGTTATCATAATCATTCTTCCATGATCATCATCACCTCACTCCCTATCACCTTCTCGATCATAACAATCATCATTATCATCAAGCAACATCTTCAACTAATTCGATTTCATGTATCACCATTCCCTGTCCTCTTTTCAGCTCAAGAGAAGAACAGCAGTTGAATTACGGCCCAATAAATAACACAATAGGGTCACGGCCCAAATATAAATTAGATACACCATAGCCCAACAAAAAATGTCTATATCTCTTCACGGCCCAATTACATTAACCCACAAGTTGATTCGAATAGCAGTTGTGTCGACTGAAGGAAAGGAATAAGAATAAAAAAAAAAGAATGTAGGGTTGTCTGTTGAAGTTGTCGGCTACAATAAGAAAAAAGAGAAAACCTGTGGGGTTTGCTGGGGTTCGCCAAAAAGAAAAAATAAATAAATCGATCCAAATCTTCATCAATTATCGTCGATCGTTAATTATCATCAATCTTCATCATCGTTAATCATTATTTCTCTTCGTTCCCGATCTTCTCACAACAACAACATTAGTTGCAGGTTTCGAATGATGGTGATGATGTGTGAAGGTTTGAAGTGGGTTTCAAGATGTTGGTGAAGGTGGTGATTGATTTAGTATGGTGGTTATTGTATCGTAAACAGAAACCAGACAGCAGCTGTTTGACAGCTCGTTTGGTGGTTTAATCGAAGACTGCAACAACAACAATAAACATTCGCTTACAGTAGCGGTTTGGGTGATCAAAAGGTTGTGGTTTTATCGAAGAAAAGTAGAAAGAAGGAACAATAAATAGATGATGGCTTCGTATGATAGTAGCACGTGCAAACCGAAAGAGAAATAGTAACATGTGGTGGTTTGATGATTAAATGGGTTTTGTTGTTAGTTTTCGATTAGGTGATGATCAGACATGGTGGTTTACGATTAATAAAAAAAATATGGTGATGGGTTGATGATCTAGTGGTGGTTTACGTTGACTGGAGTAGTAATACAGGTGGTTATTAGGGTGACGGTTTTAATGGTTGAAAACACATCGAACAGGAGCAATGGCAGCTGCAATTGGTGTCTGTTTTATGTGTTGGTGATTGTGATGAAAGTTATAATCAAAACAGTATCGTGATTGAGGTTGATGGTGTTTGTTGGTTGATCAAAACAGAACACATGTAGTAGTAGTAGAAGTTTACAATTCATGATGGATTTAAGGGTTTTTTGTTTGTATTAAACTGAAACAGCAGAACAGGCCTAGTTAGATTGTTTGTAAGAATTAAGAAGATGGAGTTTAGGGTGGGCTGTATTCCAGTATGGAAAGAAACAACAACAAAAAATAAGGTGATGGTGTTGTGTGTGTTCTTCGAAAATGGTTATATGTAGATGGTGATATGTTCAAAACAGTGGCAACAACAAGATCATTCGAGCAGCAGTTTGGTTTCGACTTGGTGATGGTTTCGGACAACAGTGGTTAACCGAAAGCAGGCTGCAGCAAATGATCGATTTCTAGTTTAAGTTGTATGATGGACTTGTTTGTGGAGTTCATGAGTGGCAGCACAAAAGGGGAAACACTAATTATACAACATGGGGTGTTTTGTGTGTGTGTGTTTGAGTCGTGAGGCTCAAATAAAGAACAAGAGGGAGGAGACAAAATGTAATAATTATGTGGAATTCAATATAGATGCATGTATGTATGTGTTAAACCAAAAAGAATCACAACCCACTTACTATGCTTTACAATATAATAAAGGTTTGACGCACACTCTTGGAATATCCTACCGACACATGATATTTTTAATGGTATTATTTAATATTGCTAAATCAGTGGTGGAATGGGTAATTAGTTACCTAACAATCAGTGAACATGGTGCCACGTTTATATTTGGTTTTAAGAGGAATTACATATTCTATTCTAGTTAATTAACACTTGGAGTTTGTAGTTTGTATTGACCGGTTATTGTGGTAAGTAGCGATCAAACAGGAAATAGTTTAGGTGATATTGTGATGTACGTGGGGTAGAGTTGTTGAAAAGAAACAAAACACTACCTTTACTAAATGATCTTGTGACTATCGATTTATCACAGGCCAAATAATGAGTTCTCATTTATATTAATAATTTTTAATTAATAGTTAATAATAATAATGATTTAATAATAATAAGGAAACAATTCATGGTCATAAAGAAACGTGCTAGATTTGAATTCCTATCTCATAATTAAAAGTATGTTATTATGTCTTATATTATTTTATTAATTCTAATAACGAAATAGTATAATATATCAAATTATATTTTGAATTAATATATATTTATATTTTTAAATATATATGTATCTATTTACAAATAGTTGTTCGTGAATCGTCGAGAGCAGTCAAAGGTCAATTGAATATATGAAACAGTTCAAACTTTTTGAGACTCAACCTTACAGACTTTGTTTAACGTGTCGGAATTATAATAAGATTAAGTTTAAATTTGGTCAGAAATTTCCGGGTCGTCACAACTTTGATTACATATGTTCTGTAGCTCTCCTAGTGATTTGAGAAGTGAATCAATATGTGCTTCAACACCTTAGGTGATCTAGAGAACTTGTTTAGGAATTGCAAGTGATTGTGTTCTTGATCTGGGTTGGTTTTCAATTGGCCTCTAGTCAACATAGTAATGCCGATTATCTTAAGTGATTTCGATAGTTGGAGGTTATAAGTGATTTTAACCTAAGCTCAATCTCAATGACCAAATAATGCTTAACTCGATTTTAAGAAATAAAGCTTATGTGAATTCGTGGAGTATCATTTGATTTGAGGTTTATTAGTGATGCTAAACATTTAATAGCTTAACAACTAATGAGATAGCAATATAGGAAAAACGGGGCAAGCCAAGCATAAAGAAGATTAGATAAGTGAACATGTCTTAGTTAATTTGTTTTAAGTCTTAATACTTCACTACCTGTTTCTTGTCACTAGTTTAATTGATAAATTTAGGTTTGTTTAATTGCGCAAGTTTAGTTGTTAGTTCATATCAATCGAAACCCCCCAATCAAACAAACCCTAGGACAATTGATAGTTTCAAATATTCGACTTACACCGTGTCTCTTGGGACGAACTTGATAAGAATACTTATATCAAAGTGTTATAATTGTGACCCCCCGTACAAAACCATCATGTACGAATCGTCAACAACTGGTCCATTACACGGTATAATACTACATGCTGTTTTAAAACAAGTTTTGCATTCATGAAAAAGTAACGTTTTACAAAAGATAACGTGACACAAAGGTCGTTACAAAGCCATTATTCAAAATAACATAGGTTGAGAATGCAAAATAACATAAGTAATGCAGCGGAAGTATAACACATCGAGTCTGTAACAGCAAGTTTAAAACACTAAGACAGCAAGTCTAAAATACCAAGACAGCAAGTCTAACAGAGGAAGCAACAACGTCTAAGAACCTGAGAAATACACGCTTAAAAGTCAACACGAATGTTGGTGAGCTATAGTTTGTTTGTATTCAGTAATGTAATGTAGACCACGAGATTTTGTATTCAAAACAGTATGAAAAGTATATGCTTATCCGTGGGCACCCGGTAACTAACTTAACGTAATAATAATACCCTCTAAAAGTACACTTGGCGAGTGCGTATGTCCTCGAAGTATCAAACACCCGTTAAATTCTAGTGTGACTAGCCCGAGTGGGGATGTCAAACCCTATGGATCCATATCTAATATTCGCGTTCACCGGTTCAAAAACCAATGATTAAACGTTATCGTGCTAAGGGGAATCATTGTGCCGTTATATCACCCACACATATATACAGTTTAAGTACTCGTGTCTAGTATATAAAATATAAAAAGCGCATGTATTCTCAGTCCCAAAAATAGTAAAGTAAAAAGGGAAGCTATAACTCACAGTGAATGTGCAGTAAAAGTCGATATGAAAAGTATGCAAGTAGTAAGTCGGTCCGAAAGGTCGTCAACCTAAGTCAAAGGTCACTAAGTCAGAATATTGTCCCCAAAAGTTTAAGAGTGAATAAATTAAGTCTTAAGTATCGTCATCATCATCATCATCATTATCATCATACGTAAAAGATAAAGTAAGTTTTCAACAAGAATAGAGATCGAAACAAAAGGCTAACTTCGGATAGCTGCTACGACCTCTATACAAAACGAAAATATGTGTGGTCAGTGGCCAAGGTTCCGTATGTGAGTCCTCTAACCGCTGTCCCATTTTCAGATCCTAACTCGATGTCGTTTGACTATGGCGACGGTTCAAGCGCGAGTAGGTCAGAATTTTTAGCACGTCGTTATAACGGCGTAGAGACTTTCGGAAGGTTATAAATCCTAAACCGTATATCGGATTTAGGCGAGGCCTAAATGAGAAAGTCATCTACTCGAAACGAACTATCTGAAAATAAATTTTCCAGAAGTCCTAAGTTTAACACCCCATCAAAAATCCCTTTAACGAAATGTTAACTCTGGTCCCAGTGTTTGGCTTGACTTCTACATAACAGCAATATTCTACAGCGGAAGCAATTAATACCTGAGAATAAAACACGCAAAACGGATCAACAACAATGTTGAGTGAATCTACAGGTTTTAGGTAAACAATACAGTATGTTTAAGAAATACATTTCGAAAACGGTTATTAGTGGAAGACCACCAAGGTTCAATGTTAAAAGTTAGACAACTCCGTGTCCCATTTCAAAAGTTTGTTGACACTACCATGTCAAGTTTCAATTATTTGTAGACAATACCATGTCAAGTTTTAAATATTCGTAGACAATACCATGTCAAGTTTTATCTCATTTGTTCGTAAATCACAGTTTTAAATAACATTGTATAGTATCTAAAAAACAATTATCAGAAATATAGTTTAGTTTCCTTGACCACGAGATTTTACAAGTACAACTCCAAGTTGCGAAACGTTTGCATAATCTATGAGCACCTGAATACTAGCAATGACCCAAGTATAGAATCCACTATACCTGCCTTTACCTCATAAAAATGTTATACACTTGTACGAATGTATTATGTTCAAAGTAAATGCACCACAGTTTTTATAGCGGGTGAGGTTGTCAACCTAACGGATCTGTCCATCTAAATTGTGCCTACACCGATGGTATTTAAAGTATTCAAGCTAGAGGCTTTGTGTACAAACTCAATATGCAGATATAGTACTCGTGTCAATACAAAAAGCATTTGATAATATAAGTATAACAGCGTGTATTCTCATCCCTGAAAACATGTAAAAAGCGGGACTGTAGACTCACCTTTGAATAAAGCTAGGATTGAAAAGTGGACAATTTACTTGTACGGTTTATAGCCGAGTAATGCAACCTAAGTATATGTATTTAGGTTGGTCAATAAATATGTCTTAAACAAGTGTGATTTCATAGTATAAGTTATCTTATTGCTCGAATCGACGCGTTTCAAAGTAGAAGTCAACATACAGTCAACTAATTCATGCAAGTCAAACAAAGTCAACCGAAGTCAAACCGAAAGTCAAACTTGGTCAAAGTAGTCAACTAAAGTCAACTCAGTAGGTTCATGTCAAATGTTGGTCAACATATCAAACCTAAGTCAAACAACACGTTTTAGATCATAATTGGTCAATTTCACAATTTCAGTTTATCGTTGTGCACAAAGTTCATGTACATGTAGCAAACTTAGCATATTATCTCATAGTACAAAATTCAAGTAAATATGGCAAACTCCAGATCATAAGTATACTCAAAATCGATTCTAAAAAGTCCATCCAGGGTCTCATACGATAATTAAAAGTCAGGAATCAGAAGGGGTACATTTGGGGTTCACCAAGTCAGTTTCTGACCGTGCACTGATTTGGTTTTAGCTATAACCGGAGTTAGGAACATGAAATCGATACAAGACCAGTGGAAATAGTTCAAAAACAAGTTAAACTAACACTTATCAAAAATCGAGCAATTTTGGTTTAGCCAATTTGTACAGTTTATTCATGTAAATTGAACATTCAGTTTTTCAGCTCAAATCAGAATTTACATAAAGTATGGCCCTATTGTGCCCAATGCATAAGGTTTCAGAGATTGACATAAACTAACAATAAGTCAAATATCATGTTAAAATTCATATTCCAGAAGCTTACATGCTCATTCAATAAACACAATCCACAGAGTATAAAATAGAGAGCAATTTACAGATTCGATTCTAGTTTCGCTAGTCACATTCGCACGCGATTAGCCGAAGATCTAGATACAATTAGCCTATGATATCTACATGAAAGATGAAGTAATTTTTGTTTAGATTTCAAATATGCAAAGCTTTAATCACAGAAGCTAACATATTTTATCATACAAGGTCGTTTTCATGCAAGTGCTGTATAAAACTACTTTTACACTAATTCAAGCATATCTTGGGTTTTACATAAGCAAACGACATGATATCCTAGTGTAAACTGAGTGTTTTTAAATTACTTATCCAATGGTATAAATTTCACAATCCAATTCGTGGTCTATCAAACCCAGATTTCTGATCAATCACAAAAATACAATGTTAATTTCAATTGGCCATAACTTGATCATCCGAAAATGAAATCAAGCGAATCCAAAGCCTAATATCAATAGTTTTTCGCAAGGAATCTAATTATAATATAATATCATACAATTGAAAAATTAAAATTACTGTACACATCAAATACAAATTCGGTTTTCGCATAAAACAATCAAGACGAGCAATTTATCGCATCTAGTATTCATCAAACATCAAGACTTGAGCAATAGACAACCTAATCCATGAAAACTTAATAACAATCTGATTTTAGAGATTAGAGTTTATGTGTTTATACCTTTGATCACAAAATCATTTATACAAACGCGTAGAGAACGATGCAAGCAACAATATTGATCAAAGAAGCAAAAACAAGAGATCAAAACTTGACGGAGAATTGTAGGGATGAAGGTATGGGATTATTTGGTGTGTATGGGACTGCAATCATGGAGCAAGAAAGATAGGAAAAAGAATGGGACATGTTCTCTTGTTACTTAGAAATTAAGAGAATATAGTTAGTGTCCTAAACAACCAAAAGTCAACAAACATGGGCCTAAACTAATAGTCAACATGCATTGGCTACTCATGGGACCAAGGATGATGAGGTATGAGGTCATGGCCATGTGGCCTCGGGCTCGGGTCTCGGGATCGTTTTGTGTAAAAGCTCGTTCGCGCGTGGTTCGTTTCGAGTGCCATTAACCGTACCGAATCTCCGGAACGTTAACTAGTCGTTGAAACAAAATCACCGTGTTTAATTCCTTAAGTAAATAATAAATTAAATTTCTTTCATAAGTTCAATAATTATTAAGAATAATTATTCTATCGTTTTTCTGAGTTCCGTTAACTGAAAAGTTTTCTAGGCGATTAACTTTAATCGTATCGTTTCTAGTTTAATTCGTCAATCGAATTAAGTTCACTAATTAATATAACATATTAATTCAAGTAATCCACTAAGGATTAAGTATGCATTTAATTACTTTAAATACAAAAAAGTTTCACGTAGCCACTGTTAACTATTCTGGAAAAAAAATTGGCGTATGAAAATTGTATGATTTAACTAATGAGCGTCAAGTATTTAACGAAAAAACTCGAGTTGTTACATTACCCACCTGTTATTGAAAATTTCGTCCCGAAATTTGGATGATGGCAGTTATTGATGAAAATAAAATATTTTCGTATCATTAGAAATCCACGTTTCAACGTGAGCTTGAATTCTATAACTAAGTTTGCAAATAAAGTTTATACTTGGCTTGAATAGTTTGTCTTTCCAGACGTAAGCCTTCATACATTCTTTTAATAATAGAATTTGGTCATATACGAGTGTTTCGTCAAATAATATGATAAGATTAAATAATCTTTCGAGATCTCTATACGGATGGACTTCTAAGGTCCGTTCGGTTTTGTAATGAATACGAGTTAAGTGTATAGAATTTCTTATCATCAAGAATATGAATGAAATGATTCGGTTACGTGTAAAAATACGACTGAATATGTCACTAACGGATGTATTGAAGTAATAGTTGTCCGCCTTGACTTTTCGATGTAATCACTATTGAATCTCCTAAATTTAAGGGATTTGAATATAATCGTTTGAAATCTGTGAGATTTGGATCCGGTAATTAAGGAAATTAGAATCTTTTTCTTTTTGATTTAATACGATTATCTTAATCGGCTGACGCGTTGCTATGGTAAAAAGTTTTGATATAAATTAATCATCTCTGCGTCCTTATTTTCTCAACCTCAATCTTCTTACTTTCAAAATTCTATTTTCGAAAATTTTGTGAAGATGCTTCATCCGCTCTTGATTTTCGTTACTATTTTGACTGTGTATACAGTCATTCTTCTTTTTAGTCTACCACCAGAAGAATCTCTGTTCTTCTATAATGCTCTAGGGGTGACAGTATTTTTAATTCTACCACTCCTCTGTTTTTCAATACTTATTGATATAAATGGTTTATGATCTTCCATGTTTGTTGTCTTTTATATTCTGACCTATTTTTCGAAGACTCATGCTTTTTATCCAAGAAGATCTTCAACTTGTTCTTCTATACATGGTCAAATAATACGGATCAATGGCTGGTGATAATGCAGAAACATTCGCTGTTCATCGTCATAGTATCCGTTTTCACCTTGTTTTCTCTTCTCGACTTTAAATCAAGCAAGTAATGGTCCAGAATTTGTAGGTATGGAGTTTCGAATGATCATAATATACAAAGTAGAAAGGAAAGGTAATAGCACAATTTGATTTGTCAAATTACCAGAATATCCGAAAAAGACCGAATCATCAAGAAATATATTTCCTTGATATGTTTAGAAGTTAAATAGAATGAAAGAGTTATGTAACATGGTTCATGATGATTGTAAGGTCTGTGAATCATCATCTTCCATTAGAAATTCAGCATGACTTTCGAGCAAGATATTCTCTAAAGATGTCATCGGATCCAAAATTACCTGGATTCTTTGAATATAGGGTTTGGTCCTTGTATTTTTCCTTGGTCTCCTTCATGGTTATCTCAATCCATTTTTCAGTTCCAAATCTGAGCATTTTTCAATACGTTATTCTTTATCATCAAACATTTGGCCATTAGGACCATCTATAGCTTTTGCTGCTTCGTCAGCATTCTCAAGGTTAACGAATCTGAATCATTGGTTATCAATCCGAGATGATTTCAAGAGATTTTATTTTTAGATGATTAAACGCTGATTGTAATCGTTAACGGATCTAATGGTTGACGAATAGGCGTTGTTGATTTCAAAAGTAATGAATGATAATTTCGATGGTTTGATGTGATAATTCATCATAGAATACAAATGAATATAATTCATGAATGTAGTGATCTTTAGGAAGATAACACTTGCTAAAGCTTTACTTAGATTCCGATACGTCAAAATCAGAATATGTAGTAGTTGTTCTTTAGTGAACAGATACACATATCTTGTGAGTGTAATTAGTATAGTTGCTGATTATTGAATCAGGATTTGAAGAATGTATAATGTAATATATTAATGTGAGATATAAATATTTCTCGATTTTTACCTACCCGTTAAATATTTTTACAATTTACAGTTTGTACAGAAGAGTTTTTAATTACAATCTTTATGAAGATCTATATTCGTATATATTCTTCAGATGTAATCATGGATTTAATGAGTTAATATAATATTAAACTCATTTGATTTACGGTTGAAGATAATCTCCAAAACCTTAGAGATTTCATAATTGTCGCGAAATATTTCGCTAATGAAGTTATGAATCAATACTTCATCGTTCATTGTTTATTGATATACCTCGGTATATGATATTGATGCTCGTGAGGTTCTTGTGAAATTTACAAGGCACAAATAATGTTTTCTAGAAAGTTTCGAGTACATCGAAAATAGAAGTGAAAAATCAAACATGTATTTGAATAATACACTTAATTTATTATGAAATGGAGTTTATTGTGCTGAAGCAGTGATTAATGATTGTTAAGTCATTAACGAAGGATGTACATCATAGCATATTAGTGATATGATTTAACCAAGTAGTACATACTAGTTAAGATTCACACGTAATAGTTTAGTACGAAAAGATTTATTATTGTTCCAAACCATATATATATAAAGTATACATATATAATTTTTTTTTTCCAGGAAGAATGAGTCAATACACCTTAACTCACAATTACTAATATTCCTTGGTATCTATGGGGTGTATGATGTTGATATTCGAAGTACCGAGTGTGATGTTGAGGTGTGGGATGCGGATGTTGTTGTTGGTGAAGCTGATGCTGTTGGTGGTGATGTTGATGGTACTGGTGGTGCCGGCTATGCTGCTGGTGCTGCTGATGCTCTTAGATTTCGCACCATATTCTTCAGAGCCACTACTCGAGCATGAAGCTCGTTGACTTCTTCTACTATTCCGGGATGATTGGCGGTTCGGACAAGTGGATGAATAAGATCTAGAATTCTGGATATTAGATATTCGTGGCTGGATATCCTGGAAATGAGGGTGAAAATGGTGTTCCGGATTGGTTCACCGGTAAGTGCTTCAGGTTCTTCACCAAGAGTGAATTCGGTTGGTAGAAGGGATCGCCTTCTTCTCGCCTCCATTGATTAAGTCGACTACGAACCCACCCTCAATTCATCCAGAAAAGATGATGGCTAATAGGTTCGTTCGTTCCGGTTACGCTGTCCATGGAGCTCAAGGAATCAAATGAGAAATCCATATTATGTGTTTGGAATAGGGTTTGATATGAATTGAGTGTTGGATGCTATGTTTGTCTCCTTGAATACGTGTATATAGCAAAAAGATTTCCGTAATTTACGGAGGAAATTTAGGAAATATATCAGACAAAATCTAATATAATAAGTATGATAGCGACAGGATTAGCCTATATGTAATTGTTACAATAATTGCAGTAAGATGTCGGTGGATAAAAAATGATAAGCAGTGAGAAGTAATGATCGGTCGCGACTAGTGGTGAGAGGCGGCGTTGAGTATTAGTAACCAATGATAAATAGCAAGGAGTAGTGGTATAAGATGATGAGTATGTTCAGGCAGTGTCTTCGTAGTGCCAAGTAGAAATCAGGGGTGACGGACAGTGTCGGGTAATGACGAATTGTGACATGATTACACGCTCCGTATAGGTTATAATAACAATAAAATCGTACGGTGTAAATTTCTACTCATATTTGAAATTAAACGGTTTATGTTCTAAACGGTGTTTATCCAAGTAACCTACTTGACTCGCTCCCAATTCCTTATTTTGCGATGTCGGAACTTCTATATGAGTTACCGTAATGTAATCCCGGTCATTACATTACGCTATCTCACATTTCCATTCGACATAACTCCATAAGTTCAAGATGGCGTAATCAATTTAATTTAGTTAAATCTCGCGTCGCGTGTACGTATGTGATTCGTAGTATAACGTTTAGTTCAATTCCATATCATATGGGTATAGGGTGTATATGTACCTGATGTAATGTGTAGCCCTACATGTCGTATTGTGAAGCAAATAGTGCATGTATGGTGTATAAAAGTCATCCAAGACACACGGCTATAGACTAGACATCACTAATGCGCCCTACGATTAGACACACTAATGTATCCTAGTTCCCTATAGCCAAAGCTCTGATACCATCTTTAATACCATTAAAGATGGGGTAAATACCCACCCAGTGCCTTTCCTGCGGACAGGGTGACCACTGAGCGTACCTCAGACACTGATTTTACAGCCCGCATCTCTGCCAAGCCGGCCAACCCTCCTCCAAAGGGATCGCAAGGGGTAAGAGCCAATGCTTCATCACAGGTAACACTGTGAGAACCCCCTCTACGATTAACCCGCCAAAAAGCATAGTCCGTTCAGGTGCCCGACGTGACAGCCGGATCGCGTAACGATAACTACCTTTACGGCTAAGGTTAAACCAGCTCTGATACCATCTTTAACACCTCGTCAAAAATCCCTTTAACGGAATGTTAACTCTGGTCCCAGTGCTTGGCTTGACTTCTACATAACAGCAATATTCTATAGCGGAAGCAATTAATACCTGAGAATAAAACACGCAACACGGATCAACAACAATGTTGAGTGAATCTACAGGTTTTAGGTAAACAATACAGTATGTTTAAGAAATACATTTCGAAAATGGTTATTAGTGGAAGACCACCAAGGTTCAATGTTAAAAGTTAGACAACTCCGTGTCCCATTTCAAAAGTTTGTTGACACTACCATGTCAAGTTTCAATTATTTGTAGACAATACCATGTCAAGTTTCAAATATTCGTAGACAATACCATGTCAAGTTTTATCTCATTTGTTCGTAAACCACAGTTTTAAATAACATTGTATAGTATCTGAAAAACAATTATCAGAAATATAGTTTAGTTTCCTTGACCACGAGATTTTACAAGTACAACTCCAAGTTGCGAAACGTTTGCATAATCTATGAGCACCTGAATACTAGCAATGACCCAAGTATAGAATCCACTATACTTGCCTTTACCTCATAAAAATGTTATACACTTGTACGAATGTATTATGTTCAAAGTAAATGCACCACAGTTTTTATAGCGGGTGAGGTTGTCAACCTAACGGATCCGTCCATCTAAATTGTGCCTACACCGATGGTATTTAAAGTATTCAAGCTAGAGGCTTTGTGTACAAACTCAATATGCAGATATAGTACTCGTGTCAATACAAAAAGCATTTGATAATATAAGTATAACAGCGTGTATTCTCATCCCTGAAAACATGTAAAAAGTGGGACTGTAGACTCACCTTTGAATAAAGCTCGGATTGAAAAGTGGACAATTTACTTGTACGGTTTATAGCCGAGTAATGCAACCTAAGTATATGTATTTAGGTTGGTCAATAAATATGTCTTAAACAAGTGTGGTTTCATAGTATAAGTTATCTTATTGCTCGAATCGACGCGTTTCAAAGTAGAAGTCAACATACAGTCAACTAATTCATGCAAGTCAAACAAAGTCAACCGAAGTCAAACCGAAAGTCAAACTTGGTCAAAGTAGTCAACTAAAGTCAACTCAGTAGGTTCATGTCAAATTTTGGTCAACATATCAAACCTAAGTCAAACAACACGTTTTAGATCATAATTGGTCAATTTCACAATTTCAGTTTATCGTTGTGCACAAAGTTCATGTACATGTAGCAAACTTAGCATATTATCTCATAGTAAAAAATTCAAGTAAATATGGCAAACTCCAGATCATAAGTATACTCAAAACCGATTCTAAAAAGTCCATCCAGGGTCTCATACGATAATTAAAAGTCAGGAATCAGAAGGGGTACATTTGGGGTTCACCAAGTCAGTTTCTGACCGTGCACTGATTTGGTTTTAGCTATAACCGGAGTTAGGAACATGAAATCGATACAAGACCAGTGGAAATAGTTCAAAAACAAGTTAAACTAACACTTATCAAAAATCGAGCAATTTTGGTTTAGCCAATTTGTACAGTTTATTCATGTAAATTGAACATTCAGTTTTTCAGCTCAAATCAGAATTTACATAAAGTATGGCCCTATTGTGCCCAATGCATAAGGTTTCAGAGATTGACATAAACTAACAATAAGTCACATATCATGTTAAAATTCATATTCCAGAAGCTTACATGCTCATTCAATAAACACAATCCACAGAGTATAAAACAAAGAGCAATTTACAGATTCGATTCTAGTTTCGCTAGTCACATTCGCACGCGATTAGCCGAAGACCTAGATACAATTAGCCTATGATATCTACGTGAAAGATGAAGTACTTTTTGTTTAGATTTCAAATATGCAAAGCTTTAATCACAGAAGCTAACACATTTTATCATACAAGGTCGTTTTCATGCAAGTGCTGTATAAAACTACTTTTACACTCATTCAAGCATATCTCGGGTTTTACATAAGCAAACGACATGATATCCTAGTGTAAACTGAGTGTTTTTAAATTACCTATCCAATGGTATAAATTTCACAATCCAATTCGTGGTCTATCAAACCCAGATTTCTGATCAATCACAAAAATACAATGTTAATTTCAATTGGCCATAACTTGATCATCCGAAAATGAAATCAAGCGAAATCCAAAGCCTAAAATCAATAGTTTTTAGCAAGGAATCTAATTATAATATAATATCATACAATTGAAAAATTAAAATTACTGTACACATCAAATACAAATTCGGTTTTCGCATAAAACAATCAAGACGAGCAATTTATCGCATCTAGTATTCATCAAACATCAAGACTTGAGCAAAAGACAACCTAATCCATGAAACCTTAATAACAATCTGATTTTAGAGATTAGAGTTTATGTGTTTATACCTTTGATCACAAAATCATTTATACAAACGCGTAGAGAACGATGCAAGCAACAATATTGATCAAAGAAGCAAAAACAAGAGATCAAACCTTGATGGAGAATTGTAGGGATGAAGGTATGGGATTATTTGGTGTGTATGGGGCTGTAATCATGGAGCAAGAATGATAGGAAAAAGAATGGAACATGTTCTTTTGTTACTTAGAAATTAAGAGAATATAGTTAGTGTCCTAAACAACCAAAAGTCAACAAACATGGGCCTAAACTAATAGTCAACATGCATTGGCTACTCATGGGACCAAGGATGATGAGGTATGAGGTCATGGCCATGTGGCCTCGGGCTCGGGTCTCGGGATCGTTTTGTGTAAAAGCTCGTTCGCGCGTGGTTCGTTTTGAGTGCCATTAACCGTACCGAATCTCCGAAACGTTAACTAGTCGTTGAAACAAAATCACCGTGTTTAATTCATTAAGTAAATAATAAATTAAATTTCTTTCATAAGTTCAATAATTATTAAGAATAATTATTCTATCGTTTTTCTGAGTTCCGTTAACTGAAAAGTTTTCTAGGCGATTAACTTTAATCGTATCGTTTCTAGTTTAATTCGTCAATCGAATTAAGTTCACTAATTAATATAACATATTAATTCAAGTAATCCACTAAGGATTAAGTATGCATTTAATTACTTTAAATACAAAAAAGTTTCACGTAGCCACTGTTAACTATTCTGGAAAAAAAATTGGCGTATGAAAATTGTATGATTTAACTAATGATCGTCAAGTATTTAATGGAAGTTTTAACGAAAAAACTCGGGTTGTTACACTAAGAGTCTGATCAGACCCCAAAAAACAGCAAACATGTGCTCCGGTGGGTTTCATGGTGCTTGATGCTCATCAGGGTTCTCATCCTTGATGCGTGTATGCTTCAAGTGTACAACTCTTTAATGTTTTAGCATCACTTTGACCAAGTTTCAACCATTAACACACAACTAAGAGTAAAAGCTAACATTCTACAAGTTTTGAACATCAAGGTTGCCTCTTTATTGTATAAACCCAATAAAGCTTCAACCTTTGTCCTTTTTACACAAGTTTATGCATCTTCATCATATGAGATGATGAAGACTTGATCTTTATCATCACAACAATCACAAAAAGGTTCCAAGTAAGTGAGATCTAGAACGATAACTTAGATCTCAAGTATTAAGAAAACCCTAAGCTAGAAAGCTTGGATCTTTACAAGATTAATGAGACCATAAGCTAGAAAACTAAGATCTAATGAAAGTAATGAGACCATAAGCTAAAAAGCTAAGATCTTTAACAAAATAATGAAACCCTAAGCTAAAAAGCTTGGATCTTTAATGTTCTTGAAGATCCTTAAAGCAAAAGGCTAGATCTTCAAGTTACATGAAGATCATAAACACAAGTTTTGATCTTTTTAACAAAATAAAGGAATCATAAGCTAGAAAACTTAGATCCAACAAAGTGATGAAGATTCAAAGCTAGAAAGCTTGAATCTTTCATGTTCTTGAAGGATTCAAACCAAAGTTTGAATCTACAAGATATAACAAGATCAAGAAGCTAAAAAGCTTGATCCTTGCATGATGATGATGATGTCGAAAATGAGAAGAGAAGAAGAAGAAGAAGAAAATTTAAAACTTACACTTTTTAGAGTGAGAAATACTAGAGAGAGAATCAGAGAGTAAGTGTGTAAAATGTGAATGAGATTAAGTGTGAAATGGGGTGAGATTTGCTTGGTATTTATAGAGTGGTGAGGTGGTAGTGGCCGTAGGTTTCAAGGGGGACAAGGGGGGGGGAAACTTTTGCTTTTTGGTTAATGGTGGTCTAAAGTTGGTGCTTATGTTGAGATCTCATGCAACAATTGTGATTATGGTTAACAAAAATGCTAGTATGTTCCCTCTAATTAATGGGTATTTGTCTTACATTTATATGGGTCATAAACTTATTAAAATTGGTCCATTAACTAGAGTAGGGTAGGCTAAAGTCCAACAAGGTAGAAAATCCAACAAGACAACTAGTGATCATAAGTAAATTACTAAGCGTAATTAAGCAACCAAAAGCCCAAGTAATTGTTATTAGAAAATAACAATTAGTATTTCGTAGTTGTAATATTCCAATTACGACTAAAGTTAAATGTGTACCAAAACATATAGCTCGTTCTCAACGTCAAGTGACACTAACGGTCGTAAAAGCATTCGGGGATCAAGTTAAGTAACTAAGTACTTAATGGCACGTTGTATGGTATAAACGAAAGTAATTAATCATGAAATAAGATCCCAGAATATAAACCAACACAATACGCACAAATATGCAGTTTCGCAGAAAGTAACAAGCACAAAAGTAAGTCGAAAAAGTCGGGTCGTTACAATAATAACCGGGTTCTAAGTGCTCGTTAGTTGTGTGTGCTTATTTGTAATATTTAAGTCTTGTATAAATTTAGAGGGTAAAATATGTATATCTCACGAACGCATCACGTCTCTAACCCAACCATAGTTCTTAAACATCCTCCACAACTCCACCACTCTCCATTCCTCCGGGAAATTGAAGAACATAAACGATTTCAGTTGTTTTCCGGTTACACGCGAATTAGGAACCCTATAATCATCGCTATACGACTCTCGGAACTCTTTCGTGTGCGTTTTTTGTCTCCTCACCTCTCTCCATTGGAATTCACTCTCTCTCTCTGATTTTCTCTCACCTCTCTCACACATTCTCTCTCTATCTATATAAGGTTGGTTTATAAATGTTGTAACTAATCGTGAAGAAGATTTTGTTGCGGGACATTGCCAAATAGTCGATTACCCCCGAACATTTTGCGGGGAATTGTGCTCGAACCGGGTTGGTGATCCGAAATTGTAGAGATTATCGGAACCGGCCTCATTAGGATCGAGATTTTGAGACATGGTTATGGGATAAGAAATATTATAGATAAAATTGTAAAGAAAAATAATAGAAATGAGAGTGTTTTGTGAAATTAAAAACGATAGAAATGAGAGTGTTTTATGAAAAAAAAAATGATAAAAAAGAAATGATAAGAAAAAACGGTTAGATTTACTGGAGCCAATTTAGATTCAAGCAAACACCCCTCACGCCGGAGTGATGCAGCCATCGCGTCGGAGAAGATCTTCAACCATCGCGCCGCGTTAAGGCGTGTTAGAGGCGTGATGGACTCAAAATTGAGGCGATTGTGATGCATTGTTAAGGGTCTAAGGGCAAAATTAGCTCTTCCATAACAAGCTTACAAGTTTTGTTTACAAAATTCAAAATTAATTAACTACATAATTAAATGCGTTCATTAAATTAACGTCATTATTTATCATTATGACATAAAGAAGAAATTAGGGACCATGTCGTAACAAAATGAAATGGAAATGGCACAAATTTGACTAAAACTCAACGACTTTTTATTTAACATTTAATTGAGAGTGAACCCCAAGTTCCAAAGATTACAAAATGGACATAGTTGACTTTTCTTTTGATCTTTTTCGTCACTACTGATAACATCTCCCACGTGCTTTTTTATACTCCGTATTACACAAATTTATTTTACACATTGACAATTCGTGGATTAATTAAATTGTAATTTTTATACATTTAAATAATTAATTTCAATGTGTAAATATAGAAGAAAATCATAAACATTACTATTACTAATAGCTAAGACGTTTTCGTCTTTTCACCTTTCTTTTTTTCTTCCTTAAATTTCATGTCACTTACAAAGCTCCCCCTCCACTTTTTTCAAAAAATCAAATCGACCCCCCAAACAAGGGGGTAAAGTGTCAAATAACTATTTTCATAAAATATCTTAAATAAACCCCACTCAAATATTCAACGGGTCATATCTTCTCTCTCGTAACGAGTTACATTTTTCCGACACCATCGTTAAACTCAAAATAATTTTAGGAACACAATGTCACTAACTATATGCAAAACGGACGCTTTTTAAAAAACGCTAAATATTTGGGGTACTTTTCATACACGTTGATTTTGCGTTAAATTTTTAAAAGTCGACAATTCCATAGCGAAACGCGGAGATGCACATATATTGTTAATTTAAAATAACATTTAAATTTTTCACGGGTTATACCTTTTAGTTCGACTCAAGTTGCGCTTCAACGACATCAACGTGAGCCACGAAATAATTTTATAAACTAAATACAATAAAATACATTGAAAACCGAACCCCTGGCGCGAAGCGAGGGTTCGAAAACTAGTTTTAACATAATTGTCAAAATTCTATTATTTTGTTAACAGAAACTAAAATTCTAATTTAAAATCATATTAAAATATTAACAAATTTTGATTTTAACGGGATCATCAAATCCAATTTGACTCATTTAACCCGTTTAACTTTAATTAGACAAATTTTGAAAAATAAAACGGACTCTTCTTAAAATGGAATAATTAGGGAGTAATGGGAAGTAATAGTGGTTTTATTAGAATAGTGCATACAAGTACTTAACACAAAATTGATTTTGATAAATTAATTACTCCGTATAATTATGCATTTATAGTCATCATAATTATGCATTAAGTATATATATACCAACGTAGTCAGCTAGTAAATCCAATTTACACTATTGCATTGAATTATCGAATGAAAAGGGAGAAAATTAATACCTACTGAAAATATTAATACCTAATGCACTTAAGTACACCAATTTGAGTTTGACTTTGTTGTGGTTAGGGTTTAGTTTGTCTCGCGGATTCATTCTTTTGTTGTTTCTCATGAGTTCGGCAAGCCTCTATTTTAGATATCGCTTAAGTTTCTAGTGGTCGGGTTTCTAGTTTAGAGGCTTGTCAGTATGCCTTTGTATTTCTCAGTTTTGACACTTCCTTTTATTGAAAGTGTCATTATAGAGGCTTCGTTATTTTAGTCAAAAAAAAAAAAAAAAAAATGTAAACATATTGAAGTAGTCGTTGGGTTACTATTACCTATTACTACAAAGTATTTATTTCATAAAATAAAATAAAAACTTGAAAATCGCTCTTTTCTCATTCAAGTTAATTTTTTTGGACTTGTGACAATTGAAGAGATGAATTTTCCAATTAAGGGGGAAAAACAAGATTTGAGGTATGCTCAAAGTTTTTTTTTGTTTTATTTCTACTCTCATTTTAATGTCTAAAAGTCGTAATGTCAGATTCTTAAAACGAAAAGTAGAAGTTTCATCGACGCACTAAATTACTTGTGAACGCCGTAACTGTCAGATTCTTAAAACGAGAGTAGAAGTTTCATCGACGCACTAAATTAGTTGTGATTGGAGTCATGAAAATAAGAAAGTTGTGGTTTGAAATGTGACACCAACACAAGTAGGGAACTGCATTTCCATTGCACCAAATGAGTACCTGAAAATATTGGTTCAATTAATAACTCTCAACTACATTTTGCATTTACTATCCCTCCTTAAAATCTCATAATTTGGTTGGAAGTTGGAAGCAAGATGACTATAGATAAGAAACGATGTGTGATTATAATTGGACTCAACATTAAATTTTGAACGAATTCGTGGAGTCATATAAACCAACGTGTCGTTTACTGGTTCGTCGGTTTAAGTCAAACTAGTAACACTAAATGACCGAAAATAAGACTTAACTGTAGCATTGATCATTTGTAGTCTGTAGATCGAAAGCTAACTAACTTTTTGTTAATGAGCACATTGTATCAGTTTATGTGTAACATGTGCTCTTTAACGGTAAAGACTCAAAAAGTTTGACTTTTTAGTTTAAAAGCCACTAATCCTAGTTAAAGTCTTTTGACTTTTCTTCGACATCACATTTTGACTAAACCTAATTTGAAGTAATAGTTGTACTTGTAGTCTTGTAGAATATCATTATCTGGTACAGTAAAATTAAATAAATTAAACAGGATCAATTATAAACTAAAAATGTTATCTATAATTTGTTTGTATGAAATATTTGTATTGATCAACATGGGGCAAAGTTTTAGCACCATCACAAGTAAACATGTTTTTCTCAAAAATTAATGAAAAGAAAATATCAAAAAATTCGAGCAAGCGATCTGAATTTTCCTCTGTATACATAATGTAGTTGTCGTAGTTTTTACTGTTTACTTACACACACGACCTCCAAATCCTTCCTTCGAGTGAAATAACAATAATCGAAACATCATCATGATAACGCCTACGATCCCCTTGTGGTATTTCCAGCAACTCATGAAAATCCATACCTAAAAAATAAAATAAAAAACGTCATTACATGTTTTTTATTTTTTATATAATTAATAACTTTTTGTTTGAACGGTTTTAATTAGTACCTGCTTTCTTTGCTGCACGAAAAAGAACCTCCTCAACTAAATGCTGAGCTGGATCACCATCGGGTGACCATTGAATAAAGAGCTCGACTTCAGAAACCGCTTCTTCATTAGTGAAGTATTGATATAACCCGTCTGATGATAATATCAAGAATCGGTCTCTAACGCCTAATTTGTGATGGTGAAGATATGGGACACAATTTATGTATGGTGAAGTTCCAAGATAGTCAATTTGAAACATTTCAAGTAGTGCATTGTTCCATTTAGGCTGAAGTAACGTAAAGAAACAAGACTTTCAGTATTATAGATTATAGATACAAGAAAAACGGACGGTTTAATAGAGATATTTACGCATTTAAATGGTATTATGTTGAAGTGGCAAAATGGGCAGTTCATATGGGTTGTGTAGAAAAGTAACTTTGTAATATCAAGTCCTTTTTGGTTCGACCTGAAACATTTTTTTTAATCCCAAGATAGCTTAGTGGTTGGGGCCCTAAACTTCATGTGAAAGGTAGAAAGTTCAAATTTTGGGGCCACGTACAACAGAGTTAAAAATTTCTGCCATCCGGGCAGGAAAAACCTTGTAACTTTTAGTTTACTTTCAACTTAATGATCTATGATCTATTTCTGTACAACTTTTAATTCAATAAGTAAAATTGTTGTTCTTTGTCACTTAATCTGAAAATTGTACGGTTTCTAGGAGAGGTAGAACCAGACACCTCTTCAGATTAAGATTAAGATTAAGAAGCAAATGGAAACGAGACTTAATACATAAAAAAAAGTAAACAATCCCTAAACAAACTGAGATTGTGTAACTAGCATTTTGGTTAGCAAAACTAATCTTTCAAACTCTATGTTTTAATGTTAATCATGAGCATTGATCAAATTACCTGTTTGAGAAAACCAGCACCAAAAGCTCGAGTGACTTTTAGCGAGCCTTTAACACGATCATTCGTCACTGCACAAGGATCATCTGCGTGTTCACTTTTAATTCTTTGAACTTCCTACAAAATTTAAATTTAAATGAATATTATAAGAACAGTGAGATCATTTTAACATTTGATATATATGAATTATTATTATGACTTAAGTTGCATTGTTTTTTTTACCTCTTCAGTTGAAGTACTATGATCGATGCTAAGTTGACAAGCAGTTAAGCTCGGGTTTATACATCCATTATCGGTATCTGAAACCTCAAGATCATTTAAAGTTTCTTCATTTATCCTTTCAAGATCTTGTCTCCATAGATCAGGCTCGGGTTTTTGAGCTAAAACCGCACGACTATCACCTACATTCATCACATAAACATCTTCCCCTTTCATTAACATAACAAGAACACAAGAACCCATTAAAGCTAATTCAGGATTTTCATCAAGCATTTGGTCTGCAATATCTAAAAAGGACTCTTCGGTTTTCTTAAGCCCGCGAGATAACGCTTTTAAAACCTCCGAATGATTGGTTGAATCCGACCCGTTTGAATTCGAATACTCTTTTAGTCTTCGATCCAATTCTAATCTTTCACGATCGAATTCGCACTTCCACCATCTTTGATTCTCGGATACTCGATGCCTAAACTTTGAATTCTTGCTCTTTTTTCTCCTTGAATTCTTAAAATCCTGAGTTCCAGATGGGTAATTTTCTTGTAAGTCATAAAACCGATATTTTTCAGTATGATCATCAACATGACTGTCAAGAGATTCCAAAGATTGAACAGATGAACTTGAATTGGATTTTGATGAATTAAGTTTGTTATTATCATCATCCCATAACAAACCTTTAAGCTCTTTATGAACAAATTGATACAAATTTGACAACAAAAAATCAGGAGCATCAGGACCATTAAATCCATCATAAATCCCAACAAAAACCCATCCATGTTCTTCAGAAACCACAACATGTACTCTATCTTCACCAGCTTTACCTTGAGCCCATTCAAGGTTTTGACTTTGACTAAATCCTTCATCATCATCATCAAGAAAACTACTTTCACTACTCAAATTAGCACTACTAATTGTCAATTCATTGTTTTTCTCAACAGAATTCAAAGAACCAACACTCTTAATAACAGGGGTAACGGTTGAATTTTGCCCTTGTGTAACAAAAGTTCTTGAAATTACTCTTTGTATAACCCTTATTAAAGACCCTTTACTTGATCTTGATTTATAACCATAACCCGCTTGTGAAAAGCTTCTCTGAAACTGTTCGTGAACACCCTTTTCAGAAAAAAGAGGACCCGATTGAAACCCACGTTCAATTGGACCAGAAAGGAACCCTCTTTCAATAGGACCCGAATAAGGAATTTGACCCGAATATAACAAAGGACCTGAATTTATACTATTTCGAGGTAAAGGTTGAAGTGGGATTGATGCAAACGATGTTGAGCTTTCAAAAGCTGAAGCTTTATTCTCAATTGTGTTGTATGAATAGAAATCTTGAAGGGATGTTGAAAGTGGGGTGGCGGTGTTGGCGGACACGGCGGCGCCGGAGATTAATCGGAAAGTTGTTGTTTCATCGGCGGAATGAACTTTGGATGATGATATGTAAGTTTGATCGGGCCTAACGTAACAAAAAGAATGCCCCAAATCATCTAATGGGTCGGAAATTACAACCGGAATTTGGTTTTTCCGGCGAACGACATCCTTTCCGGTGAAACAAATTGTTAATTTCCCAACCCCATTTCCCATAGATGAAGAAAGTATAAATTGTTTTTGTAATTCAAGGATTCAAATTTAGATTGTATTTTGTGCTTTTAGTAGGAATTGATAAAATTAAAGAGTATAAGAGGGACAGAGAACAAAAGAGTTGACTTTTGGGGCGGAGATATTTGAAATGATAAACAAGAAGCTTTTAAGGCATTTACTTTTTGTATCATTATTTTAAAATATTGAATATTGAATTGAAATTGAATATTAAATATTGAATATTGAATTGAATGAATTTTAAATAAAATAAAAAATACGATATGATATGTGATCATGAATTCATGATAATAGTGGTATTTACATTCATTGCTGTTATGAAAGATGAAAGTTGACTTTTGGTTCTCTTTTCAAAATAATACTATAAAGATGGTTGACAAATGGAAGGGGATAGGTTTGGATTAACAGTTTGGAATCAAACGTTAATACGCTGCCACTTGCATGGACGGCGCGTGCATGTCACCGTCTGGCAGTAAGGTGTGTCACTGTAGATTATATGTAGTTCAAAAATCTTCTCTCTTTATTCCATGTATATAAACTAGTAATGAGCCACGTGCTTTCCAGCGAAAGAACATAATGGACACTAAGGGAACATAATATTAAAAAAACAATGTGTATGAAAATAGTTTGATATATTTAACGTTTTTTGAAAAGTATCCATTTTGCGTATAAGTAGTTGCGTTGTGTTCGTAAAATTATTTCGAGTTGAACCGTGGTTTCGGAAAAATTTAATGCGTGGCGAGCGAGAACATGTGGTCCGTTGAAGATTTAGGTGAGTTTTTTTATTTAGAAATATGTAAGTTTCACTTTAGCCCTTGAAGTTTGGGGTGTTTGACATTTGTTAGTAAATAGTGCTAGTGGATACGACGATTTAAGCGAAACGTACAATTATCTAAGCATGTAAGTTGGCTACTATTCATCAATGGTAACCCACTTTTGCTCAAATGTATATATATATACAATAAAAGACAAAATTTCGTCGTTGATCCTTCAACTTTGTACCAAACGTCCTAGGTGACCTTAAACTTTATTTTTGACTTCGTTGACCCCCAAACTATCAAGATATCTCACGGATGACCTTAGAGATAACACTAGTTAATTTTTAACCGTTAAGTTATCGCATGTGCATAGCACGTAAGGGTATTTTAGTCCTTCAATGCTATTATGTTATAATCTTGAAAAAAATAAAATAATTTTTTCAATTCATTATAACTTTTACAATTGCATTTTAATTAATTCAACTGTATCAACACTTGAATAACACAACTCCATCGCCTTTACAGTTCTTAAAACTCAGGACATTGATACGTTCATTTCAACTTGTAAAATTAAAGAAACCAAACCTCATTCGTTTGTCAATTTACTTAAAATATATAAAATAAATATAAATATGTAAATATGAAACCATACAGCAATTCAAATAACATAAAGCATTTCAGATATCAAATCTAGAGCAAAAAACGATGCAAAATCGTAGATTCCGGCGACGATGACCGGTAAGAGAGAAGAACACGATCATTTAAGATATAGTTGCCACCGGCCGTCTAACCACCGTTGCCACCGGCCTTCGAAACCACCGTTGCCACCGGCCTTCAAAACCATCATTGCCACGGCTATCAACTTTGATATATACATATAAAGGGTCAATTTTGAGTGTAATATCAGGGGAGGAACATGACGAGCTTTCATATTCCTGATTACAATTGCTATTGTCCGTTCTCCTAATTGTTTTTTTTCTTCTTCGACTTTTATGTAAATTCAAATTAATACGGAGTATTAGTTATTTGTAATTCTATAGATTCGCATTTAACAATTACAACTTTGCATTTAATCGTTTTCGTAGTTCGTTTGATTTAATCATTTAATCATTTTATAGTATTAGTTATCTTAAATGCTTTATGCTAATTGAATTGCTTTATGGTTTCATATTAACATATTTATATTATTTCTTTTAAGTAAATTGACAAACTAATGAGGTTTGGTTTCTTTAAATTTACAAGTTGAAATGAACGTATCGATGTTCTGGGTTTTAAGAATTGTAAAGGCAAAAAAAAAAGAATTGTAAAGGCGATGGAGTTAACTGTTATTCAAGCTTTGATACAGTTGAATTAAACAAAAGGAAATTGTAATAGTTATATTGGACTGAAAAAGCTATTTTTTTCAAGATAATAATATAATAACGTTGAATGACTATAATACCCTCACGTGTTGTGAACATGCGATAACTTAACGGGAAAAAATTAACTAGCGTTATCTCAAAAAATGGCATGAATTTATAACTTTATAAGTATTTAGTTATTTTTTTACAAAAAACAAAACCTTATTATAATCGGATTGGGATCCTCTCCTGTTACCAGAGATGACAATGGATCGGATATGAATTAGATGATACAATTTTCACACCCATATCCCTTTAATTTTTCTCATCCATATCCATATTCATATTAATTTGATTTCAGTTCATCCGTTCATATCCATATCCGATGGATTAAACGGGTTAATGAATATCCGTTGGATATCAAATGAAATGTTAATTTAACGACGATTTTATCACTTTAATATAGATTATAACAAATGTAAATATTTAATCTTTATGTTTATAATTTGTTACACATATTTTGATTGTAATTTTTCGCCGATTGTGAATTAAAATGAGGAAAATACATTATAATATAAGTAAATGTAAGTTTAAACTAATTTAAATACGTAATTTTGAATATTGTTAGTAACAATATAATAATTGCGACTATCACAACTCTTATTTTTGTTAATAATTTAAGAATCTGTAGCTTATATGTATATGTATATAAATATGTAGATGCATATGCTTATATTTTAGTAAGTATATATTTATATAGATGTATTTCGGGTGATAATTAATTTATCCGTGAATTATAAGTTATCATCCATATCCGATACACGAAATATTAAGATCATCCATATTCATATCTGTTAATCGTCAATTTAAATCATCCATATCCATTATATATTAATCATATCGGGTGGTCCATGAATGGAACATCCATTGTCATCCCTAATATAATATGATGGGTCATGTTATGAATTTAGTGAGGAGACAAAGTAGGGCTACTAATTATTTATATTTATTTATTTTATTATTACATTTATTTATGTCTAAAATATAACTTGATAGGTTAAATTATCGGAGAGAATCTTGATCCATTATAATCAACAATCACATGGAAAAACTTCATCAAATTACCGGAGAGAATCTTGATCCATTAAGAAGCAAGGATTGGTGATTTGTATGTAGTCATGTATTTCGCAAAGCTCGACTCTCTTGTTCCGAAAACAGGTTTGTTCTTTCACCACTTACTCCATTTCTAGAAAAATTTAGTTAAAATAATACTCCGCAATGCTTAATTAGTATGTTGTGTAAGGTTGGGTGAACAAATATATGAAAGCCATTTAATTGTGAAATATGAATATATGAAATGGATGCACCGTCATTAGCTACCAATCAAAATGAATAACCGATTACCCTATTTAGTATTTAAATAAATAAATTAATAATTAATTAGTGCGTGTTGAAAGTGTAAAACACTCGCGAAGGATGTTGTGTGAATGGTTTTTTTTTATGAAAATGTCAAACCATACATTAGTGTAGTTGTTTCATTAGCGTGTGAAAGTGAGCCAGGATGGCCGTTGGATCATGAACAAAATGTAATGTTGGACTTTTTAATTATAATGATAAAATTCATGGTCAACTTTACACGTATGACTATTCTACTACCACTTTTTCATGTCAAAACAAATAAAATAACAAAATTTTTAGTAATAGTGTGTCTCAAATTCCTTGATCCGACTATATCTCAAAAAAGGTTGGTCCCAAAAATTTAAATATTTACAACGAGATAAAAAAAACTGTTTGAATCGTAACAAATAATATAAGTTATTTAAAAAGGCCCTCAAACTATAAGGAATTTTATATAAGCATTTAATAAAAACTATTTGAACCTTGCTAAAATGTTAGCGGACATTAATTTCTTCTTTTTCGGGGGTCTTTGATTGTTGTTTTAGGCATATTGTGCTTCGTCTTCGATGCCTCAGTTGTGTTTCTCTAGTTATTATGTTTCTCAAATCTCCGATTATGTTTATATATAAAAGAACTTGGGCCCCTGAAAACCATGGACCCCGAGCGGTCGATCACCATATTTCCCACAGGTCTCCCCTGATCTCGAATACAGAGTAGGAACTAATAACCAAAACATAAGAATGGTTTAGATTTTAAATTAATTTCGATAGTATTGAACAAAACTTTGCCATAGATTAACCCCATAGTTACAATTTCTAACAATTCTTCACCTCCATCCATTATCACGAAGCGGAAACGAACGGGGATTGTTTTCGAGGACCCTCTGAAGAAAAGAAAACGTAATGCCTCTTGTCTGCTTATTTGCTGTTTTAAAACGGATTTTTTAATTCTTTCCACTCTTTCTTTATTGAACGTTTTAGTAATCCGTCCTTATGCTGATGCAGATCCGAATGCTGAAGGCAATCACATTTCTGATGACTATTCCACTCATCATATTGATCTTGATAAGTATTTCCCTCTTCCTTCTGAGGACTTCCTTCAAGCCTTCACCCGGATTGAAATTGGCTATGCAGGTCACAGACGCCGGCTTTAAAAGTTTGCTTCTCCAGCTCTTTCTGAGGCTTTCTGGGATATGCCCCAAAAAGATGCCAGGATTGCCCGTCTGTATGCTCACGTTGTGAGTGGTTCTGCTCTTCTCGACGGGTTACTCCGTGAAAAAGAAGATGAAAATGTTGTTGCTGCCAAGCTTGCTTCTAGCCAGAATAAGCTAATATCTTCGTAGGACCGTGATGCCGACCTTCATAGGCAATTGTAGAAAAAGGAGAAAGATGTAGAGGTTGCTGCACGTACTGCAAGAGAAAAGGTGAAGGGCTTGGAACAGAAATTGCAGCCCTCTTTGCCGAATTGGATAAGTTAAAGGCTAGGTGCATGTTGTTGTGATGAAGGTTTTGAAGTCTAAACGTATAACTGGTCCTTTCAGTGCACACGTGAAGGATTCTTCAGAGATGTGTATTTTGCAAACGATTCTGCTTTTCCAAGAACATCGTGTAGACCCTACCACCCTACTTCATCCGGATATTGCTGAAACCATTAACTTTGACGCCCACAATCAACTTATGGATTCTCAAAAAGCACTCCGAGAAATTAAATTTCTCGTGTTTGAGGAGATTTGTACTGTTGAGGCCTCCTTTACTCTGCAAATACTTGGCTTTTCATTTTGATTTTTCTTTTTATCCATTATGTAACTGATATCTTTATTAATGAAATATCTTTTTTATGTTCCATTATATATCCATATCAATGTTTACATTCAATCTTGACTGTCCGGCAATAACATATGAGTTTATTTATTGACATTATTTTGTTGTGATTTTTCGCACGAGATAACTTGTATAACAACCCTCATATTTCCATACCTGAATTGACTAATTTGACTATAGGGTTGTTATCCATACGTAATATATAATTAAATTCGACGTTGATCAAATATTTATTTTTAGTTGACACGTTCTGTTAACTAAAGTTTACACTAATTATATAAAATAACTTTAGTTAATATTAATGCGTATTATATTTAAAATTATATGTAACATAATTATTAATTAAATGATAAGTTATTTTAATCATTATATATATTTTTAGCTTATAAAAAAATAAAAATAAAAAGAAATAAGATTTTTTTTAATAAATTAAATAATGAGCCCATGAATTTTGACTAAATATTTTCAAAAACAAAAACTTATTAAAAACATTTTTAACATATTTTTATTATTTTGTCAAAATTTGCACCTTTATTTTATTTTATTTTTTCTTTTCACCAACCATTTTTTACCTATAAATACATGGCTCCTCATTCATTTTTTCTTGCCAAACACAAAAACTTAAGTTATTCTCTCAAAACCTTGAAGAAAATTTGAGGTAATTTCTATTTTTATTAATTTTTTCAATATTGTCATTTATATTTATATTTATTGTATATTCTTTGTAAAATTCGAAATTAATTATGTTTATATGTTATAATTAGTATTATAAGTGTTATGATGCATAAAAATAATTTTGATAATTTATGGAATATTATTTATAATTAAATACGAATTATGTAGTGTTTAAACGTAAAAATAATGTAAAATTCGTAATAAATACTCTTAACCAAAAATAAAATATATATAATTTTTTTCTGAGTTTTTAAAACTTATATAGATCTGAAAAAATTATAAAAATAATTACTTGGGTCGAATTGGTATTTATTCTATAATTAAACCCTATTATTATGTAATTCGAAGGTAAATTAAGAATAAATATAAAAAAATAAAAAAAAACAATTTTTAAATATTTTTTTAGAGGTTATTAGACTGATAGAAACTTATAAAAATTATAAAAATAATTATTTGGGTTTATTTAGTAATTATGTAGAATTAAAATTGTTTTGTGAATACATTAAGGGTAAAAACAAAAATAAATACAAAAATATAATAAAAACGTTTTCTTAAATTTTTCTACTAATCTATATGATTAACTAAGACTATAAAAATTATGTATGTAATTTTTAGATACTTAATTTATTATTTAGACATTTTTGAATAATGTTCGATTAATAAAACACTATTATTTTTGAAGTAATTTAGGTATTTATTTAAAGGTAATTATATTTAATATATATAAGACATACTAAGGTATAATAACTAAATATTAAATAAAACTTAGGTTATATTATCACATATATAATTATTAAGTACATTAATAATTCGTTGTGTGTATACACCTAAAGTGAAGGTTAATCAAAGATAATGTATAATTCATGTGAACTTCATCGCTACTCACGGTCATAAGTGAATGATGTCTAGGTTGCCATTTATGGGTAAGCTTGTGGATCTCGAATGCCATGACTTAGATTCTGGTCAAGAATCCTGGGCCCCCGGTTACATCTGGTCATTCCTGACTTATTTGATAGCAACGAAGTTTGAGTAAAGTTATACAACGTCTTGCTAAAGATTAACCCGAACTTTCTAAAATTGGAAAATTACTATAAGTGGAAACTTTCCATAAATAGTAACCTTCTGAAAATGGAAATTCTTTAGTGAACCATTACTATCAATATAGTACTATATACTATTGTCTGTTAGGCAATGTCTGATCATACGTTCTATCTCTAGGTTGAGATCTCGGTCACGTCCTTCCTTTCAATTCTTTCGTGTGCTACTAAGGTGAACTTCATAGCCCCACTTTTCACTGTTTCATAACTGTTTTATAACTTTTGGGGTGAGACACATGCTTGCTTTATAACTGTTTTACGCTTAGACACAAGTACTAAATTGTTAACTATGCTGTCATGCTTTGATTCATGCTAAATCCCTACCGTAATATCATTAATTGCTACGTTTAAATGCAAACTTAATTATTGTGAGTAGGCCTATTGAGAGTAACGTCTCTAACCATTCGACCGTTGGTCTTTGGTTACATAATAATGATTCCACGACACTGACAGTACAAGGTGTCATAGGGTAAACTTGTTTAGTAGCGATATTACAAAATGCAGCAACACTTTTAGATTGATATTTCTATATCAATCAACTTTAAACTAAATCTTGTGGTCTAAAACTTTGGATATTATTTATAAACCTATGAATTTCACTCAACCTTTTTGGTTGACACTTTAAGCGTGTTTTGTCTCAGGTGATGATTGAGCTAGCTGCTACTTGCTACTAGATGATTGATGTATGCTTTGCTGCTTGCATGGAGTCCATCATTCATATTTATCATTTTGTTTAAGACATTTTCCATTTACTGTACTCTTATGATGTAAAACTTTGAATAATGCTTCCGCTGTTTATTTAATAAATAAAACGTCTCATTTAGAGTCGTTCTCGCTTATACAACTGTGTTATGATATGATTGGTCACAATTACCCCTGGTCCATTTTGGGGGTGTGACAGATTGGTATCAGAGCAGGTTGTTGTAGAGAACCAGGATTGCATCTTATGTGTGCCTTATACAATTAGGTACCTTAGCAATGTAGGACTACAACTTCCTTTGACTATAGTGCCTTTAATTGTTGCCTTTAACTGTTAAATGCTACACTATACTTTAGAAACTTTACTTATCTTAGAATTCCGAGCCAATCTAAGAACTCTGCTCATTCTCCTAAGTACTATTCAATTCCGCCACCACATTTAAATGCGACACCGTTCTCGACATTCCTATGTCATTTATCATGGTTTTGTGTATTACATATGTATTACATGAAATATTATCCATGAATTTTTGAAACTCCTATATTTATTACTATTCATACTCAAACGTATATAACTCCCTGTTATATCACGTACCTATATGCTTTATGCCTTTATGCATCAGTTTGCGAACCAAAAAATGTCATTTAGTTATCGAGAATCTCAAAGACATTATAATGTCATCACTACTCATATTCATTACTTTTATACCTTTTATTTCTCGTTATTGAATTTTCTTGACGGATGGCGTCTACGAAACTCTAGAATGGAAGGGTTTGGATTACCGATTTAAAGGATCCTATAGCTCAAGCCCCTAGACCTGAATAGGCCATTACGAATTGAAAGTCTTTAATCGAAAGATTATCAGATTACATACTTATCATTTTATGATCTCGACACGTCATACTGCTATTATTGGATTATAGACACATCATATCTTATTATATCTTATCATATCTATCTTAATAAACTTTGTCTAACACTTTTCCTAAATTTCCTCCGTAAATTACGGAAATATTTTTGCTATATATACGTATATCAAGAAGACAAATATATCATTCAATATTCAACACTCATCTCATAACAAAAACCCTTATTCCGATCAGATAATATGGATTTCTCACATGATTCCTCGAACTCCTCGAGCTCTAATGGCAGCGTAACCAGAATGAACCAACCAATTAGTCATCATCTATTTTGGATGAATTGGGGATGGGTTCGTAGTAAACTTAATCAATGGAGACAAGAAGAAGGTGATCCCTTCCACCAACCGAATTCACCTCTTGGTGAAGAACCTGAAGCACTTATCGGCGAACCCGTTCGGAACACTATTTTCACCCTCATTTCCAGGGTATCCAGTCACGAATATATAATATCTAAAATTCTAGATCTTATTCATCCACTTGTCCGAACCGCCAATCACCCCGGAATAATAGAAGAAGTCAACGAGCTTCGCGCTCGAGTGGTGGCTCTGGAGAATATGGTGCGAAACCTACGAGCACCAGCAGCAGCACCAGCAGCATAACCAGCATCACCACCAGTACCAACAGCATCACCACCAACAACATCAGCTTCACCAATAACAAACACCATAATCTGTACCTCGGATATCAACATCATACGCCCCATAGATACCAAGGAATATTAGTAATAATGAGTTAAGATGTATTGACTCATTCTTCCTGAAAATTATATATGTATACTTTATATATATAAATATATATATATATATATATATATATATATATATATATATATATATATATATATATATATATATATATATATATATATATATATATATATATATGGTTTGGAACAATAATAAATCTTTTCGTATTAAGCTATTACGTGTGAATCTTAAATAGTATGTACTACTTGGTTAATTCATATCACTAATATGCTATGATATACATTCCTCGTTAATCACTGCTTCATCACAATAAACTCCATTTCATAATAAACTAAGTGTATTATTCAAATACATGTTTGGTTTTACACTTTCATTTTCGATGTACTCAAAACTCTTTAGAAAACATCATTCGTGCCTTGTGAATTTCACAAGAATTCCACGAGCATCAACATCATATACCGAGGTATATCAATAACAATGAACGATGGAGTATTGATTCATAACTTCATTAAAGAAAGATTCTGCGATGATTATGTAATCTCTCAAGTTTTGAAGATTATTTATTCTTGCTTCAACCGCAAATCAAATGATTTTAATAGTATATTAACTCATTAAATCTATATTATACGTGAAGAATACATATATGAACGTATATCTTCATAAAGATTGTAATTAAAAATCCTTTTGTACAAACTGTTAATTGTGAAAATATTTTAACGGGTAGGTAAAACCAGAGAAATATTTATATCTCACATCAATATCTTACATTGTACATTCTTCAAATTCTGATTCAATAATTAGTAACTATACTACTTACATCCACATATGTATCCGTTCACTAAAGAACAACCATTTTCATACAAATTTAATTACCTATTCTGATTTGGACATATCGGAATCCAAGTAAAGCTTTAGCAAGTGTAATCTTCCTAAAGATCACTACATTCATGAATTATATTCATTCGTATTCTATGATGAATTATCACATCAAACCACCGAAATTATCGTTCATTACTTTTGAAATCAACAACGCCTATTCATCAACCATTAGAACCGTTGACGATTACAATCAGCGTTTAATCATCTAAAAATGAAATTTCTTGAAACCATCTCGAATTGATAACCGATGAATCAAATATGACTGCATTAAATGCAGAGGAAACAGCAAAATTGTAGATGGTCTCAATGGCCAAAAGTTTGATAATAAAGAATGGTACGTTGGAAAAGCTCAAAAGAAAATTTGAAACTGAAAAACAGATTGAGCTAACCATGGAGGAGACCAAGGAAAAATACAAGGACCAAACCCTATATTCAAAGAATCCAGGTAATTCTGGATCCGATGAAATCTTTAGAGAATATCTTGCTCCGAAGTTATGTTAAAAGCTTGCAGAAAATTTTTCTTCATCAACCTTCGAACTTAGAAATTCCAAAATGTCGTTATAAATATCCTCTATATTTCTGAAGATATTTTCATAACGATTCTTGTCCGCAATTAAGTATCTCTTTGCGATATCTTTATAAAGGAAACTATTTTAGTTTCTATATTCAGTAAAATTCAAGTTTAAATTATAAATGTTTTGAAGAAATGTTGGAAATTGAAGCATGAGTTAGTATAATATAATGACGTCAGGCCAACGTGATTATATTACAGTAAGTCATGCTAAATTTTTAATGGAAGATGATGATTCATAGACTTTATAATCATTATTTGCCATGTTACACGACTCTTACATTCTACTTAATCTCTGAACATATCAAGAATGTATATTCTTGATAGTTCTATCCTCAGTAATTCTGGTAATTTACCAAATCAAATCGTGATATTACGCTTAGAACATTAGGTTCATTCGAAACTTCATACCTACAAATTCTGGACCATTACTCGCTTAACTTAGAGTCAAGAGCAGAATAAAAAGGTAAAGAGCTCCGACATATAAGGGAAAATACAAAGCCCGATAACAACACAGAAATTACAAATCGTGTATATCAATGCGTATAGCAACATAAAGACACGGGAGAATTAAAAACACTATAACCCCAAGAGCATAGTAGAAGTAAACAGATTCCTCTGGTGGTAAAAGAAAAAGAAGCATGACTGCATATATGGTCAATATAATAACAAATATCAATACGGGATTGAGCATATTAACAAATCTTTTGGAAGTATGAATCTAGGAAGAAAGTATAGAAGTGGTGAAGATAATGAAACGGAAGAAGCTAATTTATAGCAAAATTTCCAAACACAGCAATCGAGGCTATTCATCGCATTTAATCAAAGAAATCCCAAAATTCCGTAAATACCGGATAATCAAATCTTATAGATTACGAAGATTTCCTTTAATCCCTTGAATTCCGGAAATCAATCGTGACTACGTCAAAAGTTAAGGCGAACATTTAATTTACTCATTCACTCTTTTACGATAGCTTCGTTTATACTCTTTCTATAATCGAATCGTTCTATCCATATTATTCAATAGTGATAAAACTTTATTCTTCAACTTATATTCATCATTACAATATTCTTATTGTAAAAAATGATGATCTCTATCAAACTTCATGACTATAATTTTCATGAACTACTCTCTGTTTTGTCTACCCTAACATTGTGGCATAAACGCTCAAGGTTTAAATGAGCTCGATATTATTCATAACACATTTTATATATCCAATTTACTGAAATGACTTGTATAACATCATCATTTTGAATGATCTCCGCATTAATAATAAAATGCACTTCGTAGAAGAACTTGTAGAAATTATGGTATGTATGATTTTAATTCTTGAAACAGAACAATATTCTATCCGTTGGAATTCACGCAACGCCCCGAGCATACCTGGGAACGTGAAAACAAAATAAAACGTAAATATCCTCGTCTATGTACGAACAACACCGATTAATGGCAACAACTAAATTTCGGGACGAAATTTCTTTTAACGGGTAGGTACTATAACAACCCTCATATTTCCATACCTGAATTGACTAATTTGACTATAGGGTTGTTATCCATACGTAATATATAATTAAATTCGACGTTGATCAAATATTTATTTTTAGTTGACACGTTCTGTTAACTAAAGTTTACACTAATTATATAAAATAACTTTAGTTAATATTAATGCGTATTATATTTAAAACTATATGTAACATAATTATTAATTAAATGATAAGTTATTTTAATCATTATATATATTTTTAGCTTATAAAAAAAATAAAAATAAAAAGAAATAAGATTTTTTTTAATAAATTAAATAATGAGCCCATGAATTTTGACTAAATATTTTCAAAAACAAAAACTTATTAAAAACATTTTTAACATGTTTTTATTATTTTGTCAAAATTAGCACCTTTATTTTATTATTTTTTTTCTTTTCACCAACCATTTTTTACCTATAAATACATGGCTCCTCATTCATTTTTTCTTGCCAAACACAAAAACTTAAGTTATTCTCTCAAAACCTTGAAGAAAATTTGAGGTACTTTCTATTTTTATTAATTTTTTCAATATTGTCATTTATATTTATATTTATTGTATATTCTTTGTAAAATTCGGAATTAATTATGTTTATATGTTATAATTAGTATTATAAGTGTTATGATGCATAAAAATAATTTTGATAATTTATGAAATATTATTTATAATTAAATACGAATTATGTAGTGTTTAAACGTAAAAATAATGTAAAATTCGTAATAAATAATTTTAACCAAAAATAAAATATATATAATTTTTTTCTGAGTTTTTAAAACTTATATAGATCGGAAAAAATTATAAAAATAATTACTTGGGTCGAATTGGTATTTATTATATAATTAAACTCTATTATTATGTAATTCGAAGGTAAATTAAAAATAAATATAAAATAATAAAAAAATATTTTTTAAATATTTTTCTACAGGTTATTAGACTGATAGAAACTTATAAAAATTATAAAAATAATTATTTGGGTTTATATAGTAATTATTTAGAATTAAAATTGTTTTGTGAATACATTAAGGGTAAAAACAAAAATAAATATAAAAATATAATAAAAACGTTTTCTTAAATTTTTATACTAATCTATATGATTAACTAAGACTATAAAAATTATATATGTAATTTTTAGATAATTAATTTATTATTTAGACATTTTGAATAATGTTCGATTAATAAAACACTATTATTTTTGAAGTAATTTAGGTATTTATTTAAAGGTAATTATATTTAATATATATAAGATATACTAAGGTATAATAACTAAATATTAAATAAAACTTAGGTTATATTATCACATATATAATTATTAAGTACATTAATAATTCGTTGTGTGTATACACCTAAAGTGAAGGTTAATCAAAGATAATGTATAATTCATGTGAACTTCATCGCTAGTCACGATCGTAAGTGAATGATGTCTAGGTTTCCATTTATGGGTAAGCTTGTGGATCTCGAATGCCATGACTTAGATTCTGGTCAAGAATCCTGGGCCCCCGGTTACATCTGGTCATTCCTGACTTATTTGATAGCAACGAAGTTTGAGTAAAGTTATAAAACGTCTTGCTAAAGATTAACCCGAACTTTCTAAAATTGGAAAATTACTATAAGTGGAAACTTTCCATAAATAGTAACCTTCTGAAAATGGAAATTCTTTAGTGAACCATTACTATCAATATAGTACTATATACTATTGTCTATTAGGCAATGTCTGATCATACGTTCTATCTCTAGGTTGAGATCTCGGTCACGTCCTTCCGTTCAATTCTTTCGTGTGCTACTAAGGTGAACTTCATAGCCCCACTTTTTACTGTTTCATAACTGTTTTATAACTTTTGGGGTGAGACACATGCTTGCTTTATAACTGTTTTACGCTTAGACACAAGTACTAAATTGTTAACTATGCTGTCATGCTTTGATTCATGCTAAATCCCTACCGTAATATCATTAATTGCTACGTTTAAATGCAAACTTAATTATTGTGAGTAGGCCTATTGAGAGTAACGTCTCTAACCATTCGACCGTTGGTCTTTGGTTACATAATAATGATTCCACGACACTGACAGTACAAGGTGTCATAGGGTAAACTTGTTTAGTAGCGATATTACAAAATGCAGCAACACTTTTAGATTGATATTTCTATATCAATCAACTTTAAACTAAATCTTGTGGTCTAAAACTTTGGATATTATTTATAAACCTTTAAATTTCACTCAACCTTTTTGGTTGACACTTTAAGCGTGTTTTGTCTCAGGTGATGATTGAGCTAGCTGCTACTTGCTACTAGATGATTGATGTATGCTTTGCTGCTTGCATGGAGTCCATCATTCATATTTATCATTTTGTTTAAGACATTTTCCATTTACTGTACTCTTATGATGTAAAACTTTGAATAATGCTTCCGCTGTTTACTTAATAAATAAAACGTCTCATTTAGAGTCATTCTCGCTTATACAACTGTGTTATGATATGATTGGTCACAATTAAGCCTGGTCCATTTTGGGGGTGTGACAACTTGTCTTTATTTGGAATCTATTAATATAGATCTCCTTCTGTTCTCTGCAGAATCTTGTCTCTCTAATCGCATTGTTGAATGTCCTCAACTCTCTTTCTCCTCCTTCTATGATGAAACTTCGGATAGCGGTTACGAGGGCACTAATATTGTTCAGCAAATTTTGGGTGTTGCTTAAACAATTTTCTACTAGTCGAAGGCTGTTTTCTGCTTCGTTGGATTCTATCAAGGTTTTTACTGGATCATTAAAAGATAACATTGATGCGTGGATAGCGGCCATGATGATATCGAAGTCTCCGTTATGCCCTATAATGAATTCGATCAAGTCATCGTATGCGGAGATGATTGGTACATCCACCTCTTCTTCTTCCTCTTTACTTTCTTCTCCTTCAGTTGGTAGTTTAAAAACGTATCGAACGTTCATCCACAAGTATGTCGATATATTCTCCATCAGATTCACTATCTAATGTGAACGGGTTTGTCAATTGCGACTCTTGGATTATTGTTGCGTCTGGAGAATGAAAATCTTCATATCCTGGTAAACTGTCTATAGGCGATGATGTGTCAATTTCTATGTCTTTGATTTCCTCAGAATCCTCATTTGCTGGTTCACCTTTCTTATGTCGAAGATGAATGAGTTGCTTTCCTTGTGGTTGTGATTCATCAATTCTTTTCAAGTAGTAGTTGAAAATTTGTTTTATAAATTCCTCTTTTTTCTCCTTTCCAATAGTGGATTCCTTTATAACTTCAGCTAATTCTGTGAAAAAGTTAATATATAACATGATTAAAAACAACTTTTGACCAAAAAAGATTAGTATAGTAGGCTTTACTTAGTTGTGTGTTGTAACATCCTCAACTGGGCCTAGTTGGAATTGACCTTTTAGTCCTCTGTGTGTGAATTGCTAGTGATTAACTAATTATGTGTATATAATTATTTGTGTATGGGTAAAAGTGCGTTTTGTGATAAGGGTCACATAACATATTTCGTTATGTGAATTGGACCCCGTTAGGACCGATTAATGAGGTATAATGTGTTTCAGATAATTGATTAATACCCAGGTGTTATACGGAATGAGTTTCCTCACAATGAAGAAAACCAAATAATACTTATACACCTCATCGTTCATTTCACTTACTCTTTTTAGCAACATAAGCCCTAAAACACCTACTTCTTCCTAAATCCTAAAATCAAAAGTCTAAATCAAAGCTTATGATTTAGTGCATCATATCCAAGTGTTTTCAAGGATCAAAATTGTAGTGACCCGAACTTTTCCATGTTTATATATATATTAAATGAAATTGTTATTTACATGATTAAGTGTTTCCAACATGTTAAGCAATCAAACTTGTTAAGACTTGATTAATTGAAATAGGTTTCATATAGACAATTGACCACCCAAGTTGACCGATGATTCACGAACGTTAAAACTTGTAAAAACTATACGATGACATATATATGGTTATATATATAGTTAACATGATTTTATTATAAGTATGTATCTCATTAGGTATTTTAACAATGAGTTATATACATAAAAAATGAGACTATTAATTTAAGAAACTCGAAAACGATATATATAACGATTATCGTTATAACAACGTCTTACTAGGTACATATGAATCATATTAAGATATTGATACACTTGGTTAATTATGTTAAATGATAAGTAAATATATTATTAAGTGTATTAACAATGAAATACATATGTAAAAATAAGACTACTAACTTAATGATTTCGAAACGAGACATATATGTAACGATTATCGTTGTAACGACATTTAACTGTATATATATCATACTAAGATATATTATATATCATAATATCATGATAATATAACAATTTAACATCTCATTTGTTATAATAAACAATGGGTTAACAACATTCAAGAAGATCGTTCACCTAAAGGTTTCAAAACAACATTTACATGTAACGACTAATGATGACTTAACGACTCAGTTAAAATGTATATACATGTAGTGTTTTAATATGTATTCATACAATTTTGAAAGACTTCAATACACTTATCAAAATACTTCTACTTAACAAAAATGCTTACAATTACATCCTCGTTCAGTTTCATCAACAATTCTACTCGTATGCACCCGTATTCGTACTCGTACAATACACAGCTTTTAGATGTATGTACTATTGGTATATACACTCTAATGATCAGCTCTTAGCAGCCCATGTGAGTCACCTAACACATGTGGGAACCATCATTTGGCAACTAGCATGAAATATCTCATAAAATTACAAAAATATGAGTAATCATTCATGACTTATTTACATGAAAACAAAATTACATATCCTTTATATCTAATCCATACACCAACGACCAAAAACACCTACAAACACTTTCATTCTTCAATTTTCTTTATCTAATTGATCTCTCTCAAGTTCTATCTTCAAGTTCTAAGTGTTCTTCATAAATTCCAAAAGTTCTAGTTTCATAAAATCAAGAATACTTCCAAGATTGCAAGTTTACTTCCAAGTTTCTAAATCCATTCCAAGTAATCATCCAAGATCAAGAAACCTTTGTTACTTACAGTAGGTTATCTTTCTAATACAAGGTAATAATCATATTCAAACTTTAATTCAATTTCTATAACTATAACAATCTTATTTCGAGTGAAAATCTTACTTGAAATTGTTTTCGTGTCATGATTCTGCTTCAAGAACTTTCAAGCCATCCAAGGATCCTTTGAAGCTAGATCTATTTTTCTCATTTCCAGTAGGTTTATCCAAGGAACTTGAGGTAGTAATGATATTCATAACATCATTCGATTCATACATATAAAGCTATCTTATTCGAAGGTTTAAACTTGTAATCACTAGAACATAGTTTAGTTAATTCTAAACTTGTTCGCAAATAAAAGTTAATCCTTCTAACTTGACTTTTAAAATCAACTAAATACATGTTCTATATCTATATGATATACTAACTTAATGATTCAAAACCTGGAAACATGAAAAACACCGTAAAACCGGATTTACGCCGTCGTAGTAACACCGCGGGCTATTTTGGGTTAGTTAATTAAAAACTATGATAAACTTGGATTTAAAAGTTGTTATTCTGGGAAAATTATTTTTATTATGAACATGAAACTATATCCAAAAATTATGGTTAAACTCAAAGTGGAAGTATGTTTTCTAAAATGGTCATCTAGACGTCGTTCTTTCGACTGAAATGACTACCTTTACAAAAACGACTTGTAACTTATTTTTCTGACTATAAACCTATACTTTTTCTATTTAGATTCATAAAATAGAGTTCAATATTAAACCATAGCAGTTTGATTCACTCAAAACGGATTTAAAATGAAGAAGTTATGAGTAAAACAAGATTGGATAATTTTTCTCATTTTAGCTACGTGAAAATTGGTAACAAATCTATTCCAACCATAACTTAATCAACTTGTATTGTATATTATGTAATCTTGAGATACCATAGACACGTATACAATGTTTCGACCTATCATGTCGACATATCTATATATATTTCGGAACAACCATAGACACTCTATATGTGAATGTTGGAGTTAGCTATACAGGGTTGAGGTTGATTCCAAAATATATATAGTTTGAGTTGTGATCAATACTGAGATATGTATACACTGGGTCATGGATTGATTCAAGATAATATTTATCGATTTATTTCTGTACATCTAACCGTGGACAACTAGTTGTAGGTTACTAACGAGGACAGCTGACTTAATAAACTTAAAACATCAAAATGTATTAAAAGTATTGTAAATATATTTTGAACATACTTTGATATATATGTATATATTGTTATAGGTTCGTGAATCAACCAGTGGCCAAGTCTTACTTCCCGAGGAAGTAAAAATCTGTGAAAGTGAGTTATAGTCCCACTTTTAAAATCTAATATTTTTGGGATGAGAATACATGCAGGTTTTATAAATGATTTACAAAATAGACACAAGTACGTGAAACTACATTCTATGGTTGAATTATCAAAATCGAATATGCCCCTTTTTATTAAGTCTGGTAATCTAAGAATTAGGGAACAGACACCCTAATTGAAGCAAATCCTAAAGATAGATCTATTGGGCCTAACAAACCCCATCCAAAGTACCGGATGCTTTAGTACTTCAAAATTTATATCATATCCGAAGGGTGTCCCGGAATGATGGGGATATTCTTATATATGCATCTTGTTAATGTCGGTTACCAGGTGTTCACCATATGAACGATTTTTATCTCTAAGTATGGGATGTGTATTGAAATATGAAATCTTGTGGTCTATTGTTACGATTTGATATATATAGGTTAAACCTATAACTCACCAACATTTTTGTTGACGTTTAAAGCATGTTTATTCTCAGGTGAATACTAAGAGCTTCCACTGTTGCATACTAAAATAAGGACAAGATTTGGAGTCCATGTTTGTATGATATTGTGTAAAAACTGCATTCAAGAAACTTATTTCGTTGTAACATATTTGTATTGTAAACCATTATGTAATGGTCGCGTGTAAATAGGATATTTTAGATTATCATTATTTGATAATCTACGTAAAGCTTTTTAGACCTTTATTGATGAAATAAAGGTTATGGTTTGTTTTAAAATGAATGCAGTCTTTGAAAAACGTCTCATATAGAGGTCAAAACCTCGCAACGAAATCAATTAATATGGAACGTTTTTAATCAATAAGAACGGGACATTTCAGTTGGTATCCGAGCGTTGGTCTTAGAGAACCAGAATTTTGCATTAGTGTGTCTTATCGAGTTTGTTAGGATGCATTAGTGAGTCTGGACTTCGACCGTGTTTACTTGAAAAATGATTGCTTAACAAATTTTGTTGGAAACTATATATTTTTAACATGTGAATATTATGTGATATATTAATCTCTTAACGTGTTTGATATTATGTGATAGATGCCTACCTCTAATACAAGTCCCATTGACTCACCTAATAATAATGAAGAGTCGAATGTAAATTAGAATGATTCGTGGACTGATTCACAAGTTCCCGAAGAGGAACCGGAAGAAGAGTCGGAACCGGAAGAAGAATCGGAACCGGAAGAAGAATCGAAACCGGAAGAAGAACTAGTGGGGGAAATAATAAAACGGTTAAGTAGAAGAAAATCCTCAACCAACCGACCAAAGTTAATTATGGTCAACGGTGTTTCCGCCAAGGAAGCAAAATATTGGGAGGATTACCAATTCTCCGATGAATCGGATCCCGACAAGGATTCCGATGATGTTATAGAAATTACCCTAACTGAATTTAAAAAGGCAAAAGAAAATAATAAGGGAAAGGGCATAAAAATAGAGAAATCTAATTCCAACCCCGATGAACTTTATATGTATCGTCAACCCCCGAAGCCCTTAAGTTGTAACAATGACCCGGGAACCTCTAAACCATCAGGTTTTTCTAAACCGTTGTGAAAAACGACAGCTCGTATTAGGGGAACATCATATATCCCTAGAAACTTGGCAAAACGAACCAAAACCGAAGAAGAAGAAGAAACGAGCGAGTCGAAATAAGATAGTTGTATTCGTGTGGTGTAATATATGTAATATAGTGTGCTTATGCTTTATGATATATGTAAAAATTGCTTGTATTAATAAGTATTTTTTTTTTATGAATCTAACTCTTGTCTATTTTACAGTATAAAAATACAAAATGGATAGACAACCCAATATTTTAATAGACCTACCCGGAGACATGATTGATGAAATCTTGTCTAGAGTCGGTCAGAATTCTTCGGCACAACCATTTACGGCGAAATCAGTTTGTAAGACATTCGAAGAACGTTCCAAGAATGTCTTGGTTTATAAGAGACTTTCATTTGAAAGATGGGGGATATCACATTGGGAAACCCATAAGTTACGATGTGTTTACTTTGACGCATATATTGCGGGGAACCCAAATGCTATTTTACGCAACGGGTTAAGAAATTATTTTGACTCAATGTATCCGAATATAGGACTTCATGATTTAGAAAAAGCGGCTAACATGCAACATAAAGAAGCATGCTATGCTTACGGGTTAGTAATGTTCGCTTCTCACCAAAGTGAGAAAAAGAACATCGGGCTACAACTATTAAACAAAATGTTCCCACAAGTAACGGAGTCAGTAATTGGGGTAAGAAATGAGGTTTTTAGGTTATTACGAGAATGTTGGTCATTACGTAACCCTCGTCCCTTTGACGACGGTACAACACGCTGTCTTATCAACGGCCATAACGGTTATGTTCCACAAGACCAAGGATGGGAAGTAGTCATAGTAAAACCAGAATGCATGACTTGTTTCTGGACGTATGAATTACGTGTCTTTATTGCCTTTACTGAACGACTTGTGTACTAGCTAGAATTATCTTCACAACTATCTTGTATCAAAGTTATTGTGTGCTATATTTCATACTTTATGTATAATAAGCGGTATTGTAAGTTTGTAAAATATTGTATAAAAGTTTGAACGCGAAATATTTTTATAATCAGTTTTTCATATAGAATTGTAGTAGTTGAATTGTATATTAGCTACTAAGTATGAACTTAACGGGTAGGTACTACCCGAATTTAAACTTATAAAACGCTAATATGAAGAAAAAGCTTTTATAAATGAGTTCATATTATGCTACGAAATATTATTAACTACTCTTAATATTCTGTATGATTAACTTGTTCCATTTGACTATTTTGAAGGAAATGGCACCGACTACTCGACACACCGTGAATATGAATGAAGAGGAATTCCGTACTTTTCTAGCTTCAAACATAGCCGCAGTACAGGCTGCGCTACATACCAACAATAACCTTGGATATAGCAGTACATGAAATCGTGTAGGATGCACCTACAAAGAATTCACTGCCTGCAAACCGTTGGAATTTGATGGAACCGAAGGACCGATCGGATAGAAACGGTGGACCGAGAAGGTCAAATCGGTGTTTGCCATAAGTAAGTGTACTGAAGAGGACAAAGTGAAGTATGCTACGCATACCTTCACAGGTTCTGAATTAACATGGTGGAATACCTATCTAGAGTAAGTGGGACAAGATGATGCGTACGCACTACCGTGGTCAGCAGTCAAGCACTTGATGAACGAGAAGTACCATCTCAGAACCGAGGTCAATAAGCTCAAGACAGAACTTAGAGGGTTATGAACCCAAGGATTTGATATTACCACGTACGAAAGACGATTCACAGAATTGTGCCTATTGTGTACGGGAGCGTTCGAAGATGAGAAAGAGAAGATCGACGTGTTTGTGAAAGGATTACCGGAAAGAATCCAAGAAGATATAAGTTCACACGAGCCCGCCTCCATACAACAGGCATGTAGAATGGCTCACAAACTAGTGAACCAGATTGAGGAAAGAATTAAAGAACAGACGGCTGAAGAGGCCAATGTGAAGCAAGTCAAAAGAAAGTGAGAGGAAAACGGTGATAAGAATCACCATAACAACAACAACAGCAATTACAATAATAATCGCAACAATTATCCCAACAATCGCAACATCAATCGCAACTACAACAAACGGCCCAACAACAACAACAACAACAACAACAACAACAACAACAACAACAACAACAACAACAACAACAACAACAACAACAACAACAACAACAACAACAACAACAGCAACTACAACAATCATCCCAACAACAATAACAACCGCAACAATAACAACAATCAGAAGCAGCTATGCCAAAGGTGTGAAAAGTATCACTCGGGGTTCTGCACCAAATTTTGCAACAAGTGTAAAAGAAATGGTCATAGCGTGGTGAAGTGTGAGGTCTACGGACCAGGGGTTAACAGAACGAAAGGAACAAATGGTGTCGGAACGAGTAATGGCGGAGCAAGTAGTGTCGGAGCAAATTATGCCAATGTAGTTTGTTATAAATGTGAAAAACCGGGCCACATTATTAGAAATTGCCCGAACCAGGAGAACACGAATGGACAAGGCCGCGGAAGAGTTTTCAATATTAATGCGGCAGAGGCATAGGAAGACCCGGAGCTTGTTACGGGTACGTTTCTTATTGACAATAAATCTGCTTACGTTTTATTTGATTTGGGTGCGGATAGAAGCTATATGAGTAGAGATTTTTGTGCTAAATTAAGTTGTCCATTGACGCCTTTGGATAGTAAATTTTTACTCGAATTAGCAAATGGTAAATTAATTTCAGCAGATAATATATGTCGGAATCGAGAAATTAAACTGGTTAGCGAAACATTTAAGATTGACTTGATACCAGTAGAGTTAGGGAGTTTTGATGTGATAATCGGTATGGACTGGTTGAAAGAAGTGAAATCAGAGATCGTTTGTTACAAAAATGAAATTCGCATTATACGAGAAAAAGGAAAACCCTTAATGGTGTACGGAGAAAAGGGCAACACGAAGCTACATCTTATTAGTAATTTGAAGGCACAAAAACTAATAAGAAAAGGTTGCTATGCTGTTCTAGCACACGTCGAGAAAGTACGAACTGAAGAAAAGAGCATCAATGATGTTCCCGTCGCAAAAGAATTTCCTGATGTATTTTCGAAAGAATTACTAGGATTACCCCCACATCGATCCGTTGAATTTCAAATAGATCTTGTACCAGGAGCTGCACCAATAGCTCGTGCTCCTTACAGACTCGCACCCAGCGAGATGAAAGAACTGCAAAGCCAATTACAAGAACTTTTAGAGCGTGGTTTCATTCGACCAAGCACATCACCGTGGGGAGCTCCTGTTTTGTTTGTCAAGAAGAAAGATGGTACATTCAGGTTGTGTATCGACTACCGAGAGTTGAACAAACTTACCATCAAGAACTGCTACCCATTGCCGAGAATTAACGACTTATTTGATCAACTACAAGGCTCGTCTGTTTATTCAAAGATTGACTTACGTTCCGGGTATCATCAAATGCTGGTGAAAGAAGATGATATTCCAAAGACTGCTTTCAGAACACGTTACGGTCATTACGAGTTTATGGTCATGCCATTTGGTTTAACTAATGCACCAGCTGTGTTCATGGACCTTATGAACCGAGTGTGTGGACCATACCTTGACAAGTTTGTCATTGTTTTCATTGATGACATACTTATTTACTCAAAGAATGACCAAGAACACGGTGAACATTTGAGAAAAGTTGATGTGCGAGAAGTGTCGTATAAATTAATATGGAAAAATACCGATTAGAGATTGCTACACACTAACGGGCAGTGTATCCGATCGTGTAGTAGTATAGTAACTGGTTTAGTTCCGTGTATCGTTCCAAGGACAGTTGTATTAGTCAAACTAGAATTATAAACTATATTATGATTAACTAAGTAAATGAAGCTTAAAGGTACAAGTTTTATGTTTTGTGGCTTATTTAACGATTAGCCAAATCAGAGAAGAGCAAAAGTAAAAACAATATTTTTGGTCTTTTAAATTTATAAGTGCAAGGAAAGCAATTAAGATAGTTTTGAAATCAAAGAGATGAAATATGCTCATCTAGACTTTTTACCCTCGATGTGAATGTTTATTTAGGATTAAGATCGGATTGATTGGTTATGCACGAGAACTAATTGATCGGTTTACCAAGAGTAGTCTTGAATAAACACTCAAACGGGATTACACGACGCAAGTGATGTTCTTGTCATCTAAGACCTCCTATTTGTAATCAACTAATTCAACTAGTCTAAAGACTTGAAGAATGATCAAGTCAATGGTGTGTTGATCATGATCCACTCCTATGTCAACTAATGGTTTAGCTTAGTTCATTCCCTTGGTCTGGTTAAATGTTCAATTCACCCAACCCAAGTAAACAATTAAGTGTGGTAATAAGATCCCTATAAACGTCACTAGATAAGGCAAATTACTAACACCTATTATTTATATGGAATTGAGTAGTGAAAATATGTATAACAGATTCTAGGGAATTGATCGTTCACCTAGACAACTACACATATCAATTAAGCTATCTGAGAGTATCTACAAGATTAACCATTTGAACGCAACTTACCCCTTTTGGTAAAACATGGGCAAACACTTGTCACTAGGTGTAAATCAATATACTAAATCAGCAAGATGGCGTTTCTTAGTTGAACAAGTATACTAACTAGTTGAATCGAAAAGATTAAACTTAACAAGAATGGTTCTTGTATTCAAACATCAAACTATCGTGCATGGTAACTATCAATCAAAAGTAAACATTCAACATCTCGGTTATTTATCTAGATGAACATAAAAGGAACTAGCCAACAATCATGCTAGAAAACTTAAACATAACAGTAACAAAGATAGAATTCATTGTAAATACAAGATTGACCTTTTTAGAGTAATCTTGGATGAAGCCCTTGAATGATCCTTGAATCTTCAATGATTTTAGTGTTTAGATGCACTTTGATAAGCTCAGGAACTGTTTTGAATGATATGTTTTCGTCTCTGAACAGAAAGAAAACGGGCACACTTGGAATGAAGCTGGAAAGAGGTTTAAAAAGGCTGAAAACTAGCTGGAAAGCACTATGCGCGGCGCGCACATAAGGGGTGCGCGGAGCGCACTACTCACCTACCACACTTTTACTTTCCAGTTCACGATCGCACTTCAATTTGAACGTTTCAGGTACTTGTGCGCGGTGAAGTGCGCGGCGCGCTCTGTTGTGCGCGACGCGCTCTGTTGAACTTGCGCGGGGCGCTCTCTGGTTTCCATTTTAATCAAATGTTCTGATCAAAGTCTTGAGTGCGCGGTAGTGTGCGCGGATAGTGCGCGGCGCGCACTGTAGCTTTCATTTTTCTGTTTCTTCGTTTCTTGTTCTGGTTTTGATCTTTGAGTTGTTTCATTCATTATCTTCAACATTTCTTCAAGTATTCAATGATTCTATGCTTAATTACAATACAACGGAATAATAATGGAAATAATACAAATTCGTATGAAATAACCGACGATAGGACTTGATATTGTGACTAATGATATGTCTATTTTGAGTAATATCAAAATCCCCCACACTTAACTCTTGCTTGTCCTCAAGCAAGTCTTGTTCTAATCATGCGTATACAAAACACAAATATATATGAATCAAAAACATTGTTTGAAGTACATTATACACAAATCACACGAATCACGCAAAACACACACAAAGACTCACGCTATATGGTACACAATTTTCACACGATTCACACGAAGTACACAAAACACACGCATTATTTTGTAACACAACTCACGCTATATGAACACATGTTTACACAATTGGAATACACACTCGTGAGGGTACACACACAATTTATGAAACACACGCACACATTTGGATTGCTTGGGAGAGGTGAACTTCGATGAAAGTTCTTTAAAAATTTGGATCCTTAGGGAAAATTGGATCTTGGAGAAAACGTTTTAAGATTTTGAAAATGTCATTGCTAGTTTTTTTTTTTTTTTTTTTTTTTAAACTAGACACGTTTTCCGGTTTTAACCTCAAATTCCGGTTGAGGGTAACTGAAAACCGAAGTCTCAGGCGGCGATTAGCAAGCTATTCGCCCCCATGATTGTAGTATCATGGAACTCTTAACCGGGCGCCCCCTGACGCGATATAAATATCGGTCTTTCATGACAATTTTGTACAATTAAGATCAAGGGTTAAAACTGCGAAGACTAAGCTATCGCGCGGGACAGATCCTGCTCCAGCTTATACACCATAATTGGTCTTGCACTGGATAGCGACTTGGATTTACCCTACCAAGTTTATTTTCGGGTTTGAAAGTTCAAGAATTTCCCTTCCCACTGTACCTTATATCGTGAAATGATATTAGTATGAAATGACATAGTTTAGGAAGTTTGCTATATCAAGTAAGGCGAATTTCGGAAGACTTTACTTCCTTCAAGGATGAACTAGATGCATCCTTTCGTTTAGTGACTTTTATTCCTTTTTCAAGCCAAACGTACTTTAATCATTTTAATTTTGCAAAATTTGTGATAGTAATTCGAATAGATTGGTAAAATCCCCCACACTTGGCTTTTTCGTTAAGGCTTTAATAATTATTTCCATTAAGAATGTGGAAGTAAGCCAAGATGTACCCGAGAGAATTACCTCCCCCCACACTTGAAATTAAGTAAGGCCCTCATTACTTAAATCTTATTACTTAAATTCACGAGGGCATTTGTGTGAAAAGAGTTCGAAAAAACCTTGATAATAAGCCTGAGATCGTGAAACTTAGGTGAGCGATGGCGCTGAACTTAATGCCAGCATAAGAACATCGTTCATTCCTTGATCTCTATCACAAATTCCAAAATGTTTGTACGTTGCTGAACTTAATGCCAGCATCACTAAACCTTAACAATAAGAAATAAACAAGCACACAAAATATAAATAGATAAAAATGGTGTTTTTAACACAACCACCACAAACATTAGTCTACAATACAAATATTCAAATAATTACAAACCAAAGCTTCTGAAAAATCACCAAATTGTTACCAATCATCAAATAAGGTACATTTGCCCTCTAATCATCAATAGAGAAATTACCAAAAGGCCATCCGGAGTAGGTTCCCGAACCATCATTTTGAGGTCTCCCGCGCGAGTATTGGTCCTCAAAGCGCGTCTGTGCATCCTGCATAGCCGCTTGCTCAACGTATAAGGGAGGACTCGGAACTCTGTTCGGTGTGTTATAATAGGTCGGGTTTTGGTAGGAAGTGGCATAATAATCCTGTGGGTGTTGCATATACAAACTAACATTATGGCGAAGCCAATCGCCCCTGTAATTACCCCACCTTTGATCATACCTTGAAGCCCTATTATGCTCCCGTTGTTCTTCCTGAAATTCGTTAAATTGTCGCCTTTGTTCTTCATATTGGTCATCTCTGTGTTGATAACCAACCCAAAAATCATGAAAACCGGAAATCACTTCCTCCAACTCTTCTTCCCGTGTCCTTTGCGTCTGCCTACGCCTTCTCCTTTGAAACTGAGGTAATTCTTCTTCACTTTCAGGTTCCTCCATGTGAACCTCCTCCTGCACATTTTCTCATCCGACACCGCTACCACCTGCTTCATGATCGTAGGCACGGGGTAGGTTTTGAGGTGGTTCCATCCTAGGAACAAAGGAAATGAGCCGATTGTGTTGGTCGATCTGCAAAAATTGGGCATTGATATAGTATATACTTCCCAAAGGTTCCATCATGTCCGGATTTGCTACTAGCCGGTCAAAGTTAATTCCAAACGAGCTCGCTATTCGAGTGATGTAGTGACCACCTACAATAGGGTTTATATTTCTTGTCCCTGTTTCGTTTAGATATTTTGCCACGGTGGTTGGAATATCAACTGGACTTTTATTGTAGATTTTGTCCATCAGAAAAACGTCTAGCCTCGTTACCTTGTTGTTTCCTTCCCTTCTTGCATTGAATGTGCAAGAAACCAACCTCTGAATTAACTTCGCCTCTTGATGATGTATTTTCGTGAATGTGCTTCGACTAGCAGTGAATTGGTAATTACTTATGTCGCTCCAAAAAATTCTGGCATTGTAGCTGGAATCGTAATACTCTGTCTGTCGGAGATATGCGTCCAATTGATCGTCATCTAGCTCGTTATATATGTCCAAAGCACGAGCTAAATCGATTTGGCTCATTGATCGAGCCAAACCTCCCAATCTAAACCTCATAAAATCCTGCCCTCTCGGATTTAAAATGCATTGAAAGTTCAGAGTTGCGATGAATTCCTTGCACAACTCGGGGTAAATGGTTTCATTTATCTGCATAACCCGTTCCCATGCCTTAATTGTGATTTCTTGTCCAGATGACAATTGGTGTTTCACCTCTAACATTCGTGCTACTCTATTGTACTCTCTTGCTTGAACCAATGGTTCCGGGTCAAAATACCAAGTGGCCTCACACTTTTTTCTTACCACCCATTCATATTCTTCCGCGTAGTCCTCATGATCCCGGACATAAGCTAACCAAATAGCAGGATCATTTTGATCCGGTACGGGTGCTTGTTGTCTTTCTTGGTTTGAACCTTGTCCTTGTTGGGCCGCTTGACTAGATGACCTTGTCTACACATAAGAAACATCACTAAAACAAAAAGGCATATAGAAATAATACCTTGTTAGTGTTAGGTTAAATCAAAATACATGTTCAAAGATACATATAGCAATAGTTATGTTAATCCTTCAAGCAAATAAATCATTTTAAGAACAAAGATTATCATGACTAGTATAGCATTATAGAAACCAAATTTGAACATAATCCTTAAGCACAATTTAACTCATCATATTATTGTTACCCAAAAATCTATTAATCATATTACAACAAGCATAATTAAGTGGAACACTAAAATTTTTCATGCTTACATTATCAAATTTTCATTCAATTCATGTTAGCATTCCAACTTTGAGACTTTTATTCAAGATAACAAGACTCATAAAACATCCAAAATCATCTTCAATCAACCCACAATTACCAATTACAAACTATCCTTAACACATTATCAAGCTAGCAATTCTATTGGCATGTAAATCCTAGATTCATAAGAATATCATAAAAATACAATGAAATCTCAATTTTAAGGCATACAAGGTGTACATAATAATTATAGCATGTTAATGTTCACAAAAATCATGAATTTAAAGAAAACCCACTTAAATTCTTCAACAAATTCGAAATTAAGAGATTAAAATCGATGTATTAAAAAGAATAAAAAGTAGAAGAACATGAACATACTCTCCTCATCTTGAATTTGCTTGAAAATGGAAGAGATTTGGTGAAGATTGGATGAAAATTGGTTAGGGTTTGGTAGGTTTTTGAGTTTGGAAGAGATAGATGCAGAATTTGGGGATGAAAAATGGCAGAAATCGGGGTTGGGGTTTTTGTGGTTGAGAATTAAAAGTGGGCCCCACAATAATTGAACCAAAAAGTAGCTGAACGGAGGGGTACGCGGAGCGCACAAAGAAGTGTGCGCGGCGCGCACAATCTTGCACGGTGTTTTCCTTTTTGGTTTTGCGCGGAGTGTACCAGAGACTAACTCAGGAAGCTTGCTGATCAAAATTTTTCTCGATATAATGAATTCAGTGGTGTGCGCGGGGCGCACAAACAAGGGTGCGCGGCGCGCACCATGTGTTCTTCACTGTTTTTCGCTTTTGATCAGTTTAGCTTTAGTTGGTAACTTTAAGGTAATCACAGAAGTAAAAAAAAATCACACAGAATCACTCAAAATCACGCAATCCTAATTCTAACATTCGTGAAGGTTTAAAAATTGAGTCGCTTCACTCGACTCTTCCCCCAAACTTAGGTAGCTTTGGGGTCGAAGATGAGGTTGACCTCATCTTCAATGTTCATGGGTCCATCAACATATAGTTTGACCCTGTGCCCGTTTACCTTAAACGTGTCACCTTTTGCGTTTCTTAACTCCACCGTTCCATATGGAAAAACCTTATTAACCATAAATGGTCCCATCCATCAGGACTTGAGTTTTCCAGGGAAAAGATTAAATCGTGAGTTAAATAACAAAACACGATCACCCTCTTTAAAATCTTTTGGATTCTTGAGACGGTTATCGTGCCAAACTTTGGTCTTTTCCTTATAAATGAGTGAGTTTTCATAGGCATTTTGTCTCAACTCATCCAACTCATTAAGTTGGTTTAGACGAAGGTTTCCCGCTTCCGTAAGATCGAGATTACATGTCTTAAGAGCCCAATGTGATTTGTGCTCTATCTCCAAAGGGAGATGACATGCCTTCCCATAGACTAGGCGGTAAGGTGTGGTTCCAATAGGAGTTTTGTAGGCGGTACTAAACACCCACAAAGCATCGTCAAGCTTTGTTGACCACACCTTAGGATTTGATCCAACTGTTTTCTCAAGGATCCTTTTCAATGCCCGATTCGTGTTTTCAACTTGCTCACTTGTTTGTGGGTGATAAGATGTAGAAATTTTATGGGTTACCCCATATCGTTTCAACACCTTTTCCAATTGGGTGTTGCAAAAATGGGTACCACGGTCACTAATTAATGATTTCGGGGTACCAAATCGGGCAAAAAGCTCTTTAAGAAAAATTATAACAACTCGTGCATCGTTTGTGGGGAGAGCCTTTGCCTCCGCCCATTTTGACACGTAGTCAACTGCAACGAGTATGTGTTGGTTGGAATTAGATTTTGGGAATGGTCCCATGAAATCAATGCCCCAAATGTCGAAAACCTCACAAACTTGGATTATGTTTTGAGGCATTTCGTCTTTCTGACTAATTTTTCCTGCCCTTTGGCAAGAATCGCATGATTTACATACTTGGTGGGCATCCTTGAAGATGGTAGGCCAATAAAAACCGGCCTCATAGACTTTTCTCCCCGTGACTTGGGGTCCGAAATGTCCACCAGTGGGACCAAGATGACATTGGAGAAGAATCTGATTGTGTCATAACCCGTCCTTAACCATAAGAACGAGTTAGATAACGTATGATTTCATTGCGAGGTATTGACCTCTATATGCGACATTTTTAAAAGAACAACTGCATTTATTTTACATTACAAACCATAACTCTTATTTTAATACAAGCTTTAGACAATAAAAAGATGATTATCGTTTAGCGATAATCTTAGATTTACAAACTTTACATGTGATGATAACAATACGATTTCTAGCATATTTTACATTACAAATCCTCCGATATGCAGTTTTATTTTTGACACAAATATGCATACTCAAGATCTTGTTTAAATTCAACATGTTGCAGCGGAAGCTTCTAATTATCACCTGAGAATAGACATGTTTAAAACGTCAACATAAAGTTGGTGAGATATAGGTTTAATGCCGGCAGCAATATATATATAGACCACAAGATTTCATATATAAACGTTTTAATAAAAATATTCTAAGTGGTTGAGCACTTGGTAACCATACTTAACATTTAATCACGTCGCATATTCCCTTTATTATGAAATCTTACTACACCGTACCAAGTGTAGTCACGAAACAAAGTACTGTGCAACCGTTGAATACTGGTCGTCCAGTCCGGTTGGGATTGTCAGGCCCGATAGATCTATCAACAGGATTCGCGTTTACAATACCGCTGTAAATAACAGTTACCAAGCTACAGGGAAGTATGCCAGTGGTACAACTCAACGTAGAATATATTTTTCAGTTACTTGTGTCCATATCGTAAAACATAAAATACATGTATTCTCATCCCGAAATATTTAGAGTTTAAAAGTGGGACTATATACTCACTTTCGTCTTGAAGATATGTAATTTTGACTTGGTCTCCGATTGATATCACAAACCTAACCATATATAATATATCAATACCTTTTCTTTTTAAACAATCGTCAGATATATATACTTATAATACTTTTAATAATTCCTTAGTCCGTAGTTAGCAGTTCGATGTTAGTAATTCAATTTTAAATGATTCATTTTTAGGTGATTAATAAACCCCCAATGAAATAAATAAAAACCCCATCGTATATGTATTGGTCGAGATTAATCTTGACCCACGGTACCGGTGTTATCAAATGACGTGTTGCGTACATAAAGTACCGGTGTTGTCAAATGACGTGTTGCGTACAATCATGGGATCTTATGATTAATCTTCTCGTATTGTTTACGGGTGATCCTGAACCATATAAAATTAAATTATGAGTACATATATATAAAATATCATGTTATTTTAGAAAGATGTGATTTATTTAATTTTTTTCCAATTAATCACGTAGCTAAATTAGTCTTGGATATCCGATTTCGTTTTGGTCATAGTTTCTTCGTTACAACTCCGTTTTCGTTGGTTCAAATTGCCACTTCCTTGGATCGAGTCCCTCTTTAAGAATATGAACTGTAAATACCTTAGTTTGTATTCAAAATCACAGGTCATAGGTCAAACTTTGGTGAAACTTATGAAGTTAATCATTTTCCATCATGTAAACAACCTTAAATGATTATTTTTCTAAAAATACTTATATTTTGAGTTAAATCATAAAATTTTTATGCGTTAACATATTCATAATAAAAATAATTTTTCCAGAAAATAAACCTCCAATTCAAAGTTTAAGATGGTTTTTAATTATCCAACCCAAAACAGCCCCCGGTTACACTCCGACGTCGTAAAAACAGTTTTTAAGGTGTTCTTTGAAAAACCAAGTTAAACCTTGTTAAATTAGCATATATTTAAGATATATTACAGGTCTTGAAGTATTTTAAAAGTTAAGTTAGAAGGATCTATTTAGTTTGCAAATAAGTTTGAAAACATTCAAACTATGTTCTTGTTGTTAAAATTTTATACCACAAAATAAGATAGCTATATATATATGAATCGAATAAGGTTATGAACATAGTTACTACCTCAAGTTCCTTGGACAAGGTTTCTGTAAAAGAGGAGTAAGAACCTAGAACCAAAAGGGTGATGGAATTGGATGAAAGATTGGAAGTAAGTTTGTGTTCTTGGAAGAATTCTTGAAGTGTTTTTGTAAGGGTTTTCTTATGGTGTTTAAAGCTTGTTTCTATGGCTAGATCTTCAAGGTTTCTTGCTGAATGATTATGGAGTTCTTAGAACTTGTAAGTAGGTGAATTAGAGAGTGGTTTAAGAGTAAGAATGGTGAGCTAAAAATGGTTTGGTGTTGGTCCTTAAAAACGTGACAAAGGGGGGAGCAAGGACAAAATTTTTAAGCTTGTAATCTTGTGTATTTGTCAAACAATCATACAAAAGCAATTACCTCTACCTTAGGGCAGTAACAAGGGCTAGTTAGGTGGTGATTTGATGTGTATATACCAATAGTAAATACGTATAGAAGTTAGGTATGATACGAGTACATATACTCTAGATATACGTATAGAAATCTTGTGAAAAATAGAATGAGGATTCAAATATAGCTATCTTTTGTGAATACACTTATATGATTTTATGTATTTAAGTCCTTAAAAGTGATTAAATACATTACATATACGATATATGTATAAACATTATAGGTTATAAGTATTTATGTCAAATAACGTTACGTATGGTTATCGTTTTGAAAACTTAAGTTAGTAGTTTCAAAATATACTTATAACTTATTGTTATTAATACAAAATGAGATATTAAAACATTCATTAATCATGTTAAATATGTATATATACATATATATACACAAACGTATAATTATCATATATTGTATAGTTCGTGATATCATCGGTCAAACTAGACGGTCAAACGTTGTGTAAATCTCTTTTCGGAAACATAAATCTCAACAATTTGGATTGCTTATCATGTTGGTAAGGTTTAATTTATGTAAATATTAATCTTATAAATATAGAACGATCGAAAAAGTGCGGGTCGTTACATTACCTCCCCGTTAAATAAATTTCGTCCCGAAATTTTAAAATTGTACCTATTTTGCGTCATCGAGAAACAAGTGTGGATACTTTTGTTTCATCTGATCCTCTCGTTCCCAAGTAAACTCATGACCTCTTCGAGCATTCCAACGAACCTTAACGATTGGTATGTTGCTCTGCTTGAGCTGTTTAACTTCACGGTCCATGATTTCGATTGGTTCTTCGATGAATTGTAGTTTCTCATCGACATGGATTTCTTCAAGAGGAATGGTGAGATCTTCCTTTGCAAGACACTTCTTAAGGTTTGAGACGTGAAATGTATTATGTACTCCGGCGAGTTGTTGTGGTAACTCGAGTCGATAAGCTACCGGTCCAATGCGTTCGATAATCTTGAACGGGCCTACATATCTTGGGTTCAGTTTACCCCTTTTTCCGAAGCGTATTACACCTTTCCACGGTGACACCTTTAACATAACCATGTCACCGATCTGAAACTCTAATGGTTTCCTTCGAACATCGGCGTAGCTCTTTTGGCGACTACGGGCTGTTTTCAATCTCTCCTTGATTTGTACTATCTTCTCAGTCGTTTCGTGTATGATCTCGGGACCAGTTAATTGTCGATCTCCTACTTCATTCCAACAAATAGGAGATCTACACTTCCTTCCGTACAATGCTTCGAATGGCGCAGCTTTAATGCTCGCATGATAACTATTATTATACGAGAATTCTGCTAATGGTAGATATTTATCCCATCCGTTTCCAAAATCGATCACACATGCCCTGAGCATGTCTTCAAGAGTCTGAATCGTTCTTTCACTCTGCCCGTCGGTTTGCGGATGATACGCGGTACTCATATCCAAACGAGTTCCTAGGGCCTCCTGTAGTGATTGCCAGAACTTTGATGTAAATCTACTATCACGATCGGATATAATGGAAATAGGTATTCCATGCCTTGAAACAACTTCCTTTATATACAATCGTAATAGTTTCTCCATTCTATCCGTTTCCTTTATAGGCAAGAAATGTGCAGACTTGGTGAGACGATCAACAATCACCCAAATGGTGTCGTATCCCCAGGCAGTCTTCGGTAACTTCGTGATGAAATCCGTGGTAATACCATCCCATTTCCATTCTGGGATTTCTGGTTGTTGAAGTAACCCTGACGGCTTCTGGTGTTCAGCTTTGACTTTGGAACAAGTTAAACATTCCCCAACATATGTTGCAACGTCTGTCTTTAAATTAGGCCACCAATAATGTGCCTTAAGATCTTGGTACATCTTTCCAACTCCAGGATGTATCGAGTATCTTGTCTTATGTGCCTCATTCAATATCAACTTCCTTAATCCACCCAACTTCGGTACCCAAATACGGTTTGCAAAATATCGAATTCCATCTTCCCGTATAACGAGTTGCTTCTCATACTTCTTCATTATTTCATTTCCTATATTTTCTTTAGTAAGTGCTTCTCGTTGAACTTCTTTGATTTGTGAGTTGAGATTCATGCGAATTTTTATGTTCATCGCTAGTACTCGAATTGGTTCTCGTTCCTTTCTGCTTAGAGCGTCGGCCACCACGTTCGCTTTCCCGGGATGATAACGAATTTCACAATCATAGTCATTTATTAACTCAACCCACCTACGTTGCCTCATGTTCAGCTGTTTTTGATCGAAAATATGTTGAAGGCTTTTATGATCAGTAAACACAGTGCATTTAACCCCATACAAGTAGTGTCTCCATATCTTCAATGCAAACACGACTGCTCCCAGTTCTAGATCATGCGTCGTATAATTCCGCTCGTGAATCTTTAATTGTCGGGATGCGTACGCAATAACTTTCTTCCGTTGCATAAGAACGCAACCAAAACCTTGTCGCGAAGCGTCACAATATATTTCAAAATCATCGTTCCCTTCTGGTAACGATAAAATAGGCGCCGTAGTCAACTTCTTTTTCAGTAATTGAAATGCACTCTCCTGCTCAGAAGTCCATTCATACTTCTTCCCTTTTTGCGTTAACGCTGTCAACGGCTTAGCTATTCGGGAAAAATCTTGAATAAACCTTCTATAATAACCGGCTAAACCCAAAAATTGGCGTATCTGCATTGGTGTCTTAGGAGTCTCCCATTTTTCAATGGCTTCAATTTTTGCTGGATCAACCTGAATTCCTTTGCTACTAACAACGTGGCCAAGAAATTGCACTTCTTTCAACCAGAAAGCACATTTAGAAAATTTAGCATATAGCTGTTCTTTTCTTAACAACTCTAATATCAACCTTAAATGCTGCTCATGCTCTTGCTCACTCTTGGAATAGATAAGAATATCATCAATGAAAACGATAACAAACTTATCTAAATATGGACTACAAACTCGATTCATGAGGTCCATGAATACAGCTGGCGCATTCGTCAATCCAAACGGCATGACCAAAAATTCGTAATGACCGTAGCGTGTCCGAAAAGCAGTTTTCGGTATATCTTCTTCTTTGACACGTAATTGGTGATAGCCCGATCTTAGGTTAATTTTCGAGTACACACATGATCCTTGGAGTTGATCAAATAAGTCGTCAATTCTCGGTAGTGGATACCGATTCTTGATAGTTAACTTATTTAATTCACGATAATCTATACACATTCGGAAAGATCCGTCTTTCTTCTTAACGAATAAAATTGGAGCTCCCCACGGTGAAGTACTTGGTCGTATGAATCCACGATCCAGTAATTCTTTTAACTGACTCTGAAGTTCTTTTAACTCGGACGGTGCAAGTCTATATGGAGCACGGGCAACCGGTGCAGCTCCTGGTACAAGATCTATTTGAAATTCTACAGATCTAAATGGAGGTAATCCCGGCAACTCTTCTGGAAATACTTCAGGAAAATCTCTTGCCACAGGCACGTCATTGATGCACTTCTCTTTTTCTTTCTTTTCGACTTTATTAACATGTGCTAAGATAGCATAGCACCCTTTCTTCAAGAACTTTTGAGCTTTCAAATAACTAATGAGTTTTAGCTTTGAGTTACCCTTCTCTCCATAAATCATTACTGGCGTTTTATCCTTACGAGGAATGCGAATTGCCTTCTTGGCGCACACAACTTCAGCTCCTATTTTGGACATCCAGTCCATGCCGATTATTACATCAAAACTTCCTAATTCTACGGGTATCAAATCAATCTTAAATGTTTCTCCGGCTAAATTTATTTTACAATCACGGCAAATTTTATCGGCTTTAATTAGTTTACCATTAGCTAACTCAATCATGTACTTAGCATCTAGAGGTAATGATGAACAATTCAATTTAGCGTGAAAGTCTCTACACACGTAACTTCTATCAGCACCAGTATTAAATATAATAGATGCGGATAAGTTATTAATGGTAAACGTACCCGTAACAAGCTCCGGGTCTTCACATGCCTCTCTAGCATTAATAACAAATGCTCTCCCACGTGCAGGTCCGATATTCTTCTCTGGATTCGGGCACTGGCTCTTATAGTGACCTTGTTTTCCACACCCAAAACAAGTAATGGTAGCCAAAGCAGTTCTATTTGCATTGGTGGCAGGAGTCTTGGTACCATTTGTATTTGTAACGAGAGCCCTACAATCTTCAGCAAGATGACCCTTTCGATTACATTTATCGCATACCACATTACAGTAACCAGAGTGATGTTTGTGGCATCGGTTGCATAAAGGATTTTGTCCTTTATAACCAAAGCTTAAACCACTACCCGCACCTTGCATGTTTTCTTGTTTCTTAAAAGATTGTTGTTGGTTACCTCGATCATAATTTCCATTCCACTTTCTTTTGTTACCTGATACCTTCACATCAGTATTGGATACTTTCTTATCCATGATGACCTGATCCATTAGCTCGTTTGCCATGGTTATAGCTTCATGAATTGTCTTAGGTTTCGATGCTGTAACATTTGCCTTGACCTTTTTGGGCAAACCATCTTTGTACATTTCAATCTTCCGTTCTTCGATTGGAACCAATTCAGGACATAGCAAAACTAATTCCATGAATCGCTGATTGTAGTTGGTGATTTCAGTATCAATAACCTTCAGACTTCGTAACTCATCTTCCAACTTCCTAACCTCGTTCCTTGGACAATATTCGTTGATTAACATTTTTTTGAATTCTTCCCACGGAGTATCATAAGCTACATCTCCTCCTACAGCCTTCACATAATTTTTCCACCACGTGAGTGCACTATCTTGTAAAGTGCACGATGCATACTTGGTCATGTCCTTTTCAACACAACCACTGATTTTAAACACAGTCTCCATCTTTTCTATCCACCGGGTTAAACCGATCGGTCCTTCTGTTCCACTGAATGATGAGGGCTTGCAAGCTTGAAAAGTTTTGTAAGTGCACCCCACACGAGGATTTGGGTTAACTGCAGCACCTCTTGCAGCCTCGACCCATAACATTCTGTCGTTCACTCGCTGATTGATGAGTTCCTGGATTTCTTGTTCCGTCATTCGGTTCAATCGCGCCATATTCTTCTATAAGAATGAAAAGAAAATAATTATTCACATGGAATATTATAGATGTAGTGTATATTTACAGTACATTATAGCTTATTAATAATATGAACCAGGTATTATTATAAAAGCCTTTTCTTCTTATTAGCATTTTATAATTATATCTAGGGTAGTACCTACCCGTTAATGTCCATACTTAATAGCTTAGTACAGAATCAATTACTACCATCTAAATAATACTTAACCATGGAAAATTATTGCATTTCACACTTCACTATTTTACATATGCTTATCTTACATCGAACATTAAACAAACCACACTAATAATATTATACAAAACATTATATGATCCCATGGTTTAATACGGCAGCGCATCGTTTGGTCTATTTTCTAGGACGTTTAGGTTCAAAGAATCGCTTAACGCTTATCCTAGCTGTCTGCCTATATTTTGGCTGTGGGACTGAAGAACTGGATGCCGGGATAGAACGAATAGGAATAGCGGGAATAGGGGTGGTAGTGTCTAGTGGAGTTGGTGCCACATCATCCTTACTAAACTCGGGATTTGAATTTTCTAATTCATTAGCCATTCGTTTCTTTCCTAGTTCGAACTCGTCTTTTGTAATTTCCTGTATTTCTTCCTCGGGTTCACTTTCTTCCTCGGGTTCACTTTCCTCCTCGGGTTCACTTTCCTCCTCGGGTTCACTTTCCGGGTTCTCTATAGTCGGTTCATCCAGAATTTTGTGAGTCTTCCCCAAAGATATTATTTTCGTCATCGGATAGGTTAATGACTGGAACACCATCTGAAGATTCTGGTTCGGAGTCGCTGAACGTGATGACAAGTTTTGAGCCCGACATCTATCACACAACAACTAACCCATTAGTACTACATAATATTTACATATAAATTTTAACCAACAATGATAAGCAATGGTTTTTAAATCAGACCCGGTCAAAGTCCAGACTTACTAATGTATCCTAACGACTTATCAGTTAGACACACTAATGTAAACCTGGTTCGCTAAGACCACCGCTCTGATACCACATGTCATAACCCGTCCTTAACCATAAGAACGAGTTAGATAACGTATGATTTCATTGCGAGGTATTGACCTCTATATGCGACATTTTTAAAAGAACAACTGCATTTATTTTACATTACAAACCATAACTCTTATTTTAATACAAGCTTTAGACAATAAAAAGATGATTATCGTTTAGCGATAATCTTAGATTTATAAACTTTACATGTGATGATAACAATACGATTTCTAGCATATTTTACATTACAAATCCTCCGATATGCAGTTTTATTTTTGACACAAATATGCATACTCAAGATCTTGTTTAAATTCAACATGTTGCAGCGGAAGCTTCTAATTATCACCTGAGAATAGACATGTTTAAAACGTCAACATAAAGTTGGTGAGATATAGGTTTAATGCCGGCAGCAATATATATATAGACCACAAGATTTCATATATAAACATTTTAATAAAAATATTCTAAGTGGTTGAGCACTTGGTAACCATACTTAACATTTAATCACGTCGCATATTCCCTTTATTATGAAATCTTACTACACCGTACCAAGTGTAGTCACGAAACGAAGTACTGTGCAACCGTTGAATACTGGTCGTCCAGTCCGGTTGGGGTTGTCAGGCCCGATAGATCTATCAACAGGATTCGCGTTTACAATACCGCTGTAAATAACAGTTACCAAGCTACAGGGAAGTATGCCAGTGGTACAACTCAACGTAGAATATATTTTTCAGTTACTTGTGTCCATATCGTAAAACATAAAATACATGTATTCTCATCCCGAAATATTTAGAGTTTAAAAGTGGGACTATATACTCACTTTCGTCTTGAAGATATGTAATTTTGACTTGGTCTCCGATTGATATCACAAACCTAACCATATATAATATATCAATACCTTTTCTTTTTAAACAATCGTCACATATATATACTTATAATACTTTTAATAATTCCTTAGTCCGTAGTTAGCAGTTCGATGTTAGTAATTCAATTTTAAATGATTCATTTTTAGGTGATTAATAAACCCCCAATGAAATAAATAAAAACCCCATCGTATATGTATTGGTCGAGATTAATCTTGACCCACGGTACCGGTGTTGTCAAATGACGTGTTGCGTACATAAAGTACCGGTGTTGTCAAATGACGTGTTGCGTACAATCATGGGATCTTATGATTAATCTTCTCGTATTGTTTACGGGTGATCCTGAACCATATAAAATTAAATTATGAGTACATATATATAAAATATCATGTTATTTTAGAAAGATGTGATTTATTTAATTTTTTTCCAATTAATCACGTAGCTAAATTAGTCTTGGATATCCGATTTCGTTTTGGTCATAGTTTCTTCGTTACAACTCCGTTTTCGTTGGTTCAACTTGCCACTTCCTTGGATCGAGTCCCTCTTTAAGAATATGAACTGTAAATACCTTAGTTTGTATTCGAAATCACAGGTCATAGGTCAAACTTTGGTGAAACTTATGAAGTTAATCATTTTCCATCATGTAAACAACCTTAAATGATTATTTTTCTAAAAATACTTATACTTTGAGTTAAATCATAAAATTTTTATGCGTTAACATATTCATAGTAAAAATCATTTTTCCAGAAAATAAACCTCCAATTCAAATTTTAAGATGGTTTTTAATTATCCAACCCAAAACAGCCCCCGGTTACACTCCGACGTCGTAAAAACAGTTTTTAAGGTGTTCTTTGAAAAACCAAGTTAAACCTTGTTAAATTAACATATATTTAAGATATATTACAGCTCTTGAAGTATTTTAAAAGTTAAGTTAGAAGGATCTATTTAGTTTGCAAACAAGTTTGAAAACATTCAAACTATGTTCTTGTTGTTAAAATTTTATACCACAAAATAAGATAGCTATATATATATGAATCGAATAAGGTTATGAACATAGTTACTACCTCAAGTTCCTTGGACAAGGTTGCTGTAAAAGAGGAGTAAGAACCTAGAACCAAAAGGGTGATGGAATTGGATGAAAGATTGGAAGTAAGTTTGTGTTCTTGGAAGAATTCTTGAAGTGTTTTTGTAAGGGTTTTCTTATGGTGTTTAAAGCTTGTTTCTATGGCTAGATCTTCAAGGTTTCTTGCTGAATGATTATGGAGTTCTTAGAACTTGTAAGTAGGTGAATTAGAGAGTGGTTTAAGAGTAAGAATGGTGAGCTAAAAATGGTTTGGTGTTGGTCCTTAAAAACGTGACAAAGGGGGGAGCAAGGACAAAATTTTTAAGCTTGTAATCTTGTGTATTTGTCAAACAATCATACAAAAGCAATTACCTCTACCTTAGGGCAGTAACAAGGGCTAGTTAGGTGGTGATTTGATGTGTATATACCAATAGTAAATACGTATAGAAGTTAGGTATGATACGAGTACATATACTCTAGATATACGTATAGAAATCTTGTGAAAAATAGAATGAGGATTCAAATATAGCTATCTTTTGTGAATACACTTATATGATTTTATGTATTTAAGTCCTTAAAAGTGATTAAATACATTACATATACGATATATGTATAAACATTATAGGTTATAAGTATTTATGTCAAATAACGTTACGTATGGTTATCGTTTTGAAAACTTAAGTTAGTAGTTTCAAAATATACTTATAACTTATTGTTATTAATACAAAATGAGATATTAAAACATTCATTAATCATGTTAAATATGTATATATACATATATATACACAAACGTATAATTATCATATATTGTATAGTTCGTGATATCATCGGTCAAACGTTGTGTAAATCTCTTTTCGGAAACATAAATCTCAACAATTTGGATTGCTTATCATGTTGGTAAGGTTTAATTTATGTAAATATTAATCTTATAAATATAGAACGATCGAAAAAGTGCGGGTCGTTACAGATTGCATTCTTCCCCGGAGACACATCGACGGATTATCCCATCGGGACACCGTTTGAAGAGATACGGGTTTTCCCAAAAATAGTATTTTATTTCACTAATTTTTTTTTTTCGTTTCTGATGTGACATACCGGTTTCTAGGAATCCACCCACAAGATAGTTGGCTATGTCTACAAACCATGGATCATCAACTTTCTCAATCTTCATGAGATTTTCGTCTGGAAAGTTATCTTGGATAACAGTCTCATGGAGAACCCCAAGATTCGGGTTCTCAAGTCGAGAAAGGTGATCGACAGCTAGGTTTTTGGCCCCTTTTTGTCTTTAATATCGATGTCGAATTCTTGCAAAAGCAAGACCCAACGTATTAACTGGGGTTTAGCATCTTGCTTAGCAAGCAAGTACTTCAATGCCGAGTGGTCTGTATAGACAACCGTCTTTGCTAGTACCAAATAGGATCAGAATTTATCAAACGAAAAGACGATTGCCAGGAGTTCCTTCTCGGTGGTAGTGTAATTAAGTTGGGCTCCTTGCAATGTCTTGCTAGCATAATAAATGGGCTTGAAATGTTTTTCAATTCTTTGCCCCAAGACGGCACCAATAGCAAAGTCACTAGCGTCACACATAAGTTCGAATGGTATTGACCAATTCGGCGATATGAGAATGGGTGATTGTGTGAGCTTTGCTTTAAGTAGGTTAAAGGTGGTAAGACACTCGTCCTTAAAGACAAATGGAGCATCTTTCTCAAGAAGTTTGTTCATGGGGTTTGCAATTTTGGAAAAATCTTTAATGAACCGCCGGTAAAAACCGGCGTGCCCCAGAAAACTTCTTACGCCTTTTACATTTGACGGTGGTGGTAATTTGGCTATGACTTCCACTTTAGCTCTATCCACCTCCAGACCTGCACAAGAAATTTTATGACCCAATACAATGCCCTCTTTTACCATAAAATGGCATTTTTCCCAGTTTAGCACAAGATTTGATTCTTCACACCTAATCAACATACGCTCAAGATTATGAAGACATGAGTCAAAAGAATCACCGAAGACTGAAAAGTCATCCATGAATACTTCCATAAAGTCTTCAATCATATCATGAAAAATAGCTACCATACACCTTTGAAAGGTAGCAGGAGCATTGCATAAGCCAAAGGGCATACGTCGATAGGAGAAAGTACCATAAGGGCATGTAAAGGTCGTTTTCTCTTGGTCCTCTGGTGCTATAGGGATTTGGAAATATCCCGAGGAACCGTCAAGAAAACAATAAAAGTTCTTTCCTGCCAACCTTTCCAACATTTGATCAATGTAAGGAAGAGGAAAATGGTCTTTTCGGGTAGCATCATTTAATTTTCTGTAATCAATACATACCCTCCAACCCGTGATAGTCCTGGTAGAAATTAATTGGTCGTCTTCATTTGTGACAACGGTCATACCACCCTTTTTGGGCACGCATTGGACCGGACTCACCCAAGGGCTATCCGAAATTGGATAAATGAGACCTGCATCTAGGAGTTTGACAATCTCCTTTTTAACAACTTCTTGCATATTAGGGTTGAGTCGCCTTTGTCTTTGTACACATGGCTTATAGTTATCTTCCATTAATATCTTATGCGTACAATAAGAGGGACTTATACCCTTGATGTCATGAATTTTCCATGCTAGAGCCGTTTTATGGGCTTTTAACATGGAAACAAGTTTATACTTCTCACTTACAGAGAGTTCGGATGAAATGATAATCGGGAGAGTAGAACCTTCTTGTAGGTAAGCATATTCCAAGTGTTTTAGAAGTGGCTTGAGTTCTAAAACGGGAGGTTCTTCAATCGATGTTTTACATCGGTACTCATTTCCTAAATCCAACTTTCTGTATTCTTCATCATTTGGCTCATAACCGTTAGCCATCAAGGTGGTCAACATCTCCACTTCTTCCAACATATTCTCTTCATCACCTTCCACAAAAATGCATTCTCCCGTACCTTGCAATTCTGGAAATTCCTGCAACAACTCCGAATATGTGTCTATGGTTTGCACATAATAACATTGATCATCAATAGACTCGGGGTATTGTAGGGCATGGTCAACGGAAAAGGTAACCTTCATATCCTCAATACTAAGGGTCAATTTCTGCCCATGAACATCTATCATAGCTCTAGCGGTATTGAGGAAAGGTCGACCTAATATAAAAGGCACACGTGTGTCCTCCTCTATGTCCAAAATTACAAAGTCAGCCAGAAATACCAGGGTACCTACTTTTACCAACATATTCTCTAAAATTCCACGAGGGAATTTAACAGAGCGGTCCGCTAGTTGAATTGCCATTCGGGTTGGTTTTAGTACCCCGGGGTTTAGCTTAACATATAATGAATAAGGCATTAAATTTATGCTAGCCCCTAAATCCGCTAATGCTTTAATGCATCCAAATCTCCCAGGAGACATGGTATGGTAAAACTTCCAGGATCTGCTAATTTCTTTGGTATTTTGTTCATCAAAATTGCTGAACAATTAGCATTCATGGTGACGGATGAAAGTTCCTCCATTTTCTTCCGATTAGTAAGTAAGTCTTTTAAGAACTTAGCATACTTGGGCATACCTGAGATTACATCGATGAAAGGCATATTTATGTTAATTTGTTTAAACATATCTAGGAATTTTGACCTTTAAGCCTCTAGCCTTTCTTGTTGTTGTTTTCTAGGGTATGGGAGCGGTGGTTGATATGGTTTCACTACGGGTTTTTCCCGTTCTTCCTTTTCAACCACTTTTTCCAGCTCCTTAACCGGTTCATCATTTCGGTTTAACGGAACACTAAAATCAGAATTTTCGGGCATTTTTGGAGCATCGTATGCTAAACCACTCCGTGTGGTGATAACATTGGCGTGCTCATTTCGAGGGTTCTTATTTGTATCGCCCGGTAAACTACCTGGTTTTCTCTCACTAAGTAAATTAGCTAAACCACTCATTTGTTTCTCCAAATTCTGAATTGAGGCTTGTTGATTTCGAAACTGGTGTTCGTTTTTCTCGTTGGTTTGGTTTATATTTGTGACAAGCTGAGTTTGTGATGAAATCAACTTTTCCAACATACTCTCCAAATTTGACTTTTTTTCTTCCTGTTGGGGTTTTTGATAAAAACTCGGAGTTTGTTGTTGGAACCCACTACTTGACCCTTGTTGGTAATTGGAATTTTGACCTTGAGGGTTGTAGGGGTTGTTAAAGTTCCGATTAAATTGGGCTCTTCCTTGAAATTGATTGTTATTTCTTTGGCTTATGAAAGCCACTTCTTCTTTTTGAGCCATTGTTAAACCGGCATCACAATCTTTTCCTAAATGAAGACCACCACAGTATTCACAACCTACTTTCATACTATGAATTTCCTTGGTGATTTTATCCATGGTTCGAGCAACACCGTCTATTTTAACACTTAGGGAACTAAGGTCATCATAGGCGCCGGCGCTTTGGACTTGAGCATTACGAGTAATTGTGCGTTCTTGATGCCACTCATGAGAATAATCGGCTAGCTTCTCGATTATTTCATAAGCCTCTTGCTCGGTTTTGTCCATAAGAGAACCACCGGCCGCTTGGTCAATTGAAATTCGGGTTGCTACATCACAACCTTTGTAAAAGATTTGGACCTTTTGAAAGGTATCCAAACCATGGTTTGGACAACCTCTTAGCATTTTGGAAAATCGATTCCATGCTTCGTACAGGGTTTCCATCGGCTTTTGACAGAATTGGGTAATTTCGTGTTGGAGTCTCGCGGACTTGGATGCTGGAAAATATTTCTTAAGAAATTTTTCCAACATACCATCCCACGTTTCTATCATAGCCTCGGCCAATGAATCTAACCAACTTTGTGCTTCCCCTTGGAGTGTCCAAGGGAAAAGTCTTAATAATATGGCCTGGTCAGTTTCTGGTTTAAGTTTAAAAAGAAGACATATCTCTTGAAAGAGACGAATATGTTCGTTTGCATCTTCATTCGGACCACCACCAAATTGACACCTGTTATTAATCATTTGAAGAATAGGTCCTTTTATTTCAAAAGTTACCTCACCAGTAGGTGGAGTAATAGCACTACCTTGTCCGGTCCGAGTTGCTTTCATCTTTGCTGCCATTGATTGTCGTGGTACTAACGGTCTTTCTCCTTCCATTTCAAAATTTGGGGGTTGAACGGGTTTACCAAAGTCTGAATATCGAGGCTTGGTCGTACTTGATTCTGAATCAAAGGTTTCTTGCTTTGATGAAGATTCAAAAATTTCAAGTACTTCTTTTGAAATCCTACCAAGCTTTCTATCAGGTTCTGTAAACGGTGTAAGTAATGGAGATTCTGAACTTCGGGTATGTGGCATATGCGACCTATAAACTGTCAATCACACAACTAACAAAAACTATTAAACATACCGATTCTATAAGTTTAAAAATCAAAGACTATTAAAAATTTAAAATAATTAAGAAACTACTTAATCACAAATCAGTTAATAATTCTATTTTGACACAAAACTGTCCCCGGCATCGGCGCCAAAAACTTGATGTGCGAGAAGTGTCGTATAAATTAATATGGAAAAATACCGATTAGAGATTGCTACACACTAACGGGCAGTGTACCCGATCATGTAGTAGTATAGTAACTGGTTTAGTTCCGTGTATCGTTCCAAGGACAGTTGTATTAGTCAAACTAGAATTATAAACTATATTATGATTAACTAAGTAAATGAAGCTTAAAGGTACAAGTTTTATGTTTTGTGGCTTATTTAACGATTAGCCAAATCAGAGAAGAGTAAAAGTAAAAACAATATTTTTGGTCTTTTAAATTTATAAGTGCAAGGAAAGCAATTAAGATAGTTTTGAAATCAAAGAGATGAAATATGCTCATCTAGACTTTTTACCCTCGATGTGAATGTTTATTTAGGATTAAGATCGGATTGATTGGTTATGCACGAGAACTAATTGATCGGTTTACCAAGAGTAGTCTTGAATAAACACTCAAACGGGATTACACGACGCAAGTGATGTTCTTGTCATCTAAGACCTCCTATTTGTAATCAACTAATTCAACTAGTCTAAAGACTTGAAGAATGATCAAGTCAATGGTGTGTTGATCATGATCCACTCCTATGTCAACTAATGGTTTAGCTTAGTTCATTCCCTTGGTCTGGTTAAATGTTCAATTCACCCAACCCAAGTAAACAATTAAGTGTGGTAATAAGATCCCTATAAACGTCACTAGATAAGGCAAATTACTAACACCTATTATTTATATGGAATTGAGTAGTGAAAATATGTATAACAGATTCTAGGGAATTGATCGTTCACCTAGACAACTACACATATCAATTAAGCTATCTGAGAGTATCTACAAGAGTCGTTCTTACATTCCTATATAGATTAACCGTTTGAACGCAACTTACCCCTTTTGGTAAAAGATGGGCAAACACTTGTCACTAGGTGTAAATCAATATACTAAATCAGCAAGATGGCGTTTCTTAGTTGAACAAGTATACTAACTAGTTGAATCGAAAAGATTAAACTTAACAAGAATGGTTCTTGTATTCAAACATCAAACTATCGTGCATGGTAACTATCAATCAAAAGTAAACGTTCAACATCTCGGTTATTTATCTAGATGAACATAAAAGGAACTAGCCAACAATCATGCTAGAAAACTTAAACATAACAGTAACAAAGATAGAATTCATTGTAAATACAAGATTGACCTTTTTAGAGTAATCTTGGATGAAGTCCTTGAATGATCCTTGAATCTTCAATGATTTTAGTGTTTAGATGCACTTTGATAAGCTCAAGAACTATTTTGAATGATATGTTTTCGTCTCTGAACAGAAAGAAATCTGGCACACTTGGAATGAAGCTGGAAAGAGGTTTAAAAAGGCTGAAAACTAGCTGGAAAGCACTGTGCGCGGCGCGCACATAAGGGGTGCGCGGAGCGCACTACTCACCTACCACACTTTTACTTTCCAGTTCACGATCGCACTTCAATTTGGACGTTTCAGGTACTTGTGCGTGGCGAAGTGCGCGGCGCGCTCTGTTGTGCGCGGCGCGCTCTGTTGAACTTGCGCGGGGCTCTCTCTGGTTTCCATTTTAATCAAATGTTCTGATCAAAGTCTTGAGTGCGCGGTGGTGTGCGCGGATAGTGCGCGGCACACACTGTAGCTTTCATTTTTCTGTTTCTTCGTTTCTTGTTCTGGTTTTGATCTTTGAGTTGTTTCATTCATTATCTTCAACATTTCTTCAAGTATTCAATGATTCTATGCTTAATTACAATACAACGGAATAATAATGGAAATATTACAAATTCGTATGAATTAACCGACGATAGGACTTGATATTGTGACTAATGATATGTCTATTTTGAGTAATATCAAAAGTGCTAGAAGTATTGAGGAAAGAAAAACTGCACGCTAAGTTTTCAAAGTGTGCATTTTGGTTGGAAGAAGTTCAATTCCTCGGTCACATAGTGAACAAAGAAGGTATCCAGGTGGACCCGGCAAAGATCGAAACCGTTAAAAAGTGGGAAACCCCAAAAACTCTGAAGCATATACATCAATTTTTAGGATTGGCTGGTTACTACAGAAGATTCATCCAAGATTTCTCCAAAATAGCAAAACCCTTGACTGCATTAACGCATAAAGGGAAGAAATTTGAATGGAAGGATGAACAAGAGAAGGCGTTTCAATTATTGAAGAAAAAGCTAACTACCGCACCTATATTGTCATTGCCTGAAGGGAATGATGATTTTATGATTTATTGTGACGCATCAAAGCAAGGTCTCGGTTGTGTATTAATGCAACGGACGAAGGTGATTGCTTATGCGTCTAGACAATTGAAGATTCACGAGCAAAATTATATGACGTATGATTTGGAATTAGGCGCGGTTGTTTTTGCATTAAAGACTTGGAGGCACTACTTATATGGGGTCAAAAGTATTATATATACCGACCACAAAAGTCTTCAACACATATTTAATCAGAAACAACTGAATATGAGGCAGCGTAGGTGGATTGAATTGTTGAATGATTACGACTTTGAGATTCGTTACCACCCGGGGAAGGCAAATGTGGTAGCCGACGCCTTGAGCAGAAAGGACAGAGAACCCATTCGAGTAAAATCTATGAATATAATGATTCACAATAACCTTACTACTCAAATAAAGGAGGCGCAACAAGGAGTTTTAAAAGAGGGAAATTTAAAGGATGAAATACCCAAAGGATCGGAGAAGCATCTTAATATTCGGGAAGACGGAACCCGGTATAGGGCTGAAAGGATTTGGGTACCAAAATTTGGAGATATGAGAGAAATGGTACTTAGAGAAGCTCATAAAACCAGATACTCAACACATCCTGGAACGGGAAAGATGTACAAGGATCTCAAGAAACATTTTTGGTGGCCGGGTATGAAAGCCGATGTTGCTAAATACGTAGGAGAATGTTTGACGTGTTCTAAGGTCAAAGCTGAGCATCAGAAACCATCAGGTCTACTTCAACAACCCGAAATCCCGGAATGGAAATGGGAAAACATTACCATGGATTTCATTACTAAATTGCCAAGGACTGCAAGTGGTTATGATACTATTTGGGTAATAGTTAATCGTCTCACCAAGTCAGCACACTTCCTGCCAATAAGAGAAGATGACAAGATGGAGAAGTTAGCATGACTGTATTTGAAGGAAGCCGTCTCCAGACATGGAATACCAATCTCTATTATCTCTGATAGGGATGGCAGATTTATTTCAAGATTCTGGCAGACATTACAGCAAGCATTGGGAACTCGTCTAGACATGAGTACTGCCTATCATCCACAAACTGATGGGCAGAGTGAAAGGACGATACAAACGCTTGAAGACATGCTACGAGCTTGTGTTATTGATTTCGGAAACAGTTGGGATTGACATCTACCGTTAGCAGAATTTTCCTACAACAACAGCTACCATTCAAGCATTGAGATGGCGCCGTTTGAAGCACTTTATGGTAGAAAGTGCAGGTCTCCGATTTGTTGGAGTGAAGTGGGGGATAGACAGATTACGGGTCTGGAGATAATACAAGAAACTACCGAGAAAATCATCCAAATTCAACAAAGATTGAAAACCGCCCAAAGTCGACAAAAGAGCTACGCGGACAGTAAAAGAAAAGATATAGAGTTTGAAATTGGAGAAATGGTCATGCTTAAGGTTTCACCTTGGAAAGGCATTGTTCAATTTGGTAAACGGGGGAAACTAAATCTAAGGTACATTGGACCATTCAAGATTATAGATCGTGTCGGACCAGTAGCTTACCAACTGGAGCTACCTCAACAACTCGCGGCTGTACATAACACTTTCCACGTCTCAAATTTGAAGAAATGTTTTGCTAAAGAAGATCTCACTATTCCGTTGGACGAAATCCAAATCAATGAAAAACTACAATTGAACCCGTCAAAATAATGGATCGTGAGGTTAAGAGACTTAAACAAAACAAGATACCGATTGTTAAGGTTCAATGGAATGCTCGTAGAGGACCCGAGTTCACCTGGGAGCGTGAAGATCAGATGAAGAAGAAATACCCGCATTTATTTCCAGAAGATACGTCAACACCTCCAACTGCTTAAAATTTCGGGACGAAATTTATTTAACGGGTAGGTACTGTAGTGACCCGAACTTTTCCATGTTTATATATATATTAAATGAAATTGTTATTTACATGATTAAGCGTTTCCAACATGTTAAGCAATCAAACTTGTTAAGACTTGATTAATTGAAATAGGTTTCATATAGACAATTGACCACCCAAGTTGACCGGTGATTCACGAACGTTAAAACTTGTAAAAACTATACGATGACATATATATGGTTATATATATAGTTAACATGATTTTATTATTAGTATGTATCTCATTAGGTATTTTAACAATGAGTTATATACATAAAAAATGAGACTATTAATTTAAGAAACTCGAAAACGATATATATAACGATTATCGTTATAACAACGTCTTACTAGGTACATATGAATCATATTAAGATATTGATACACTTGGTTAATTATGTTAAATGATAAGTAAATATATTATTAAGTGTATTAACAATGAAATACATATGTAAAAATAAGACTACTAACTTAATGATTTCGAAACGAGACATATATGTAACGATTATCATTGTAACGACATTTAACTGTATATATATCATACTAAGATATATTATTTATCATAATATCATGATAATATAACAATTTAACATCTCATTTGTTATAATAAACAATGGGTTAACAACATTCAACAAGATCGTTAACCTAAAGGTTTTAAAACAACATTTACATGTAACGACTAACGATGACTTAACGACTCAGTTAAAATGTATATACATGTAGTGTTTTAATATGTATTCATACACTTTTGAAAGACTTCAAGACACTTATCAAAATACTTCTACTTAACAAAAATTCTTACAATTACATCCTCATTCAGTTTCATCAACAATTCTACTCGTATGCACCCGTATTCGTACTCGTACAATACACAACTTTTAGATGTATGTACTATTGGTATATTTACTCCAATGATCAGCTCTTAGCAGACCATGTGAGTCACCTAACACATGTGGGAACCATCATTTGGTAACTAGCATGAAATATCTCATAAAATTACAAAAATATGAGTAATCATTCATGACTTATTTACATGAAAACAAAATTACATATCCTTTATATCTAATTCATACACCAATGACCAAAAACACCTACAAACACTTTCATTCTTCAATTTTCTTCATATAATTGATCTCTCTCAAGTTCTATCTTCAAGTTCTAAGTGTTCTTCATAAATTTCAAAAGTTCTAGTTTCATAAAATCAAGAATACTTCCAAGATTGCAAGTTTACTTCCAAGTTTCTAAATCCATTCCAAGTAATCATCCAAGATCAAGAAACCTTTGTTACTTACAGTAGGTTATCTTTCTAATACAAGGTAATAATCATATTCAAACTTTAATTCAATTTCTATAAATATAACAATCTTATTTCAAGTGGAAATCTTACTTGTAATTGTTTTCGTGTCATGATTCTGCTTCAAGAACTTTCAAGCCATCCAAGGATCCTTTGAAGCTAGATCTATTTTTCTCATTTCCAGTAGGTTTATCCAAGGAACTTGAGGTAGTAATGATGTTCATAACATCATTCAATTCATACATATAAAGCTATCTTATTCGAAGGTTTAAACTTGTAATCACTAGAACATAGTTTAGTTAATTCTAAACTTGTTCGCAAATAAAAGTTAATCCTTCTAACTTGACTTTTAAAATCAACTAAACACATGTTCTATATCTATATGATATACTAACTTAATGATTTAAAACCTGGAAACACGAAAAACACCGTAAAACCGGATTTACGCCGTCGTAGTAACACCGCGGGCTGTTTTGGGTTAGTTAATTAAAAACTATGATAAACTTTGATTTAAAAGTTGTTATTCTGGGAAAATTATTTTTATTATGAACATGAAACTATATCCAAAAATTATGGTTAAACTCAAAGTGGAAGTATGTTTTCTAAAATGGTCATCTAGACGTCGTTCTTTCGACTGAAATGACTACCTTTACAAAAACGACTTGTAACTTATTTTTCCGACTATAAACCTATACTTTTTCTGTTTGGATTCATAAAATAGAGTTCAATATGAAACCATAGCAATTTGATTCACTCAAAACGGATTTAAAATGAAGAAGTTATGGGTAAAACAAGATTGGATAATTTTTCTCATTTTAGCTACGTGAAAATTGGTAACAAATCTATTCCAACCATAACTTAATCAACTTGTATTGTATATTATATAATCTTGAGATACCATAGACACGTATACAATGTTTCGACCTATCATGTCGACACATCTATATATATTTCGGAACAACCATAGACACTCTATATGTGAATGTTGGAGTTAGCTATACATGGTTGAGGTTGATTCCAAAATATATATAGTTTGAGTTGTGATCAATACTGAGATACGTATACACTGGGTCGGGATTGATTCAATATAATATTTATCGATTTATTTCTGTACATCTAACTGTGGACAACTAGTTGTAGGTTACTAACGAGGACAGCTGACTTAATAAACTTAAAACATCAAAATGTATTAAAAGTATTGTAAATATATTTTGAACATACTTTGATATATATGTATATATTGTTATAGGTTCGTGAATTAACCAGTGGCCAAGTCTTACTTCCCGACGAAGTAAAAATATGTGAAAGTGAGTTATAGTCCCACTTTTAAAAATGTAATATTTTTGGGATGAGAATACATGCAGGTTTTATAAATGATTTACAAAATAGACACAAGTACGTGAAACTACATTCTATGGTTGAATTGTCGAAATCGAATATGCCCCTTTTTATTAAGTCTGGTAATCTAAGAATTAGGGAACAGACACCCTAATTGACGCGAATCCTAAAGATAGATCTATTGGGCCTAACAAACCCCATCCAAAGTACCGGATGCTTTAGTACTTCAAAATTTATATCATATCCGAAGGGTGTCCCGGAATGATGGGGATATTCTTATATATGCATCTTGTTAATGTCGGTTACCAGGTGTTCACCATATGAATGATTTTTATCTCTAAGTATGGGATGTGTATTGAAATATGAAATCTTGTGGTCTATTGTTACGATTTGATATATATAGGTTAAACCTATAACTCACCAACATTTTTGTTGACGTTTAAAGCATGTTTATTCTCAGGTGAATACTAAGAGCTTCCGCTGTTGCATACTAAAATAAGGACAAGATTTGGAGTCCATGTTTGTATGATATTGTGTAAAAACTGCATTCAAGAAACTTATTTCGTTGTAACATATTTGTATTGTAAACCATTATGTAATGGTCGCGTGTAAACAGGATATTTTAGATTATCATTATTTGATAATCTACATAAAGCTTTTTAAACCTTTATTGATGAAATAAAGGTTATGGTTTGTTTTAAAATGAATGCAGTCTTTGACAAACGTCTCATATAGAGGTCAAAACCTCGCAATGAAATCAATTAATATGGAACGTTTTTAATCAATAAGAACGGGACATTTCAAAAATGAGGTAAACATCTCAGATTTTGAGTAATTTAGATGGATTTTATGTGGGTTTTGTAAAAATGATTAACTAAGACTTGATTCTTGATTATATGTGTTTGTTATGCTTGATTGTTGCTTGATATAGCTTCTATAAGTGTTATATAATGTCCTTTAACCATTTAATTGATTAAAACATGTTTATATATCGAATTGGAACGTAAAAGTGCCAAAAACGAGCTGAAATGACATGTTCTAAAGTCCTTTTACGAGGTGGACTTCTCCTCGTACGAAGTGGGTCTTCTTCGTGCGAAGAGAAATCTCCTCGTACGGGCAGTTTGTCAGATTTTGAATAAACTAAAATGGTCGTAAATTTCAAACTGTAATTCCATTTTTGACAAATAAACTATCGTTGAAACAAATGAGGATTTAAAATGTGGAATAAACTTTAAATTGGGTTCAAATTATACGAAAGTGTGTATGCTTCGTTTTACACACATACGGGAGTTGCCGGTGAAAAGGAAAATGGCTAAAATTGTCAAAGATGGTTCATAGACTTATTTGAATGACTTATTAGTAAAAGATAATGGTATGATATCGATTATTCGTTGAATTTTTCTTGTATGTTGTTCTTCAGCTTCGCACGAACATCAATCACTTCGTGCGAAGTGATGGAGAGTTCGTGCGAAGTACCTGTGACCTCGTACGAACTAGGCCTGATTTATGTTTATATTTGCTAAGTTATACTGTTCGTATGATGGTGGTGTACTTCATACGAAGTTAGTGTCACTTCGTACGAAGTGTGACTACTTCGTACGAAGGGATTTCCTCTCACGAATGACTGGTTTATTTGTTGTGTAACTTTGTGATTCTGATATATAATTTGAATTGTTATTATTATATGAGAGATGGCTACTGACTTGGTTGTATCATTCTCATGCGATACAGTGGAAGTGAAGACTCAGTAATATTAGACCACTGAGTTGTGCTGGTATCGGTGAGTGTGATTATCTTAACTGTTATATGTATGTAGTAGCAGGTCATGCTACTATTGTCCTGCTACTTTTATCCTGATACTGATAGCATATGATGTACTATATGGTTTGTGATGATTATGTGCACATGGGTATTGTTGGCTTGGTATTGTTGGCTTTGAATAGTGAATTTGACAACCGGCTTTGAATAATAAAACTGGGCAAGAGGTCAACCTTTAATAGTGAGGTTGGGTTCAAGTGTTACTATTCGTGTATTATAGTTTGAATGACGCATCCCCTTCGTCCAGATTACTATACGAAGGAGCCATTATCAGGAATCGGTAAACTCTAGCCCAATCAGCTAGTAGTTGATAGCCCGCAAGCCACCGGTCCTTTTGTTACTGTATTGGTTGTTTAATTGATGTCTTATGTAATTGTACTTAACTTTGTGCTAATCCCCCACATTTTTTCCTCCCTTGCAGGTTGGGATGTTTATGCCGGATACTGGGAGACGTTTGCCTGTTTGATACGCTCGATACGCATAACTCTAATGTATATATTTGGATACCTAAATATATATGTACAATATTTCGGTTAACGTAACACCTGAATAACTGTAATAACTATGATTTAAATAATTACTGATGTATGAATAGTAAATAGTAATATAATATGTTTTCGCTGTGTTTTTAAAAAAAATACGGTGTTACAATTTGGTATCAGAGCTTAGGTTTGGCAGTACGTACACATGGATGTCGTATTCCCAAACCTAGACTGCCGAGTCGACATGCAAGAAATTGGGAAGTGATTTTGAGAAAATTGAATTGAATACGGTAGAAAAAAGGGTCAAAGATAGGCAATGTCTTGAATGTAAAGGAGCAAAGGAATGAGGTCGAGGTTCTTGCCACATCAATCAAGGAAAAATATGAGGCACCGGTCCCATATCCTCAATCATTGCCTCCAACACATCTAAAAAATATGGATTGTAAGTCAACCCTAACTGAGAATGATAATATCTATGTTAAACTCCCTTTGGCGGAGGTGCTCGAAAACATGCCCAATTTTGAGAAATTTTTGAAGTCACTCATGGCCAAGAAGGGAGAATGCGAGCAAGCAACCACCACTTTCTTAAAAAGGGAGTGTGATGGGATTTTAAAGAAATGTAATCTACCATCAAAATGGGCGATTCTGGGCCTTTCCTCATCCCATGCAAAGTGAACGGGTCGGAGATGTTTACATCTTTAGCCGACTCGGGTGCTAGTATCAACTTTATGCCCTATTCTATTTATCAAAGGTTGGGCCTAGGTAACCTTTTGCCCACTAAAATGGGAGTAAACTTAATTGACCAATCCATTAGCCCTAGTGTGGGGATCGCCGAAGACCCAATTGTGAAAGTAGGGGAAATGGAATTTCCGACCGATTTTGTGATTGTTGATATAAAGGAAGACCCAGTTGTGCCCCTTGTTTTGGGAAGACTATTTTTGGCAACCACGGATTCTTTCTTTGACTTTAGAACCGGGAAGTTAACTCTAAGAGACAAAGACAAGTGCATGAACATTCGTAGCAAATATACTAAATTGCCACCAACGCCCATAACCACACCACAAGTTGTTGCTAGTGTGGAACGCACTACAAGCACAACTCTAGTTGGTTCACCACAGAGTTGACTAAAGGAACCTTAAGGAATTCTAAAGACCAAATTGATGTCATTGACAAGTCCATGAGGAAATTATATGGGCGGGTACATCGTGCCTCATCCAAGAAAGATGAGTACTTGAGAAAACGCCTAGTGTCAAACTTGTCACAACGCGAAAAGGGGAAGCTTAAGGAGTTGATAAATGAAGCTAAGGTAATGAACAATTGGTTGTCGTTAATGCTAAATGATGGTCATCAAGGTAGTGATTCCCTTTTCTCAAAGGGGAGGGAAATATACCACCCCGCTATTAGTTGAAACCTCAATTGGAGTGGAGTCGGGTGATAGACTCGTAAAACACTTTTCACAATCATGTAAATAGCTCATATTAGTTACATTTCATGTAAGTTTTATGATATTATCATTCTATAGTTGCATTTGCATTTAGATAGCATTTTATGCATTTGGGAAAACATTAAAGACCAAAAATAGCTGTTTAGTTGTTGTTTGAGCTGAAAATGGCTAAGTGTTGGGGTGAATATTGATAAAATTGAGCTGAAAATGTCACAAGTTATAAGGTGTGGCGCACCTATTGCCAGGTGCGGTGCACCATTAGCCTAAAAATTTAAAAAACCAAATCAGTCAGCCCAACCAATTTCTCATGATGTAAGGTGCGGTGCACCATCACTAACGTGCAGGGCACCTGTATTCTGTGTGTTAAGGAGCAGCGCACCACACTAAGGTGTGGCGCGCCAGCGAATTTTTAGGCTTTCTTGACTCACTTTCACACACCCACTTCAATTATTCTTTTCCAAAACCGGCCAACACTCTCAAACTTCGAACACTAGCATCATTCTAGCATCTTTTGTGAAGATTTCTTGAATCTTTAACATCAATTAACATGGGAAAGGTTAGATTCATGCTACATTACTCCGTATTTTCAAAGTTTTACATGATTTCTACCATGTTCATGTTTATACTTGTTTTTAAATTTATGCACAATTGATGATGATTATGCTAAATTGATGATGGATTCTTGTTGTTGCCATGCTCTCTAACATGATTTGCAAGATTAATTTCACAAATTTGCAACTTGAATTTTTAGGGTTCATCCCAATTTGGGGTTTTCGAATGTGAGCTTTAGTTGAGAATATATTGATGCAATTGGTTATTATATTCTTGTATAACATGTCTAGATAAAAAAGAACCCAACTTTCATGCTTGTATGTGATTAATTTGAAATTAGGGTTCCTGATTCTTTGACTTTGACTAAGTTTGACCAATTGGGGTAGCTTTGTGATGAAAGTTTGTTTGTTTAAAACTATAATTGATATAGAATGACCGATTGCTACACTTGAATGCATATTCCTAGTCTTATGCTTGCTTTGACTTTTGAACTTTGACTAAAGTTTGACTTTGTGCAATTTAGTTATGTTGACTATGCTTGTGGATTAAATCAAACTGATGAATGCTATGTATGTTTGTTTGAATGATACTCCCTCCGTCCCATATTAATAGTCCAGTATTCCATTTTGGGATGTCCCAAATTAATAGTCCACTTCCATAAATAGAAAATAATAAGAAGCTTAAGTTCTATTATGCCCTTATTGTATGTGGATATGATTAAAAGAGAGAGAAAAGGTAAGGGTAAAACAGGAAAGTAAACAGAAAGTACAGTACTTTTATGACATTTCCTTACACTGTGTGTTTTTTATTTGTGGACTATTAATATGGGACGGAGGGCGTATAACTTTTGCGATTTATTGATGACTTGCATTTAGTCAAGTGTGCAACTTTGAGCTGAATTGGATTAATCAGATGAATGCAACACTATGCTTTAATGATAACGAAATTATTTTGTGTTTTTCCTTATTATGTTTTTGCGGACTAAAGAATCGACTTCTTCGCACAACAAGGGCAAGCAACCGGCCAAAAGGGGAAGGTTAAATATTTTTCGACGTAGGAGTAGGGGTAAAGCTCCGGCTACTGAAGAAGCGGGTTCTGATTCTGACTATGAACCCACATAACAAGAGCGACAACCCCAAGTCCCCGACGATATTCGTATGGTAACAAACCAACCTTACTTGCAAAGGGTTTTGATGAAACCGGAGTCTAGGAGAAATATGGAGCGTAGAATTGATAATCACTACTACATTTCGGCTCATATAGTGCCCCTCATTTAGACGTGATTACCAAATATCGCGTCTAATTAAACATAAGGAACACGTCTAATTAAGATTAAACTTAATATAAAAACGGAACACGTCTTAATAATTGATGCAACACGTCTAATTAAACAATCGGGACACGTCTAATTAAATTTACTAGTCAAAAATACGGAACACGTCTAAACAACAGAAGGTGCACGTCTAATTACAAACCAGCAACACGTCTAAATAAGTATAATACCTCTAATTGGTAACCACGTCTAATTAGTTTTACCGGGAACACGTCTAATTGACAACACGTGTAATTAATCTACCAGGAACACGACTAAATAACTAAGATGCACACGTCTAATTGAAACACGTCTTATAACATCACAAGGAACACGTCTAATTATGCTATCACATCTAAATACTTACCAGGCACACGTCTAAGTAAGCTAACACATCTAATTTGTCATATAACCCCCGTAGCACATTAACGGAAGTTAGTTTTCTGTAAACATGACCCCATAAACACGTACGTACAATACACATGCCCATAAACATAAACTTGAAATCCTCTATCCTATATATAAATTAACATAAACCACAAACACTTAATCTGGAAATAACACCAACATTGGACATAAATCTGGACATAAGTAAACAACAACTAGACATAACCATGGGACATAAATTAGGATTCATTTAGATCAACATAATTACATAACAAAGTCTTAAAGTTAATTACATTGGTTGCACAATTTACATCACCAAAAGGAGTTACAATTAAAAGCTTACGCACTGATTCACATAACGCGTAAGCTTCAAAAATTAACCATTCATACTTACACATCCAAAGTTTCGTAAAAAAGCATCTAAACATCCCAAACACATATACCATTCATACCTACTAATTACTGAAACTGCCCATACAAACACAAAAAACGCAGAAACCTAACCTCTGCTTCCATACCCAAACATCCCAAACACATACTGTCAATCGAAGTTGTGAACATCATCCCACACAAATTTAAACTTTCGCTGCCTACGGTTGAATACCATCCAAATTTCATCGCCCGGACTATAGCAACACTAATGGTTATCTGACAGAACCATTCGTTTTAGCAACACTAGTTTCCCAAGTATTTTATATTGAAGACCCGAAGGAAAGCAGGTGGCATGTGGTACAATTCAGAAAATGACGGATTGTTGGTGTTGAAGATGTTGTCGATGAGGAAGAATACGACTAATTTGACGAGTTACCTCCCTTTTCAGTCGGTGTTGCACCTATGAATGAAGTTAATGAAAATGATACAATTTATTTCAGAGAAGACCACCGTGAGGGAGACGAGGTCCAAGATACATAAAAATTTATTATTGATATTTTTATTATGAAGTTGTAGGTATTTTTTAATTATTATATTTAGATTTTTTAAATTTTTTATACACACAAGATTTATTATGTTAATATTTAATACTTATTGATATTATTTTTATACAGTAAGCTTTTATTATTATTTTACTGAAATCTATTAATATTATTATTTTTCATAATATTAGTATTATTTTCTTAATCATGTAATTAAACCAATTAACATTGAAATTAAGATTGGTAATTGTTGCCCGCTAAATAATTCATCATCGACCACCAAATTATTAAAATCTATTCAAATAATCCAAATCTAATACACGATTACACAAAAACCAGCTCAAATCAACTTTCTTCTCGTAACCGCCATCGAACAACACGACTTCAACCCTAATACCCCAAGCTTCGATCGAAAACCCCTAAATCATTTACTACAATTCTCGAATGCTTCAACATATTTGAATTCTTAATTAAACAGTTGGAATTCTTCATTAACCTATTTCCTGCTTCAATTCGAACCAACTGCATAAAATCGACAATATCTGCTTCAATCATTTATCATGGTACGTGTATTAATTGCTTATAGTATATGTATATATAGCTAATTAGGATAGATGTATTTATACATATACAGAATTATGAATTATAATTTATGAATATTGTGTCTGTACAGTTATAAGTGTAAATGGTTTTGTACAGTTAATTGAAAATGTTAGTAATGTTATGTACAGTTAATTATGAATTATGAATTATGAATTATGAATTATGAATTATGAATAATGAATATTGTGTACAGAATTATGAATCAAATGGTTTTGTAGAGAATTATAAATTATGAAAATTGTGAATTACGAATTATGAATTATGAATATTGTGATTATATTATGAATTATGAATAATGTGTCTATATGAAATGATGATTTATGAATATTGTGTCTGTACAGAATTATGGTTTTGTATAGAATTATGAATTATGAGTATTGTGTCTGTACAGTTAATTGAAAATGTTAGTAATGTTACATTTGTATTTACTAATGTGTATGGTGTACATAATCAAAACAATAACACTGCAATTGATATGGGTGTTGTTGCCCAACAACCACAAAGGAATAACATGACAAAGAGAGGTGTTAACAAACTAAAAACACCAGTGGTTCCGATTGAGATAGAGTTTAACAATTTCAGGGAAGCCATTGGAGAAAATCAAAAGATTATTTCCACTAATATAGGTGTTATAACTAGGCGAATGATTGATTATCTTGTAGATGATTGGCAACTAATACCTCAAAAGGAGAAAGATGCATTATGGTTGGAAATCAAGGTAACCAATTAGTGATTTTAGCCTATGTAATCGTTATTTATTTCTGTATCAACTAAGTTTAATTCAACAGGAAACACATTTCATCCGAGATGATTTTGCAAAGATAAAAACACTTCATCATTGCAACGGGGCGTTTAAAAGATTTAGGTACAAGTTACGCAAGTATATGGATGATAATCTGCTTCCTTATGAAGAAGTTGAAGATTACTTTTTCATTACCCCAGATAAATGGAGAACGTTTTGTGAACGAGAAAACACACCAGCAAAAAGGGTTAGTTTTATTCATTGAATGTCTAATGGTTTTGTATTTAGATTGTGCTATTTTAACTTATATGTTCTGTAATCATATGTAACATGTTAAGGATCTACGAGAAAAAGGGAGGAAAAACGCGTTGAAACAAAATAAAGATGATTATGCCCGTGTTGGTCGGTCAGGATATCGTGGCCATGAAAAAAAGTGGGAGCTGGAAAAAAATGATCCTAACAAGCGTACGATATACCATGATATCAGTAATCCCGCTGCGAGGAATTATGTTTTGGGTAGGATGAGGCCAGATAAAGAAGTGAAGACGAAATCTCCCGAGACAAATTCGTCGCTTATAGATAAAATTGTATTAGAATTTAATTTGTATTAATTTATATTCTTATAATTAAGTATTTAAAATACTTGTATGACATAAACTTTTTTGTTGATTTGTTTCAAGTTAGGACGGATAAAGAGTGTGGGGATGCGTTGTTAGAACATGTAGGGAAAGAACATGGAGGTAGAACTAGGGGTCTTTGTAGCATGTTAGGCTATAGCATGGGCCTACAACGAAAAAGACAAAAGGTAGAACAAGTATTTACAGTGGAAAAAATAAAGGCAATAGTAGACGAGCGTATAGAAGAGCGTAAAACAAAAGAAAATTCCGGATCACATGCTGACTCAGATATACAGATGCCACTAATGGACGCACAAGTAGTAGAAGAACAAGTGATGGGGCATGATGAGGTAGTTGATAACAATCAAGATCTGGAAGAACAAATGAGAGTTGAGGAAATGCGTAGAGAGGATGAAAGGCGGATAGAGGAGGAAAAAACGAGGGCGTAGGAAAGGCGCAGATAGGAGGACATGCGGATAGAGGTACAAAAGAGTAGGGAGGAGGAAAGGCGTAGAGAGGAGGAACAGAGGAGACAGGTTGAACAGCGAAAAGAGGTTGAACAGCAAAGGCTGATGAAATAACATAACGTGGAGGGACTAGCCATGCAAAATCAAGGGTCTCGTGAATCGAGGGATCGGGCGAAATACAAATTGCTGTTAAATTTGCGAACCACACAGGTAATTGGCAGTTTTTCATTCACTTAAAATTGAATTATAAACTAATAAATACATTTCTTGTTTTGCTGATGTTTTTAGGAGCCGCTTGTAGTCTTCTTATTTGACCCAGATCGTATAGACCATATTGTATATGCTAAGGGTACGATATACCCAACCAACGAAGATACAGAAGTAGATGGGGAAAAAGTGTTACCTTTTTACATGAAGGTTAAAATAACAAAAATTATTAAGGGTTACATGTCCATGAGAATTCCAATACCTCTAAAAGGCATTTCAAAAGATTCGAAGAAGGAGATCTTAAAGGATGTCGTAGGATCACATGTTCAATGGCCTGTTATGAAACTGGCTCCCTTCAATTGTACTGTGCAAGAAAGTAATGGAAAAATAACAGGGTTGACACCACAAACAGTGATTGAATTGCAACAAATAAAGGTTATTGTTTTTACTGTCAATTATTTTAAAAATTTTTTACTCATTATTCTTCTATGTGATACATAACTTTATATTTTAACTGTAAATGTAAATTTTCCTTATTCATGTTCACTACAGACGCATACAGAAATCATGTTGCTGAATCCCAAAAGTACAGAACCTGTACCGTGTGCTAGGGGGATTTTGTATGGAACCGACCATACCCTAATACATAGACAACGTATGTTACCAGGATACATGAAGGTGTCGGTAAAACATGTCTTGCCTCGCTATGAATCTGTGTTGCTTCCAATACTAGATAAAGATTTTGAGATTAATACATTGAAGGAAGCTGTACGGGCTTTCATACCATGGCCTGTCTTGAGAATGCGTCTGTTAAATAAAAAGGTACCTACATAATTGCTTATTTTTAGAATTTCCTAAAATGATAAATCACTAACATACAACAGTAACTACAAACTAGTGTGATTAGTAACTATTTTTTAATGTAAATATTATATTTGTTAACAGGAGTGTGAAACAAAATCAAACACTGGTGAATTACAAAAAAAAAAAAAAATGATAAAAATGTTGCTCCAAGTAATAAGCAGATGGATATAAGTGCTGCTCCTATTAGTAAGCGGGTATATGTTCAACGAAGTACTTACCATATATAATTCAACTTACAAAATTATATTAATATATAAGAAAATTTTGATGATGTGGTGTTCAGGTTGTTGCAACTAACCAACCAATAACAGATTTACAAAAAAAGAAAAAACAAGATGTGCTTACCCAGCTGATCATATTGGGGAATGACATACCCGACAGACCAATTGTACAAGAAGTGTATACTAGATGGATGACTAGAGAAGATTCTACATCCGGATGTACACTTAATACCCCTCCTGGTGTGTTTGCAGGCGTAACAGGTAACTTGGTAACTACGATTGATGTTAATGACATCATGACATTTTGGAAAAAGGGTTGGTTGGATTGCAGCATTATATTTTCCTTCATGATGTAAGTACATTTATGTTATCTTTTGTACATGTTTTCATATTCATATAGGTTACATTGACAGTAACATGTTTTCATATGTATCATATTTTACTTATGCACATGTTTGACTATAGTTTAAGTTGAACGGTAACATCATATGGCCTTTTACTTCATATTTGTCAGGGGTCTACACAACTTTATGAAAATAGCCTTTACCAAACCATATGGGTTAATTAACCCTTATTCGATCCAAGGCAGTTTGATTGAATCTGGCAAAAATGATGTGATAGACTACTTGAAGACCGCCTTCAAATCCACTTATGATTATTTCTTCGCACCATATGTTCAGAAGTATGTAAATCTTTAAATTATATCATTACTAGTATATATAACAATGCTTATATATATTTTATCTTCTAAATGAACGTAGTTTTTGTTTTTCTAGAGGCCACTGGGTGTTGTTTTTTATATCGCTAAAAGAGAACAAAGGAATTATACTTGATTCACTGAATAGGAAACAACAGAAGACGATAAACAATTATCTACTCGCAGATTGTATAAATCAGTAAGACTGCTTTGTTTATTTTAATTAATTATTTATTTAAATATTATTTTAAAAAACAGTATTCTGCATTAACTGTTAATTATTTGTATTTTTATCTAATTTTCAATAGGGCTAGGGGTCCTTTGAAATGGGAAGTAGTCAAGGTTTGTACAAACATCTCATAGTCTTATGTTAATGTTGAGGTTCATATGTTTATGTTAATGTTATTATATACGTTTTACATGTTAAACTCGTTTGCACTTGTCATGCAGTGCAATCAACAACCAGGCAGTTGGAAGTGCGGTTACTATGTCCTCAGTTGGATGTATTCGATCGCAAGTGGTGGTATAAAGAGAGAATTTCGTATTGACGAAGTAAGTTGTTGGTATTGTGAAAAATTATTAAATTATTTCTGTTTGTATATTTTTAAATAAAACTTATACTTTATTATATATCTTAATATAAAATATATAATAAAGTATATATTGGGAATCTATTTGAAATCTACAGCTTTCGTGGGATGAACGTTGCCTTTCTACCACCGATCTAGACGATATTTTTGAAAGATGGCATTTGTGGAGTCCTTTTTGATCTCAACAAGGTATGTTATAATGGTTGTATAATTATAAGTTAAATTAACTGTTTGTGTTACTATTTGCACTGATCAAGAATCATTTTGCATATCAAGTTTGCATTAATTGATGTCATATTTGGATGTTTATGTAGGTTTATAGCAGAGTGACAAACTTGGATGCTTACAAAATGGGCAGAATGCTAGTTGGGCGTGATATATATTTGGTGCAAAGACCTTCGTTTTTTCTATGTTTAAAGTATATTAACGATAGATGTATTTTGTATTACATTTTGTTAGATATAGGTACAAATCAAATACATTATGTCAATTGTATAGTTGAGTGTGGTGTAACAATTTTAATTAGTCTATCTGTAGAATGTTTATACATTTATTTATAATCATGTAATAATTTTTTCAGTTGAACCACTTTTACAGCACATTTTAATTGTCAGCAGAAGCTTACCTAGCTAACACGTCTAATTGGTAACTTGCAAACATGTCTAATTGCTAACACGTCTATTCGCTAACACGTCTAATTGATAGTCTGTTATATTTGGTGTGAAATTTTGAATGGTAGTTAATATTAGCGGCTATTTAAAAATTTAATATTATATTCTGATATTTAAAATATTTGGGAAAAAAATGGCGGGTACAAGTTAATACGGGGACACGACTAATTGGGTTTTCAAAATCATCAAGAACACGTCTAGTTCTTACTAACAACACGACTAATTACACTAACGGAACACGTCCAAATGGCTTTTGACCAAGTTTATTTGAAGTATTGGAACACGTCTAACTGACATAACGGACCACGTCTAATTGAGATAATGGAACACGTCTAACTACCTACCGCCTAACCTCTGTTGAACACGTTTATTTGTTGAGAATCAACGCGTCTATATAAGTTTATTAGACCAGTGCAAGGAACCGGTGTAATTGGCAATATCAATTAGAGCTGTGCCATTTGGACGTGTCATTCAACAAGTCTACATGGCCTTTTACACACGTCCAAATAGCCCGTTCTGTAGTAATGAATGATGTGTATGTAGCAAAGTATGTTGATTGGGATCCCCTCCGCCAAGCGGGCATGTATACCAAAATGAAATGGGCTTTTCAAGTCAAACACAGTAAAAATATCCTCTCACCTTGGGAACCATTATTCACGCTCAACGAGCTTGTTTATCCGACTCTTACTCGTGAGTTCCTATCACCTCTTATGTTCAACCCAAGGGAAACCGATGTTCAAAGCCCGAATATCTTTAGTTCCATCTAGGCGGAGACACTCACCACATGAGTGTTTGGGACTTTTGTAAGGCATTAGGAATTTATGGAGAGTTTGATGATCATGAGGATCGAGAGGAATACTTTCTTGGTTGTGACCAAGATCTACCCGACGAGGCCGATCTTCGTGCCTCATGGTACCGCATTAGCAGTGCACATTATAAGCCAGGTAAGGAAGTTGTAACAACCCTTAAGACCCACAAACTCTGGGTCATTGACCGCTTCATTGTGAACACGGTCAACTACCGGAGGCAAAGTAATGAGAAAATGACCACCCTTAATATTTGGTTGACTGATTGCATTGACCTACATAAGCATATTCATGTACCCAATATCATTGCGATTTATCTTTATGATGGGGATGACAAAAAGGTGGCTAAGCCGAGTGTCGGTGGGGGTTATGTAACCAAGATTGCAAAGTTTTTGAACATTAATTTTACCAGTTTAGAGAAGGTCACGATGAGTCCACTTTCTACCCTTGACTGGAAGGGTGGACACATTTTGTTAAAAGAAAACGAGGTTCATGTTAAGTGGTATGAACAACAAAAACAACCCGAGGTTAATGAAGAAGAGGAGATTGAACGTCTCTGGGGAGACAATGTGAATGTTGGTCATGGTCATTATGCACATGGTGCGGGTTCTAGTGGGGCGGGAAGTTCTGGAACTGGGGGTTTTCCGAGTCATGGTTTTTGGAGCAATTTGGTAACATGAACCTATAAAGCCAAATTCAACATGAAGAGACCCAATACGGACTCGCGGGGCTAGAGTTGCGCCAAGGATGGTAATCCCATGTGTTACAACTAGCTCATGATGAACCTAATGCTACTTGGCCACCCGAGCCTTCAGTCCAACCCTACAACCGTAGCCAACCATTCCCACCGCACCCACCCCATTATGACCGACAAACAACATATCGTGAAGCTATGGAAGTTCAGGATTTTGAATAAATGCGACAAGCTCAAGAGGAGCAAGAGAGGTGGAGGAGGCAAAGCCAACAATACCAAGGTGGAAGCTCAAGCGGTGGCCCATTTGGTTTATGGTGAATTTGGTAACTCTTGCTTCATGATCTTTTTATTTGTGGTATGTTTGAACTAAAATAATTGTGTTGGCATGTGATTCGTTATGTTTGAGTTGTGAAACAATTATGAATGTTTGTGGTTCTTTATGTTGGTTGTTATGTGGCAAACTTGGATTTGTGAGATGCGGTTTGTATGCATCTAATTTGGTAGTTTAGATTATTGTAATGATTTGACAATTATGCATGTATGATATTCGTGTTTGGATACTATTGTGGATGTTTGTGTTTTCTTTTGTTTTTACGTGGTTCTTAGTGGCAGGATACACTTTTGATGATTGATCCAAGCCTGGCATTAAGTTCAGGCGTCAAGCTCATCGACATGCAAATTTTTGGTGAATAAGTTTATCCGATTGGTGACAACAAAGATCATTTGATCCATTCCGATTTTTCTTTCTTCTCTCTTCTATTCTATATCATAATGTCTCTCAATTTTTCTAATTCTATCGTTCAATGCAATGAGGGCATTGCATCAAACGAAATGTAGGGGGAGAGTAAATCTTGGGTCATTTTGAACTTTTCGGGTTAAACTTGTCACATATACACTACAAAGATAAAACTTGCAATGTCGATAAAATTTTTGGAACAAGTTCTTGCCATTACATTAACTCAAATCATAAACACCTAAATGGTAACAAAACTTGTATTTTCATAAGGAAAAGTAAAGTCTTTTCCTTGTGTTTCAAACTTAAAGGAAGTAAATTCTTCCTTTCATACTTGCAATTCTTAAGTGAAAGTAAAGTCTTTCACTTCCAAATGATTTTTTGCGCTTAAAATGATGAAATCAAAAGAAAAATCAAAACTTTTGCATGGAAGTAAAGTCTTCCATGTGTGCGCCAAAACTCAAGTGCTTAAAGCTTTAAGCTTTAACACTTCCAGTTGATTCAAGTCCATCCATTTTTAGGGAGTCAAGTCTTCCGAATGTCGCATTACTTGGTGTGGGATACTTACTAATCCACACCAATTCATTTTGACATTGGTTGTTTCATCATTTTACGATGTTTCAACCAATGTATCATACCGTGGGAAAAGGAGCCACCGAGCTTCACAATGTGCTTTCCTTTTTAGGAGCAATGGCTTCGTGCTACTGTTGGTAGACAACACATGCCATAGCCGAAAGCTATGGCACCTTTGTTCGATCAATTATGGAGGGGTAGTTTCTACTTCCTACCCTTCCTCAAAATAAGCATAAAAGCTTGTTATGTGGGAAGTAGCCGAGTGAATAAAAGCCTTGAGCTTTGACACTCCCAAGAGAGTCGAGTCCTCCCATTTATTGTTTTGGAAGTCAAGTCTTCCAAACTTGGAAGTAAAGACTTCCAAGTTAAGTTGTGTACCTAAAGACCTAAGCTTGAAAGTAAAGTCTTTCAAGTATCACGCAATAGACCCAATGTTAAACTCACACCCAAGGTAGTTGCTTTCTCATCGCCTTCAACAGAAGAAGGTAGTTCACTTCGGTGATATACCGGGGAAGTAGCTACCCGTGCGGTCGTCCCACCGCCGGGATGGCTTGTATGCATACAACCTTATGAGCCCAAGATAGCTTTTGTCTCATTGCCTTCAATACAAGAAGGTAGTTCACTTTTGTGATATACTGGGTCATTAGCTATCCGTGCAGTTATCCTAAAACCGGGATGGCTTTGGAATGCATAAATCTTGATACCAAAATTCTCGAAAGACTTGTCTCGTTTCACAACTTGACTCGTTTTCCCTTTCTAAAACGAAAATGGTTTTCTTTAAGAGCCTTGTCTTCCTTAAGGCTAAAACATTTTTCTTGGGTAACTCATGCAAAGTGGCGCTCCATTTAACCAAAGTGAAGCTTGTGGGTAGTTCTTGATCGATTGTGGTGCGAAAAATTAGATGGTGGAGATGAAACTCGATGATTTTATGGTTTGAAGAAGCTCCTAGAAAGGTTTGCACTAAAAAGCTCGAATCTTGATTTGATTTATTCTTAATTGAAAAATCTTGTGGATATTTGAGCCTTTCTAGGGAGCATATATGTTTGTTTTCTTGATTATTGAAGAGTTGTGAAGATGTGGAGATTTTAGTTTAGGCTTGAATTATGATCGATTTTAAGGACATTTAACGAAATGAAGATTGTTTGAAGTTTGAGTTTTTGCTAGTAGAAGAAGAAGATATGATGTTATGCTTGGTCCTTAGCAAATGCTAGTATTTGGAGTTTATTCTAACCATCGAAGTGCACATTCATGGAAGTATCATTTATTGCCCAACTATTGCACTTTGGCTTTGATCATTGATTGCTATTTATCTCCAAGTCCTATTTTGTTGATATGCTTGCTTGAGGACAAGCAAGGTTCAAGTGTAGGGGGTTTGATATTGCTCGAATTATACACGTTTTACCTCGCAATATCTACCTCATTACACTCGGTTTTGAGGATCATTGAGCCCGAAAGATGGATATATGTGCAAAAGTGTCGGTTCAAGGCTAAAAGCTCATATTAGTGTAAAATTGACCAAAATCTAGCCTATTTAGTGAACCAAAGTGCAGGGCATGATTCAAAGTGAAAAGGGATTGCAAAATGGGCAATTCAAAGTGAAAAATGAAGATTTTGGAAGTGCAGTAGAGTGGTGCAGCGCACCAAACCCAAATAGCGGTGCACCTTAATACTTAAATCCCAGATTTCAAATTCAAAAGTTGAGGAACAAAGTTCCAGTAATAAGGTGCTGATAATGCTAAAAACGAACATATATTTCATAGCATTATTCCTCAAGAAAGACAAGCTTTTAGTTGCAATTGTTCTATTTACAAGAGATATTCGTTTAAATAATAAAAGGTGAAGACAAAAGACAGATTCGACGAATTGAAGACGCAAACGACCAAAAAGCTCAAAAGTACAAAAGACAATCAAAAAGGTTCCAATTATTGATAAGAAACGTCTCGAAATTACAAGAGTACAAGATTCAAAACGCAAAGTACAAAATATAAAATTGTACGCAAGGACGTTCGAAAATCCGGAACCGGTACCAGAGTCAACTCTTAACGCTCGACGCAACGGACTAAAAATTACAAGTTAACTATGCATATAAATATAATATAATATATAATTAATTATATTAATTATATATATATTATATATATATATTATAAAACCGTCGGCAGAGAAACTCCAAGGGTGTGAGCTGTAAATACATTCTCCGCGACTCGCGGAGTTTGAAGAGGATTTTGCCGCGAGTCGCGGAGCCCCAAAAATCAACTCTGGCTATAAAGCAAACCGAATTCTGATCATTTTTCATATTCTATTTCTCTCATCTCTCTATCTATACGATATATATATATATATATATATATATATATATATAATTTATATTTTAATTTTAATTTTAATTATAATTCTAATAATAAGGGTATGTTAGCGAATGTTGTAAGGGTGTAAGTCGAAATTCTGTCCGTGTAACGCTACGCTATTTTTAATCATTGTAAGTTATGTTCAACCTTTTTATATTAATTTCTCGTAGCTAAGTTATTATTATGCTTATTTAAAACGAAGAATTCATGATGTTGGGCTAATTACTAAAATTGGGTAATTGGGCTTTGTACCATAATTGGGGTTTGGACAAAAGAACGACACTTGTGGAAATTAGACTATGGGCTATTAATGGGCTTTATATTTGTTTAACTAAATGAAAGTTTGTTAATGTTAATATAAAGATTTACAATTGGGCGTCCCTATAAATTACCGTATACACTCGATCGGACACGATGGGCGGGGTATTTATATGTACGAATAATCGTTCATTTAACCGGACACGGGAATGAATTAATAGCCACTAGAATAATTAAAACAGGGGTGAAATTACATTCAAGGGTAATTGGTGTAATTGTTAACAAAGTAGTAAAACCTTGGTTTACACGCAGTCGATAACCTGGTGTATTCATTAAACAAAGTATTAAAACCTTGTTACAATTCGAATCCCCAATTAGTTGGAAGATTTAACTTCGGGTATAATAATAATCTGACGAGGACACTCGCACTTTATATTTATGACTGATGGACTGTTATGGACAAAAACCAGACGGACATATTAAATAATCCAGGACAAAGGACAATTAACCCATGGGCATAAAACTAAAATCAACACGTCAAACATCATGATTACGGAAGTTTAAATAAGCATAATTCTTTTATTTCATATTTAATTTCCTTTATTTTATATTTAATTGCACTTCTAATTATCGCACTTTTATTTATTGTTATTTAATCGCACTTTTAATTATCGTACTTTTTAATTATCGTAAGTTTATTTTATCGCACTTTTATTATTCGCAATTTCATTATCGTTATTTACTTTACGCTTTAATTTAAGTCTTGTATTTATTTTATATTTTACATTAGGTTTTAACTGCGACTAAAGTCTTAAAATCGACAAACCGGTCATTAAACGGTAAAAACCCCCCTTTATAATAATAATATTACTTATATATATATTTGTATTTTTATAAAAGTAAACTAATATAGCGTTGAGCTTTGTTTAAAGATTTCCCTGTGGAACGAACCGGACTTACTAAAAACTACACTACTGTACGATTAGGTACACTGCCTATAAGTGTTGTAGCAAGGTTTAAGTATATCCATTCTATAAATAAATAAATATCTTGTGTAAAATTGTATCGTATTTAATAGTGTTTTCTGCTAAAATTAATAACTATTTTATATACACCTCGCATAACATCAAGTATTTTTGGCGCCGCTGCCGGGGAACTATCTTAAAAGCCGGAAGCGCAACGCTAATATAAAAAAAAAAAGATTTTTAGCTTACTTCTATTAAAAATTCGTTTTTGTAAAAATATGTTTTAATTATTCAAAAATATAAAAAGAAAAACAAAAATATAAGTATTTTTTTTTAAGATTTTGTTAAATATTTAAGTTTTATAAGTTTCTTTATTTTTATTTTAGTTTATAAAAATATAAGTTTAATTTTAATATCTTTTATTTATATAAAAATTAAAAACAGAAAATAAAATAAATAAATAAATAAAGAAAAACGCGTTGAAGATAAAACCTGTCAGCTGAAATTCTGAACCCCGCGACTCGCGCGGTTTTCTTTATAAAGTACCGCAACTCGCGGAGGCTACCTGACACACGGACAAAAACCCTAAACCAGCATTAATTACGAATTATTATTAATTATTAATAATATAAACCCTAATTATGTATTATTATTATTATTAGTTTTATTTTAACTTTTACTTTTTATTTATTTTATATTTTGTTTAATTAGTTTTATAAAAATTGTAAAATTAATAGTTTAATAAAATAAATAATATAAAAATAATATTTTTATAAAAATTGTACTTTTTACAACTTTTTGTATATTTTTATATTTTGTCCCTTTTTAATCGTTGTAGCGTAATATTTGTATTTTTTTAGCTCATATTTAATTTTAAACTTAGTATTTGCTATAGTCATTTTTACTCCTAGATTTTTAGGCTTTGCCGTAGAATTCCTTAAGTGCTTTTTCTTTAGACTAAGATTTAGGTGCTTTAGAATTTTGCGACGCCTTTTTAAGTTTTAGTTTCTTTTTAAGTTATTTCCATTTGGGATTTAGTTTTTCCTGTAAGCTTTAATATTTTTAGACACCTTTTACTATGTACCAATTATCATTCCAATTAGTAATTTCAATTTGCGATTATAATTTTAAGTTAGTTGTAGTAATAAGATTAGGTTAGTTAAGTATTTTTAAGTTTTGATAAGTTTCTTTTATTTTTCCGTCACCTTTTATTTTTCAATCATTTTTCGTTTTTCGACCTTTTTCGACGAACTCTTTTTCTCTCTTATTTCTCGCCATTCTAGTTTTTAGGACTTAGAATTTTTTATACTTCTTATCTAAATTTCTTAAAATTACGAAAATTTATTTTAAGTGGTTAAATTAATAGACATCAAAATTTTTTGGTTCGTAGTAATAGTTGGATTTGTACGTGGACCGGGTTATTGGAGCCAAACAGTCCTCAATTATATTGAGACCAAACGAATCCTGCCCCTCTGCTGCATCTTTTGGCTATTCGAAACGTGGGCAAAATCAGAAAAGTCTATTAATTGGATAACTTATTATAATTTTTCTTTCCTTTTAAAAACTAATAGGATATTCAGTGAATGCACCGAGCAAGACGTTCATCACCTTTTGTACGTTCACCACCTGTAACTAGATCAAGACATTTAGCAAATATAACCGCCGTTGATTTTTCTTTAGAATCGTCATCCAGTCGACCAAGTACTTCAGTTCAAATTTCTGATAATCCATTTTTTGAACCCAACATCACAATTGAGAATCCGGAAAATATTCAGGAATGGTTCGTAGATCCTGAACCATTAAACTTTCCTCCGGAGCCACCAATCATTCAAACAGAGATTGTTGAGGAACGAACTATTAAATCAGAATCATCTAGTGATACCGATTCAACAAATTCAATTATGGAGAATCTGGAACCTTTAAGTATGGAAGACCGAATGAGAGCTAAACGCACTGGCCAAGGTCACGCAATTACTCATCCAGACATTAATGCGCCAGATTATGAAATCAAAGGACAAATTCTACACATGGTGACTAATCAATGCCAATTTAGTGGTGCACCGAAGGAAGATCCAAATGAACATCTACGTACCTTTAATAGGATCTGCACACTATTTAAAATCCGAGAAGTGGAGGATGAACAGATATATCTCATGTTATTTCCCTGGACTTTAAAGGGAGAAGCCAAAGATTGGTTGGAATCGTTACCTGAAGGGGCGATCGATACATGGGACGTTTTAGTTGACAAATTTCTTAAACAATTCTTTCCTGCATCTAAAGCCGTAAGACTTCAAGCAGAAATTGTTACGTTCACACAGAACCAAATGAAACTCTATATGAGGCGTGGACAAGATATGGAAAGTTATTAAGAGGATGTCCGCAACATGGTTTAGACACCTGTCAAATAGTACAAATATTCTACCAAGGATGCGACATCACTACAAGAAAAGACATAGATATAGCAGCTGGTGGTTCTATTATGAAGAAAACCGAAACTGATGCTTACAAAATTATTGATAACACTGCTTCCCACTCACATGAGTGGCACCAAGAAAAAGATATCATTAGATCATCTAAAGCAGCTAGAGCCGATTCTAGCCATGACTTAGATTCCATTTCCGCAAAGATAGATGCTGTGGAGAGACGAATGGAAAAGATGACTAAAGATATTCACTCAATACGAATTAGTTGTGAGCAGTGTGGAGGACCACATTTGACAAAAAATTGTCTCAGTATTGAATTAACAATGGAACAAAGAGAGAATATTTCATACATAAACCAAAGGCCTGGAAATAATTATCAGAATAATTATCAACCGCCAAGACCGATTTACAATCAAAACCAGAATTATAGCCGAAATATTCCATACAACAACCAACAAGGTCCTAGCAATCAACAAGTATCCAATAATACTTACAACCAGCAAAGACCGAATTTTCAAAACAAACCACCACAACAAACCGATGATAAAAAGCCAAATTTAGAAGATATGATGACGAAGCTAGTTGAAACTCAAACGCAGTTTTTCACATCTCAAAAACAAACTAATGAACAAAATGCTCAAGCATTTAGAAATCAACAAGCTTCTATTCAAAATCTGGAACAAGAAGTAAGTAACCTAGCAAGGTTAATAGGTGAAAGAAAACCGGGAAGTCTACCTAGTGATACAAACGCTAACCCCCGGAATGAAACAGCTAAAGCTATTACCACAAGAAGTGGTACAACACTTAAATCACCTGAAATACCTGTAACTTCTGATGAAACTATTCCTACTCCACAAGAACCACAACCTGATCAAGATAAGGAAAAAGAACCGGTAGTTGAAAAGGTTAATGAAAATAACACAGTTAAGGATAAACCTTATGTTAAACCATACCAACCACCACTTCCTTACCCGAGTAAAATGAAGAAAGAAAAACTTGAAGCCGAGCAATCCAAATTCTTGGATATGTTTAAACAGATAAATGTAAATCTTCCTTTCATTGATGTGATTTCAGGAATGCCTAGATATGCTAAATTCTTGAAAGATCTAATCTCAAATAGAAAGAAAATGGAAGAACTCTCGGCTGTTACTATGAATGCTAATTGTTCAGCAGTACTGTTGAATAAGATACCAGAAAAATTATCTGATCCAGGAAGTTTCACAATTCCATGTTTTCTGGGTAGTCTTAGTTCAATAGAAGCATTGGCAGACTTAGGTGCTAGTATAAATCTAATGCCGTATTCACTATACACTAAACTAGACCTTGGAGAATTGAAACCAACCAGAATAAGCATACAACTAGCCGATAGATCAATAAAATATCCTAGAGGGATAATGGAGAACATGCTAGTTAAAGTTGGTACTTTAGTATTTCCAGTAGATTTTGTTGTTTTGGACATGGAAGAAGATTCTCAAGTCCCTCTCATATTAGGAAGACCATTCTTAAACACGGCTAAAGCAATGATAGACGTGTTCGGTAAGAAACTGACCCTAAGTATAGAGGATGAGAGTGTTACCTTTTCAGTTGATAGAGCAATGCAACAACCACAATCTGCAGATGATACATGTTATTATATTCAAACTATAGATGCACATGCAGAATTATTAGAAGAATTTCCAGAATTACAAGGAACAGGAGAATGTTCTTTAGGAGAAGGTAATGAACCAATTGATGAAGCTGAAATGTTAGCTACACTTATAGCTAATGGATATGAACCAACAACAGAAGAAATTCAAATACTAAAAGAAGAAGACAGATATCGATATAAATCATCGATAGAAGAACCTCCGAAATTAGAGTTAAAGCCACTTCCAAACCATTTGGAATACGCTTATTTACATGGTGAATCTGAATTACCTGTAATAATATCGTCTTCTCTTACTGAAAATGAGAAATCACAACTCATTTCTGTGTTGAAAGCTCATAAACCAGCCATTGCATGGAAGATTCATGATATTAAAGGAATAAGTCCTTCGTATTGCACACATAAAATCCTTATGGAAGAAGGTCATAAAACGTATGTGCAACGCCAACGAAGACTAAATCCTAATATGCAAGATGTAGTTAAGAAAGAGATTATTAAACTGCTAGATGCAGGTTTGATATATCCAATCTCTGATAGTCCATGGGTAAGCCCAGTTCAATGCGTGCCTAAGAAGGGTGGTATGACTGTCATTACAAATGAGAAAAATGAGCTTATTCCTACTAGGACTGTAACAGGATGGCGTGTATGTATTGATTATAGAAAATTAAATGACGCCACCAGAAAAGATCACTTTCCCTTACCTTTCATAGATCAAATGTTGGAAAGATTAGCCGGAAATAATTACTATTGTTTTCTAGATGGATTTTCCGGATATTTTCAAATTCCAATAGCACCCGAGGACCAAGAGAAAACCACATTCACGTGCCCTTATGGTACTTTTGCTTACAAACGCATGCCATTTGGACTTTGCAACGCCCCTGCAACCTTTCAAAGGTGTATGATGGCGATTTTTCATGACATGATAGAAGAATGCATGGAAGTTTTCATGGATGACTTTTCAGTCTTCGGTGATACATTTAAATCATGTCTAGTTAATCTGGAACGAATGCTAATTAGATGCGAAAAATCAAATCTAGTACTTAATTGGGAGAAATGCCATTTCATGGTTAAAGAAGGCATCGTTCTTGGACATAAAATTTCAAAAGAAGGAATTGAAGTGGATAGAGCTAAAGTAGATGTAATTGCTAAACTTCCACATCCCACCAATGTTAGAGGAGTTAGGAGTTTTCTAGGGCATGCCGGTTTTAACCGACGTTTCATAAAAGATTTTTCTAAAATTGCCACTCCTATGAATAAACTCCTAGAAAAGGATGCGCCATTCATCTTTTCAGATGAGTGTATCAAATCTTTTAATATTCTTAAAGAAAAACTCACTAATGCGCCGATCATGATAACACCAAATTGGAATCTACCATTTGAACTAATGTGCGATGCAAGTGATTTTGCAATGGGAGCCGTTTTAGGACAAAGGATTGAAAAACGATTTCAACCTATATATTATGCTAGTAAGACGTTACAAGGAGCACAAACGAACTATACAACTACTGAAAAAGAACTCCTTGCTATTGTCTTTGCTTTTGACAAATTTCGATCATATCTCGTTCTAGCAAAAACGGTGGTCTATACCGACCATTCTGCTCTTAGATACCTATTTTCAAAACAAGATGCTAAACCAAGATTAATCCGTTGGATCTTACTCTTACAAGAGTTTGATATTGAAATCCGAGATAAAAGAGGAGCAGAAAATCTCGCCGCTGATCATCTTTCTCGTCTTGAAAATCCCGAATTAGAAGTTCTGAATAAATCGGCCATACAAGACAATTTCCTGATGAATATCTATTGAAGATAGATTATAAAGAAATCCCATGGTTTGCAGACTATGCAAACTACTTAGTTTGTGGATTCCTTGAAAAAGGATTATCGTACCAAAGACGAAAGAAATTCTTCAGTGATATAAAACACTATTTCTGGGAAGATCCACATCTGTTTAAAAGTTGTCCCGATGGAATAATACGCCGATGTGTATTTGGAGATGAAGCTAGTAAAATTTTAAACCATTGTCACACAGGACCAACAGGAGGGCATTATGGGCCTCAACTAACAGCAAGAAAAGTTTATGAAGCTGGATTCTATTGGCCTACAATTTACAAAGACGCACACCTTCTTTGCAAATCCTGTGATGCATGTCAAAGGGCCGGAAAAATAAGTCAACGTGATGAAATGCCACAAAATGTCATCCAAGTATGTGAAGTATTTGACATTTGGGGTATTGACTTTATGGGTCCATTTCCAAAATCTCATAATAATTTATATATACTCGTAGCCATTGATTATGTATCTAAATGGGCGGAAGCACAAGCTCTCCCAACTAATGATGCACGAGTTGTAGTCAATTTTTTAAAACGTCTTTTTGCAAGGTTTGGAACACCGAAAGCTTTAATAAGTGATCGGGGTACTCATTTCTGTAATAATCAACTTGAGAAAGTTCTTAAAAGATATGGAGTAACTCATAAAATCTCCACCGCATATCATCCACAAACAAGTGGACAAGTTGAAAATACAAACCGAGCTTTAAAACGTATTCTAGAGAAAACCGTAGGATCAAATCCGAAGGAATGGTCCATTAAATTGGAGGATGCACTCTGGGCTTTTAGAACAGCCTACAAAACTCCAATTGGAACCACACCTTTTAGACTTGTTTATGGAAAAGCATGTCATCTTCCAGTAGAAATTGAACACAAAGCATTTTGGGCTTTGAAGACATGTAATCTTGATTTACATGAAGCTGGACGTCTACGATTAAGTCAACTAAATGAATTAGAAGAATTAAGACATGAAGCATACGAAAATTCGTTAATCTATAAAGAAAGAATGAAGAAATGGCATGATAAAAGAATCAGAAGTTCAAAAGAATTTAAAGAAGGAGACAGAGTTCTTCTTTTCAATTCACGATTCAAGCTATTTCCTGGAAAATTGAAATCAAGATGGTCTGGACCATTCATAGTCAAAAGAGTTTTCCCATACGGAACGATAGAATTGATAAATTCAAATGAGATTGAATTTAAAGTTAATGGTCACAGAGTTAAACATTACATACATGGTCCGATGGAAGTCGACAACGAAGTTAATCACAATTTCGACACCACAGCTAACTAAGTGTGGGGAGAATCAAGTCTTTAAAGGATAATATGTATTTCTGTTAGAGTTAGATTGTCTGTTTTCGTGTAGTTCTCGAAAATGGAACCCGAATGGTCTTTCCCTAGCAGACCCTAAAGAACTAGTCTTCTCCCCCCATTCTGAATTTTTATTTTTTTAGGTTTTTACAAAATGAAGACTGCCTGTGAACTAAACCATGGTCTAATGCTACACGCTTTGATCACTAAACGTAATAATGACATACTACCGAGCGAATTAGTATCAGTAATCAGAGAAAGAATGGACGGAGTTAGAAAAGAATCCAGATGCGAAGATAATAAGTTACAATTTGGTAAACGAAAATCAAAATCCGCAGCGAAAAGAAGAGCACGACACCTAAAACGATGTCACAAATGCGGAAAATGGTCACATGGAGGTAAATGTTCAAATAATCAAACCTATTCAAATACCGAATTTGTTACTTTATGCAGAGACAGACCGTTCATATGTTTAGAAGAAAAGACACTGAATGCTCGAGGTTACGCCTATGTAGCCATGGAAAATCAATTAAACCGACTATCTTATGAATGGAATAGATCATATAACTAAGAAATCTATTTCACAGGTATGTCTGTACAGTTTTTAGTTTTTATTTTTATTTTTAACCTTTTGATAATAAACGCTAATTTGTTCGCTAAAAAGTATTAAATTGGTATTGAATAAAATTAGGTTTGGCGACCAAAATTATTGATATCATTCAAAAATTTATTACATCACTGCGAAATTTAACGTTTATTCTTAAGGTATAAATATCTTTAATCAATCAACCCAAAATATTTCAAAAATTCGTCATGAGTTAAATTAGGTCTTGGAACCGAAATTACTTTACCGAAAAGAGGGGCGCATATTTTTGATAATATTTGATTGATTAAAGTGGGATAAAAAGACAAAAAGATTTTTAATTTTATTTTTACCATATTTTTAAAATTAATATTTAAATCTTAAATTAATATTGTAAACTTTGTAAAAACAATATATTTAAAATTGTAAATATTTGAAAAAATTAATATAAGTTTGATATGAATTTATAAATTTTTAAATTAAGTTTGGTGTGAATTTTTAATTTTTAAAATATAAATTTTTAATTTTATGCATTTCAAATTTTAAGTTTGGTGTGAATTTTTAATATTAATTTTGAATTTCATATTTAAGTTGTGTGAATTTAAAAACAAAAATTTACTTTATCTCATTAAGTTAAGAATATGATTTTTAAAATTCGTCGTAAGTTGAAGACTAGGTCTTTGAACCGAAATTGCTTTACCCGAGGGAGGGACGAGAACTTATATTATCATTATTTTTAATCTTATTAATTTAAAGTATGCCAAAAACATTAAAAAACCCAAAAATCTTAGCTTTTAAAACAATCGCTACAAAAAGACAAATTTTAAAATTTTGTCGAGAGACGGACTAGGACATCGATCCGAAACGACCTCGTCCTAAATAACAAGGGAAACAAAATTTTAAAATTAAGTACTTAATTGTTTCAAAAGTTAATGATTATAAAAAAAAAAAAAAAAAATATATACCAAACTCCGCGAGTCGCGGATTTTGGAGCTTAAATCTCCGCGAGTCGCGGAGAGACTAAAAACCGGAAAAAAATATAACTGCAGAACAGATCAGTCCCCAACCCAAAACAACAAAAACACGGCGAATTCTGCACCCGAAAAACCCGAAAAACACCCCCAAAAATCCCAATTTTTAACCGTTAATCACCAATTTTTTTGCTAAAATCATGTTGAGAAGGATGCTATCTAAGAATTACTCAAGAAAAACGGTAAATTTCTACACCTAAACACCATTTAATCCGAAATTTGGTGTTCTTGAGCTATTTTTTCCCCAATTTGATTTTGATGTTTTTTAGTGTAATTATACTTAAATTGTTTATGTATTATGCTTGTATAACCTAGATTGATGCTGTTTAACATGATTAGAAGCCTTAAACTTCAAATTTTGAGTAATCTAGGGTTTGTGTTCTTGAGCAATTTGGGGCTTTTTGATATAAACAGGTTATGGCCGATTTTTGTCATGAATTGTTGCTAAAATAAGTAGTGTAACATGTCTAGGTAGTTAAATGATCCAAACTTTGAGCCTAAACATGATTTTGAGAATTAAAGTGGACTTTTTCAAGTCTAAAATTCATGAACTTGATTTTTGAAAGATAATGCCATTTGAGACTTGTTTAATTGCTAGTAATGATTATTTTGACATGTTATTTGAGTTGAATGCTTATGAACTTGGCGAACATTTTCGTATATGCTTATTTGAAAAAGTGTAGATTTGATAAAAATGTGAAAATAAGCTTAAGTTTGATATAAATTGATAATGTCATTGTAATTATTTTGATTGATGATTTTGCTGACACTAATGCATATTTGGATGCACAAAAATTGTGTTTGATGTGTTTTGCAGAATGAAAGGGGTGAATCTTCATCCCAAGCCCGCAATGCTCCTGCTGAGAATTTGGAACAACAGGAGGTGGATAACTACTACAAGCAGGATGTACCTCATCCAGTCATGACCTTTTCCGATATGCATTTGGAAGAGTTGCACCCGAACCTGAGATTTGACAGACTTTGGATAGATTATCCAAAATATCAACGGAGTTTGCATACTCTTCATTCCAAGGTTGTTGAGGTACCAAGGGTCATAGAATGGGGACCCTTAGAAGCTGTAGAATTGGCCGGGCCAATTAGGGAATTACTTGTACAGAGGTATGGTAATTCTTCTTTTAATGACTGGGTACATTTATTCACCATACGTAGACCTGTATATAAAGTATGATGTGAAGAATTGTTATGTAGTATAGAGTTGAATGATCGGGTAGCTAGTTTAACCGATCGTTCTTTTATTAGATTTTTGTTAGGCGGTTCGATGCGCCACATGTCTTTACTGGACATGGCTCAGGCTTTACGTATATATACGCCTGAGGAGTTAGCGTCTGCCGATTGTAGAGGATTGATACTAAACGGTAGAAAGATAGATGAGAATTTTGATACACACGGTGTGTGGAGTCAAATGACAAGCCATCACCGTTTCAAAGGGGGAAATTACTCTTATTTGGATATAGATAGAGCCGAATTAAGAGTGATACATAGGTTTTTAGCTAATTCGATTACACAAAGGGGTAAGAACAAAGAAAAAGTAAATGAACAGGATTTGTTTTACCATATGTGTATTCGAGACCCACAAAGTGCTGTAAGTATACCATATTGTGTGGGTTATTATTTATCAGCTATGGTTCGGGGGATGCGACCACATAGCATAATAGGAGGTGGTATTTTTATTACTTTGATTGGTGAATATCTCGGTGTGGATATAAGTCGGGGGGGATTATTACTAGAAGAGCCGGAACCCCGCGACACTATAGGTTTAAATGTATACCATGGTGCGAAAGTTTTGAAGAGGCGAAATAACGCCGCAGTACGATACCATGGTAGACATCCACAGGTGGAGAGAAACCAACAACAAGGTAATGTAGGAGGGGGGAATGAGATGCAAGAAATGCATAGGTTTATAGCTTCTCAGGAATACGAAAATGCTAGACAGAGAGCATTTGAAGATTGGCAAGTTCATCAGAACCAAATCATAGCTCATTGCCAACATATAGGTAGAAACTATATTCCTACACCGAAACCCATCTTCCCTCCTTGGTCTATAGAGATGCAGCCACCATATCCTACGTATGATCCTGCCGAAGCATTCTATAGCACTTATGGTTATGCCTGGAACCCCTATTGGTACCAATATCATCCTTAGTTTACTTATTATTTTTTATTATTTTGTAATTTGTAATTATTGATACGTTTAATACTTTTGTTAATATTGTAATCATTTTTATAATTATCTAACTTTTATTCTTAGACTTTAATAATTTTTGAATGTGGGGTAATATACCAAACTTCAAAAATATGTATATATGTTTGCAGTTTATCTTATGTACACAACAGGGTAAAACAACGCATTTTCAAAGACTGGCATTAAGTTCAGCAAAAGCAACTAATTTTGACGACAAGATGCAAAATATATGTGAAATAACAACAAGACGGAATGAACAAATGATGTGCACCATTTATCATTCAGCAAACAAACGCCAATATATTTGGAAACTTTGGTAAAAATTTAATCATTTTCACACAAATCACCCTCAATAATTTAAATTGTTACTGATTTCTTGCAAATGAGGGCATTGCAAGATCTTAAGTGTGGGAAGGGGTTAAATTCTTTCGGATTTTAAAATTTTTATATTAAACACTTGGTTACCATTAAAAATACTAGTAAAGCAGTAGTTGTATTAGAATCTAGTGCTCTCTGATAAAAAAGAACAGCCCTAGTCTTATATACTGACTACCCAATTCTAGTAAAATTTTTCAAAATTTTCAATTAAATGAATTCAAAATCATGTTTATACATATTTATGAACGATAAAACTAGGTTTTAACACCGAAATTATTGTTACCTCGGAAAGGACATAAATTAAGAAACAAACTAAAATGTTAAAATTCATTTAAAATGGAATAGAGGACGATAAAAAGGAAAATAAAAGCCAAGTGTGGGAAAATTTACCAAGTTATTTTAAACATATGTCACATATATCTGTAACAAATAACTGAAAATACTTTTGCTTTGGACTAAACTAAACTGTTTTACCCGATGAAAGAAAAGAAGAGATGGATCTACACGATGAATCAATTCCATCATTAAAAGGAAGTAAAGTCTTCCGAAAAAGACACGCGCTTCTTGATTTAGGTCATGAAGTTGTCGTCCAGACCAGCTGTAGGTTGACGAAAAATCTAGAAAAGTCATCACTAAAATCAGCAGGAAATCCACGGACCTCAGCATTAAACAGGGTCGCCAAGTGGTCAGATTTATCCTAACCATGAGAAGGATTTATCTCGTACAATGGGGGGGCACCATGCAAATTAGCTGGATAAGACTAATGAATCAGATCCCCAGAAAGGATAATCTCCTTAAAGATTAAAAATCAGCTTTTAAGACTGATATTACTCAATCCTAGAGATTGACCTTAAAGATTGAGAATTACAAACTCATGGAATTCGATGATATCTAAACTCGAGCTTAAACGAGAAAATATTTTGATCAAAATTATAAACCGATTTGTTTTCTGAAAACCCTATTTTCAATGCGTTCATTACCATTGAACGTAAAATCCTAGGAATTCACCTGGAATTCATTAGGTCACCTGAACTAAATCGGGTGTCAACCGTAAGAACGGTGGTTGCATAGCATGGTCAAAGACAGGACCTTGTGCCAGGCCGAAAAATTATAAGGGTGAGCTTTACTATTGCTCCTACCAAGGATAGTAATTGCGTCCGACACGTTATAGACCATAATCAAAAGCATGTCACGGGACATTGCCTTAACAGTTGCTTGTTCAATGCTTTCCTTTCAACCGGACGGTAGTTTACCGAAAGGTAATATACGGGACAAGTAAACTGGACGTGTTGCTTTCCAAATACAAGGTTAGCAAGTGGGTGACACAAAACCGCAAGTTTTGAGCTAAAATTTTCAAATCTGAAACCCACCAAACCCACAAAAATATTTTGCAAACACCGGTAAAGGGTTATTCCGGAAAACTTATCTAGGGTAAAAACTAGATTTCAAAAAAATCAAATGTTTTCATAAAGATCCAATTTCCTTAATGGATCTAAATTTTTATAGTCATGTGGGACTGTAAACCATATCGTTACTACCATTGTTTATACCGCCGTATAGAAATCACTGATGTACAAAGTGTGAAGAATAAAGAAGTGATTCTAGTATTTCAAGACAATATTGCTTGAGGACAAGCAACGCTCAAGTGTGGGAATATTTGATAATGCTAAAAACGAACATATATTTCATAGCATTATTCCTCAAGAAAGACAAGCTTTTAGTTGCAATTGTTCTATTTACAAGAGATATTCGTTTAAATAATAAAAGGTGAAGACAAAAGACAGATTCGACGAATTGAAGACGCAAACGACCAAAAAGCTCAAAAGTACAAAAGACAATCAAAAAGGTTCCAATTATTGATAAGAAACGTCTCGAAATTACAAGAGTACAAGATTCAAAACGCAAAGTACAAAATATAAAATTGTACGCAAGGACGTTCGAAAATCCGGAACCGGGACCAGAGTCAACTCTTAACGCTCGACGCAACGGACTAAAAATTACAAGTTAACTATGCATATAAATATAATATAATATATAATTAATTATATTAATTATATATATATTATATATATATATATTATAAAACCGTCGGCAGAGAAACTCCAAGGGTGTGAGCTGTAAATACATTCTCCGCGACTCGCGGAGTTTGAAGAGGATTTTGCCGCGAGTCGCGGAGCCCCAAAAATCAACTCTGGCTATAAAGCAAACCGAATTCTGATCATTTTTCATATTCTATTTCTCTCATCTCTCTATCTATACGATATATATATATATATATAATTTATATTTTAATTTTAATTTTAATTATAATTCTAATAATAAGGGTATGTTAGCGAATGTTGTAAGGGTGTAAGTCGAAATTCTGTCCGTGTAACGCTACGCTATTTTTAATCATTGTAAGTTATGTTCAACCTTTTTATATTAATTTCTCGTAGCTAAGTTATTATTATGCTTATTTAAAACGAAGAATTCATGATGTTGGGCTAATTACTAAAATTGGGTAATTGGGCTTTGTACCATAATTGGGGTTTGGACAAAAGAACGACACTTGTGGAAATTAGACTATGGGCTATTAATGGGATTTATATTTGTTTAACTAAATGAAAGTTTGTTAATGTTAATATAAAGATTTACAATTGGGCGTCCCTATAAATTACCGTATACACTCGATCGGACACGATGGGCGGGGTATTTATATGTACGAATAATCGTTCATTTAACCGGATACGGGAATGAATTAATAGCCACTAGAATAATTAAAACAGGGGTGAAATTACATTCAAGGGTAATTGGTGTAATTGTTAACAAAGTAGTAAAACCTTGGTTTACACGCAGTCGATAACCTGGTGTATTCATTAAACAAAGTATTAAAACCTTGTTACAATTCGAATCCCCAATTAGTTGGAAGATTTAACTTCGGGTATAATAATAATCTGACGAGGACACTCGCACTTTATATTTATGACTGATGGACTGTTATGGACAAAAACCAGACGGACATATTAAATAATCCAGGACAAAGGACAATTAACCCATGGGCATAAAACTAAAATCAACACGTCAAACATCATGATTACGGAAGTTTAAATAAGCATAATTCTTTTATTTCATATTTAATTTCCTTTATTTTATATTTAATTGCACTTCTAATTATCGCACTTTTATTTATTGTTATTTAATCGCACTTTTAATTATCGTACTTTTTAATTATCGTAAGTTTATTTTATCGCACTTTTATTATTCGCATTTTCATTATCGTTATTTACTTTACGCTTTAATTTAAGTCTTGTATTTATTTTATATTTTACATTAGGTTTTAACTGCGACTAAAGTCTTAAAATCGACAAACCGGTCATTAAACGGTAAAAACCCCCCTTTATAATAATAATATTACTTATATATATATTTGTATTTTTATAAAAGTAAACTAATATAGCGTTGAGCTTTGTTTAAAGATTTCCCTGTGGAACGAACCGGACTTACTAAAAACTACACTACTGTACGATTAGGTACACTGCCTATAAGTGTTGTAGCAAGGTTTAAGTATATCCATTCTATAAATAAATAAATATCTTGTGTAAAATTGTATCGTATTTAATAGTGTTTTCTGCTAAAATTAATAACTATTTTATATACACCTCGCATAACATCAGGTGCGATGCACCAGCCTTAGGGTGCGGCATACCCTGGTCTCACGTTATAAGGTGCGGCGAACCTCTTCAAGGTGCGACGCACCTCACTGTTTTTGGGTACAGAATTTTGTAAAGTATAAAAGGCATAAGATAGGGTTTCAAAGGGAGGAGCTGCAGTTTTTGTAACGATTTTTAATTCCAAAACCCTAATTTCATCATCTAAGTGAAGATTAAGACTAATTTGGAGGATCAAGCAAAAGCTCAAGGAATATTATTATTAGATCTATCTAGTTTTATCATTTGGGTTGTAATCTCCACCTTTATTTCTCTACTTTTGAGTTGAATACTTGTAATAGTGATATCGGCCAAAAAGTCACATTTTTACCCCCAATATTAAGCCCTAGAACAATAAAGATTTAAACTTTGTCGGCAAAACTATTTCTTTTTCAGTTGATTTTGTAGATTAAGTAATTACGAAGGCGATGCAAAAAGAATCAAGTAAAACGAAGATTCTAGAGCGAAAATGGTGAAAGACAAGAAATTAAGTTACGATCCAGTGAAATCAGCTGATCAGGCAGACCAAACGGCTTGCCAAACAGCCTGCCTGGCTCACAAATGGCCTGCCAAACGGCCAGAGCAAACGGGCACCTTAAACGGCTTGACTTGCCAAACGGCCCCTGCAAACGGCCTGCCAAACGGCCTGCCAGCCGTTTGCAGCCAAAAATCAAGTCTATTTAAAGGGCTTTCTCCATCCATTTCAACACACACTCAATTTTCAATTCATTTTATATTTTCAAGCTTTTAGTTAGTTTTTAGTAGTAGTTAGCTTAGCTTTTATTTTCCGGATGATATCCCGGCAAGTCCCTGCGATCTCGGGAAGATTTCTTCGATCTTTTCAGGTTTTTATCCGAAACGCTTGTCTTTTGTATTAAACATGTGTTCTTACTTTTTATGTTTAATAATGCATTCCAATATTACCATGATAGCTTAATTAATCTGTATGTTGCCATGATAGAAGTTTGAGTTAGCGTAATTATGTTAATTTAGTACGATTACTGTTATAATACTGAACTAGGAAGTTCGATAGATTTGTATGCTAGCATCTTAAGGATTGACCAACCTAGGTTGTGATCAGGACTTGTCCACCTATATGAAATTAGCTACTTCATAGGATTAAGACCCCTGGTTATACCGTATCTGAAGATTCTATGAACTCGGTATGGCCGGAGTTCCCGAGAGGCATTTAATGCGCTTTTAGGACACGAAACTTAGGAATTGAGACATGAATGACCTAGTATGCCTATTGACTATTCCGAAGAGACTTCTTAGGAGCTGTTAAGATCTAGTTAGTGCCTTCACTGTGTGACCCAATGAATACCTAAACAGTTGATATGATAGTAAAGCAGATAGAAACCTAATGAATACCTAAACAGTTGATATGATCTCATTAGTATGATGGAATGGTTGTTAGTTTTCACTTAAGGTTTTGCCAACTTAAACCGACAGATTCCTTCCGTTTGTGATCAGTGTTCAATCAACACGGCACATTGTTATTCAGTTAACTAAAACTGATAACGTGGGTTAGGATTAGAGCTCAACTCACTAATAAACCTAGTACTTTACTGAGGATAACCTCCGAGGTATAGTTACCTTTCAATTATACGACCAAGTGACATACTTTTCACTGCTCAAAGAGAACTCTAAGAGTTCAGAGATAAGTAGGTCTGTGTAATTGGCTCATCCAACCAGATCTACATCTTTCCAAGCATATTCTTAACATAAGCATAATTACCTTTCCCTAACCCAACACTGAAATCTTGGTCAATATTTCCCTGATCTGCATACCCCGGATATCCTTCCACTTATTTACTTTTCTGCACTTAGGACTTTTAGCTAAAATCAACTACTATCCTTTATCTAGGTAATTTAACTAAAAGACAATTATCCACTTGATCTTTAATTCGTTAATCCATAAAAAAAATGACACTAGGTTAAATTACACCTTCTACACCTTAGAAAGTAAAAGTAAATTTAGGCTCCACGCAATATAAATAAACAAAACCACAGTGTGCTACTTTGTTCCACCGAACCGTACGTTCTGCGGCCTAACGACACTGCATGAATAAAACCGTTCGTTAGTAGCATATCAAATAGATTAACATGATGTCTATTCATGATTCAATGCTTTTGATTAGTGTAATCTTAGCCATGCTTGGCTAATTTGATTGTGTTTTCTTATCTATGAATCTCTAGTGTAAGGATATTGCCCCAAATTCATTGAATAAAGTTGTTTGAATGAAATACATGAGCAAGTGTTATTGTGTTAGCTATAGATCCATTGATATGCATTTGTTTTATGCTTTACTTTGATTACATAGATTGTGTAGCTCTCTAAGTGATTTGAGTAGTGAAACAATTTGTGCTTCAACACTTTAAGTGATCTAGACAACTAAATTGAGAATTTCAAGTGATTGTGTTCTTAATTTATGTTGGTTTTCAATTAGCCTTTAGTCAACATAGTGATGTTTGATTATCTTAAGTGATTTTGATAGTTGAAGGGTTCTAAGTGATTTCAACCCAAGCATAATCTAAATGACCGCTCATACTTAACTTGATCTTAGAATACAATGCTTATGTGAGTTTGCAAAGTATGACTTGATTAAGGTTTGGTAGTGATGCTAAACATCTAATAGTTCAACAATTAATGCGATAGCAATTTGGGTAAAACGGGGCAATCCAAACATAGAGAGGATTAAGTAAGTGAACACTACTAAGTTAATTGATTTAGATCTCAATATTTAGTTACTTGCTACTTGTTGCTAATTATAATTGTTAGTTTAAACTTTGTTTATTTGTGCAAGTTTTAGTTGATAGTTAAAATCAATCAAAACCCCCCAATCAAACAAACCCTAGGACAATTAATAGTTTCATTTATTCTACTTAGACCGCTCTCTTGGGACGAACTTGAAATGAATACTAATACAAAAAGTGCTATAATAACCGGGTTGATATCGGCTAAAAAGTCACATTTTTACCCCCGATATTGAGACCCAAAAGCATAAAGTTCAAAACTTTGTCAGAAAATTAATCGCTTTTTCAGTTAAATTTGTTGATAAAGTAATTACGAAGACGATGCAAAAAGAATCAAGAGAATCGGAGCTAACACGAAGATTCTAGAGCGAAAATGGTGAAAGACAAGAAATCAAGTTACGATCCAGGGAACAGGCAGGCCAAACGGCTTGCCAAATGGCCTGCCAGTATGTAAAACGGCTTGCCATACAGCCTTGGCAAACGGGCACACAAAACAGCTTGCCCTTGCAAACGAGCTTGGCAAACGACCTGGTAAACGGCCTGCCAGCCGTTTTCCATCCATTTTCTAACAAAAATCCTACTTGCCAGGGGTTTGGACATACCCCCTGCCAGGGGTTTAGACATACCCCCTATGCAAACCCCCCGCCAAACCCCCTGCCAGGGGTTTTTCAGCAATTTATTTACAAGTTTGCCACCAAGAATTTTCTATAAATGGGGGCTCCATCCCACCATTTCAACACACACCTTTCTCACTTCTCTCTCTAAATATCTCTCTATAGTCGCTCTCTAGTGATCTATAGGAGATTAGTTCTCTCTCTACTTTCTCTCTCTAGATTCTAGAAAGAGAAAAGTACAGAGATTAGGAAAATAATTATCTCTCTATTGTCGCTCTCTAGTGATCAATAGGAGAATAGTATGTAGTTAGTAGTAGAAGCTATCAAGCATTGTAACGCTACGGATATTATGAAGAAATACAAGTGTTATTCTGCCGACATTATTCGGTAATATCTATCTTTTCTTTTATTAATTTATTATAATATTCTTGATGGATGTTTGTGATTTATTAATATTAGAAATGTTTGTTGCCATGATGTGTGAGTAATTGCTTGATTGTTTGCCATGATTTAATAATGTTAGTTAGGGATGGTTATCGTTTCGTACTCGCTTTCTGTCTATGATATTAAACCTCGTTATTATCGTCCTTCCACCAATAAATGTGATTAAAACCTTTTATAAAAGTCGACTAATTATTAGGTAATTAATTATCTGTGTTTATACATTGGTCAAGGTATGAACCCATCGGAAATACTATAAAGTACATTGGAGAATTACTGTAGGACCTGATCAAGACATTGGTCAAGAGTATAAGACTCGAGAAAATACTATTGCAACAATAGTGTATAGTATTGATGTACTATAGGATCACTTGGGCATGGTCAAGGTTAGAAGCTATGGAACCACTATAAGTCTAGTACATGGTGGATAACTAAGGGATTTATTGGGTAGATTTAAGTAAGGGCTGGTTTAAATCATAAATGGGAATTTAACGCACTACATTACAAACTAAGCTTATAAATCTTTAAGGATGACTGAGAACTATCAGAGGTTCTAATTTGTCTACAAACCCTTAGATTTTACCAAACCATTGATAGAAAGGGATTCGAAACACAATCATAACCACTCACTTGGGTGATACACTAAGGTGTTAACAAAGGTTGAATATTATCTATATAAGGCTATGCTACTTTATTCGTGCGCCCAAGGTATGCATTGCATCCAAGATGGGCCGCTTATATCCATAAACCGGATAAAGCGTCAGGAGTTTAGCATAGTCCATCCGATCAGAATCTTCAAAGCCTAGTTCCTCGTGACATGCTAACCGAGAAATCGCTTAGTAGGGAATCTAGTGTTCACACCAATGTATATCTATCCAAGGGTGTCTCATAATCATCCCGACACTACGTTATCTTAAATCATGGTAAACCACGTCTTCTCTGTCCTTAGCTGTTACATGCTAGCTAGCTTATTTTAATTATATTGCTTTAATATTTTAAATACAATTATAAATCAAATCAACCCAGCTATTGTCTTTACACAATTTGATATTCCAGATAAAGTGGTGTCTAGAATAAACCGGTTGGACTTAGTTGTTGGATTTTCTGAGCAGTCGCCAATTTATTGGGACCAAAAGGATCCTGGCTCTCCACACATGGTGTAACTGGCCACTAATCTTGGATACTAAATTGTGTACAAACCCAATCTTAATTACTAAATTATCTGAATAAGCTCCGTTTCAAATTCGACCGCTCAAGGAACGACCCTAGGTCATATTTACCCTTGCTAACCCATAGGAAGGAATAATTGATTTAGGCCCAGCATATATAAATTAAACAATCAACTTCTTCTGTTGATATCCTGAATTGACGTTTTGCGACCTAACGACACCCCATAAATAAACCATCCGATTTGGGCATATCATAAGGGTAAGTTAATTTTTGGCGCCGCTGCCGGGGAGCGGTAGTACGATTTAGAGCTTGTTTAAGTTAGTTAGTTTTTAAGAGACCCTTTTGACTAAGACTAGCTTTGTCAGAAGTTACTAGTATTCCGTAGTTAGGTTAGATAATATTAGCTTAATTTAGATAAATTAAAAAGTTTAAAATGGACTTCCTTATTAGTGAACCTTTAGGATGGTTTAACCTACTTAGACCGCTAAGAAATCTTCCGACACATCCTTTCTTCTATCCGATATCATACATTGTACCCATCCGACGAGATCCACACTTACCTGCCGATAGTTCGACGATGGCCGCACGGATCACTCTTGCTAACATCACCAAACCCTCGTTAGAAGGACGAGGAGGACCGATACTCTATCCAGAGGTTAACGGAGCGTCTTTTGTACTTAAGCATAGCATCATACAACTCATTCACAACCATTGCCACTTCCATGGCTTACCAAATGACGATCCCAATTCTCACCTAGATAGATTCCTCTCCCTATCCAGCTCTCATAAGTAAATTGGGGTTGAACAAGATGTAGTTCGTATGTATCTGTTCCCCTATTCCTTAACTCTTCATGCAAAAGCCTGGTTCGAGGGGTTAGAACCCAAGTCTATCACCTCATGGGAGGAAATGGCAACAACTTTCTTAATCAAGTACTTTCCCCCATCAAAGCAAATCAGACTTAGGAATGATATCGTAAACTTTCAACAAGTATGCGATGAATCACTCTACACTGCATGGGAAAGATTCAAACATTTGCTTCGAAGATGCCCGAACCACCATCTTGAGAGCTCTGATCAGATTTTGACCTTCTACAAAGGTCTGAATCAGAACAATAAGTCTACTCTTGATGCTGTTTCTCAGGGTAACTTCATGAACTTCACTGCTGACGAGGCCTGGAGATTGATCGAGGAGATGACTATGCACCATCACGATTGGAACACGGAAGAGCAAATTTCATCAGCAACACCGCTTTCTACCTCCGATCCTATCGAAAATAAAACCATAAAATTTCTCTCAGACCAAATAGAAAACCTCACCAAAGAAGTCGGTGAGCTAAAGAAACTCCCGCAACATGTGTCTCAAGTGCAATTATGCCAGAATTGTACTGATCCACATCCGACCAAAGTATACGAGGCTGAATGTGAGGACTCTGTTTTCTACTCCGATAAGATCCTAGCTCATCCGCACAACCAACCTACCAACCCTACTACCCCACCAGAGACAAGTCCAGATGATGTCTTACTGCGAATCATCCACATGATCACAGCAAGACAAGACGCAGCTGACTTAGTCATGACTAATCACTTGAGTAGTCTTGCAAATCAAATAAGCCAGCTAAATCAACGTCTCGATTCTCTATATTGCCCTAAAAATTACTCAAAGGTGGCACATAGCCAACCTTCAGTTTCTTCTAAGGAGAAAAAACTAACTAATACCCGTTCGGTAGTAGTCATTGAGTCATCACCTAAACCAGATGGAAAAACACCCATCCCATTCCCAGCCTGTCTCAAGCAAAGACATAACAAGATGAAATCTTTCAAGTTTGACGGTAAATTTTTGGACACTCTGTCTAAAAATCCTCATAGTAAGAAGTATTTTAGGAAACTCCTATCATCCAAGGATAAGGTACCTGAAGTACCCAATGTCCCGCTGAATGCGGATTGTTCAGCCATTATCTTAAATACTCTTCCTGAACAACTAGGAGACACCGTAAGATTTACCCTTCCTTGTTCTATCTACCAATCTGGTACTCTCTATTCTCTCGCTAATCTTGGTGCTAGCATCAATCTCATGCCCTACTCACTATTCCAGAAACTCGAAATTGGAAACCTTAACCCTACTAAAATGAGCATCCAGCAAGTTGACCAATCCACTAGATATCCTAAGGGAATAGCTGAGAACGTCATGGTTAAGGTCAAAAATTTTCTCTTTTCGACTGACTTTATGGTTATGGACTATAAAGAAGACATGAAAATCCCTATCATCTTAGGAAGGCCTTTCATGAATACAGTCAAAGCGATCATTGACGTTTATTTACGGACTATCACCTTGAGAGCCCGTGGAGAAGAGGTCACTTTCACGATCGACGAGTCTGTATGTCCTTCTGATGGGAATGCCGAAGTAAATACCATCTCCACTAGGAAAGTCACCTTCTATTCCGAGAATGAAGAGAAGAAGATAGAAGTAGAAAACAAGAAGAATAACCACTCCACACCAACCCAATCTTCACTCCCACCTTATTTTGATCTTTTAATGACTGGAGAGGACTTCGTTCTAGAAGAACTCTCTGAACCAATTATTCTTGAAACTCCCGACCAGAGTGACGAGGAGGTGGATGAAGAAATAGAAATGGAGAGCCCGGATGAGAAGAAGGAGATGAAGGATTCTAGCATCGAAGTAGTTGCTAATGTTGCTACCGTATTGGAGACATCAATGGACATTGTCCCACCTCCATGCCTAGAGTACTGATAATGCTAAAAACAAACATATATTTCATAGCATTATCCTTCAAGAAAGACAAGCTTTTGGTTGCAATTGTTCTATTTACAAGTGATATTCGTTTAAATAATAAAAGGTAAAGACAACAGACAGATTCAACGATTTGAAGATGCAAATGACCAAAACGCTAAAAAGTACAAAGTACAATCCAAGAGGCTCAAATTATTGATGAAAAACGTCTAAAAGTTACAAGAGTACGAGCCGCGAAACGCAAAGTACAAGATATTAAATCGTACGAAAGGACGTTCGAAAATCCGGAACCGGGACATGAACCAACTATCAACGCCGACGCAACGAACCTAAAATTACAAGTCAACAATGCACAAGAATATAATATAATATATATATATAATTATATAAAATTATATATATTATATTAATACGCAGCAGCCCACGTTTTTGGAATTATTGTGTGCAGGAAAAGGCTGCCATGCGATTGCATGGCTAGCCTGCCCAAAACCTATGCGATCGCATGGCTTGCTGTAGCAGGTCAGGTCCTATAAATTTCGCGAGTTCTGGCCGAATTTAATACATCTTTTTCTATCTCTTACTCTCTGATATATAAATATATTTATAATTTTAATTTTAATTTTAATATTAATTTAATAATAATAATGTTATAGTGGCGAATGTTTTAAGTTTGTAAGTCAAAATTCTGTCCGTGTAACACTACGCGATTAATACTCATTGTAAGTTATGTTCAACCTTTTTAAATTAATGTCTCGTAGCTAAGTTATTATTATGCTTATTTAAATCGAAGTAATCATGATGTTGGGCTAAATATTTAAGATGGGGTAATTGGGCTTTGTACCATAATTGGGGTTTGGACAAAAGACCGACACTTGTGGAAATTAGACTATAGGTTATTAATGGACTTTATATTTGTTTAACTGAATGATAGTTCGTTAATTTAATATAGAGATTTACAATTTGACGTATCTATAAATAACCATATACACTCGATCGGACACGATGGGCAGGATATTTATAAATACTAATAATCGTTCATTTAACCGGACACGAGAATGGATTAATAGTCAATGGACTCGTTAAAACAGGGATGGATTACATACAAGGACACTTGGTGTAATTGTTAATAAAGTATTAAAACCTTGGATTGCACGCAGTCGATATCCTGGTGTAATTATTAAACAAAGTATTAAGACCTTGTTACAGTTTAAGTCCCCAATTAGTTGGAATATTTAACTTCGGGTATAAGGATAACTTGACGAGGACACTCGCACTTTATATTTATGACTGATGGACTGTTATTGACAAAAACCGTATGGACATATCGAATAATCAAGGACAAAGGACAATTAACCCATGGTAATAAATTAAAATCAACACGTCAAACATCATGATTACGGAAGTTTAAATAAGCATAATTCCTTTATTTTATATCTTATCGGACTTTTAATTATCATACTTTTAATTATCGCAATTTTATTTACCGTCATTTTATTTATCGTACTTTTAATTATCGCAATTTTATTATCATCATTTACTTTACGCTTTAAATTAAGTTATATTTATTTTTAATTTTTTTACATTAGGTTTTAATTGCGACTTAAGACATAAAATCGACAAACCGGTCATTAAACGGTAAAAACCCCCTTTTATAATAATAATACTACTTATATATATATATATATATATATATATATATATATATATATATATATATATATATATATATATATATATATATATATATATATATATATATATATATATATACAAATATAGTTTTAAAAATATAGCGTTAAACTTGGCTAGCTCCCTGTGGAACGAACCGGACTTACTAAAAACTACACTACTGTATGATTAGGTACACTGCCTATAGTGTTGTAGCAAGGTTTAGGTATATCCACTCTATAAATAAATAAATAACTTGTGTAAAATTGTATCGTATTTAATAGTATTTCGTAGTAAAAATATAACTATTTTGTATACACCTCGCATAACATCAAGTACAACATTACGACCAACCTGAAGTCACAGAGAAGAAAGACGTGTTTTGTGTCAGGGCTACCCTATAAACCATCACTCAAATACATAATGACATACACATCATGAAGTGATGAGGACCCCTTTGACCACCCTGTTCTACTCAAGGAGGTAAAAGAAGTTGATGGCTTTGTTATACCTCAAGTTAAACATAACATTCACTTCAAACTACCTTTTCCTCTTATTGGACATACCGTATTCTATGTCCGCTTCAATCTCATCGGTATGTTCCAATATTACCTCTTGTGTCTACTGATGGATGCAAGGGAGCCGCCTAGATTTCTTGAGAAATAAGGCTAGAGTCAGGCTCGTGACTCGAACAAAAACAAGCGCTTCTCGGGAGGTAACCCGTGTGTTTATTTTTCTATAACTTTAGTAGTAGTTAGATTAGGATAATAAAGGTTAATTGAATAAGTGAGAAAGTGAAACTTAAAATGGAATTTTGAAAGTTTCTTACTTGTCATGAAATTAATTGCAATATTTCAAAAGTCTTAAAGGCAATCAACACTTTAAGTGTGGGATTAAGTTTTTTAGTCATACACTGATTTGTTGAATTTTCAAAACCTAATTTTGAAACCCTCAAGTTTTCAAATAACTTTTTCATCAAAACGCAAATCAGTGAGTCTATGGCCTACAGCTTAATCACCTGTTTAGGTTTAACCTTTTCATATTTACAAGTAATAGACAGTTACTGATGCCTGTAGTGGAGACTCTTTGAATAATGATGAAACGACAAGGAAACCCGTTGATTATTTCATTGCAAGTTATTGGTGGATGTTGTATGGAGGATGAGAACACCCTAATGAGCTCGAGTACACTTCAAGAAGACAGATTCGAATCCAACAGAAGATGATTCTGACTCAGTCTACCTTCAGATCCTCAGCTCACAACCGCACCCAAGGGGAGTAATTCGTTTCTTTCTCTTCGTTTGTTTATTTTGCTTCGTTATATCCTTAAACTATACCCTATCCTAAGCTTATCACTAAGTGTGGGATTCCAACCCAATATTGAGCTTAGATACATTTTCCGGCTTGTTCAAACTCTAAGTGTGGGATTTTAGTTCCCTAAAATCTAAGAATGAACATTAGGTACAATGTTCCTCTAAGTGTGGGATAGCGGTGTAGTACACCGTAATTAGCTAGGGGATGCTCGCAAAATGTTCTTAATTTAAAATTTTACTAAGCTTTTCGAGTATACCTACTATTTAGATTCTTTGTCCTCAACGTAATTTTTTCAAAAATTTTTGATTAAATGATACTTTCTGAAAAAAGTACTTTCGAAAATCAAGCGTGTTTGTTCTAAAATTAAGACAAATGAGGACATAAATCTTTTTAAGGATGAACCAATTCTCTAAAAGAGCATTGCATGACTAGGAATTATTGACCCAATATAATTGCTCTGAGACACCCCAAAAATGGCCCAATAAGCATTCATTTTTAATGCTTCACTATCTTTTCCGTTGAGAGTGCCGATGTTAGCATTTAGAGTTAGAACTTGACCTTGACATACATTTCGAGGCCAATGGTTAGTAAGCGCCATACGTGGTGTAGGTGCGATACTCCTTCCGAAATCATTCTGAATAGAGAAGACAAAAACTATCCGTTTTCCAGTCCAATCCATGCATTTAAACCGACCAACTCACACCATAGAGTTGATGAATCGGAAAATACTCACCCCCAAATTCACTATCAAATACGTTACCCTTTCCACCCTCTTTTCTTTCTCATTTCCAAAATCTAGAAATTCAAAAGAGATAGATCGACCAAGTTTACTTCAAACACTTGTCGAAAAATTCCGAAATACCATACTGTTTTTGATAGGTCATAAAAGACCTATTTCTGGTGAAATACCTTTCTCTCTGGGCACAAGAAGAAATAGACAAAGTTATGAAGATGGGATATGCAAAAAAATAAATAAATAAATAAATAAAAATTAGTTGAGCAAATCCTCAAAAATAAAGAAGAGAAAAGTCTTCAAAAAAAAGCATATATCCCCAAGAAAATGAAGATTGTGAACCAAGAGGATTGCAGAAAAGAAGCAAAGTCTTCGCTGAAAATCAGCACCCTCTAAAGGAACTCTTCAACAAAAATAGAGTACCAACTTTCGTAGAAAAAGTATATCCTCATGAAACCGAAATCTATCGAATCTCAATAATTTGAAATCACCCTTTTCGCCATATTAAAACCTTCAGTTTTCTCCACAAACCAACCTTTAAAACCGTTCTTCCTCTTGAAAGAATGATTAGGGAGAAGATCAGTGCCGTCCTTATCTAACCGGTGGAGATTTGATTCTTGGTCAAGCATTTGACAATACTTGCAACATGACTGGCTATGAGCGAATTCATTTCATAGATTAATAGGGAACCCCAAACACTTGAGTGATTTGAATGACCCGTGTAAGGAAGCCAATGTCATGTAACCTCCCCTCATGCTTGCAGAGATAATTTCTACCCTTTTATAAGACGGTTTGTCTGATCTTGCTCTTATAATAAATAACAAGCCACTTGAATAATAGAACGGAAACCTCAGAAGCATCTTTGAACTTAAAATAAAAGAAAGGTTTGCTTGAGGACAAGCAAAGTCTAAGTGTGGGATATTTGATATCGGCTAAAAAGTCAAGTTTTTACCCCCGATATTTAGACCCAAAAGCATAAAGTTAAAAACTTTTTTGGAAAATTAATCGCTTTTTCAGTTAAATTTGTAGATAAAGTAATTACGAAGACGATGCAAAAAGAATCAAGAGAATCGGAGCTAAAACGAAGATTCTAGAGCGAAAATGGTGAAAGACAAGAAATCAAGTTATGATCCAGGGAACAGGCAGGCCAAACGGCTTGCCAAATGGCCTGCCAGTATGTAAAATGGCTTGCCATAAGGCCTTGGCAAACGGGCACACAAAACGGCTTGCCCTTGTAAATGGGCTTGGCAAACGGCCTGCCAAACGGCCTGCCAGCCGTTTGCCAGCCATTTTCTAACAAAAATCCTACTTGCCAGGGGTTTGGACATACCCCTAGCCAGGGGTTTAGACATACCCCCTATGTAAACCCCCTGCCAAACCCCCTGCCAGGGGGTTTTCAGCAATTTATTTACAACTTTGCCACCAAGAATTTTCTATAAATGGGGGCTTCATCCCACCATTTCAACACACACCTTTCTCACTTCTCTCTCTAAATATCTCTCTATAGTCACTCTCTAGTGATCTATATGAGATTAGTTCTCTCTCTACTTTCTCTCTCTAGATTCTAGAGAGAGAAAAGTACAGAGATTAGGAAAATAATTATCTCTCTATTGTCGCTCTTTAGTGATCAATAGGAGAATAGTATGTAGTTAGTAGTAGAAGCTAGCAAGCATTGTAACACTACAGATATTATGAAGAAATACAAGTGTTATTCTGCCAACATTATTCGGTAATATCTATCCTTTCTTTTATTAATTTATTATAATATTCTTGTTGGATGTTTGTGATTTATTAATATTAGAAATGCTTGTTGCCATGATGTGTGAGTAATTGCTTGATTGTTTGCCATGATTTAATAATGTTAGTTAGGGATGGTTATCGTTTCGTACTCGCTTTCTGTCTATAATATTAAACCTCGTTATTATCGTCCTTCTACTAATAAACGTGATTAAAACCTTTTATAAAAATCAACTAATTATTAGGTAATTAATTATCCGTGTTTATACATTGGTCAAGGTATGAACCCATCGGAAATACTATAAAGTACATTGAGGAATTACTGTAGGACCAGATCAAGACATTGGTCAAGAGTATAAGACTCGAGAAAATACTGTTGCAACAGTAGAGTACAGTGTTGATGTACTATAGGACCACTTGGGCATGGTCAAGGTTAGAAGCTATGGAACTACTATAAGTCTATTACATGGTGGATAAGTAAGGGATTTATTGGATAGATTTAAGTAAGGGCTAGTTTAAATCATAAATGGGAATTTAACGCACTACAATACAAACTAAGCTTATAAATCTTTAAGGATGACTGAGAACTATCAGAGGTTCTAATTTATCTACAAACCCTTAGATTTTACCAAACCATTGACAGAAAGGGATTCGAAACACAATCATAACCACTCACTTGGGTGATACACTAAGGTGTTAAGAAAGGTTGGATATTATCTATATAAGGCTATGCTACTATATTTGTGCGCCCAAGGTATGCATTGCATCCAAGATGGGCCGCTTATATCCATAAACCGGATAAAGCGTCGGGAGTTGATCATAGTCCATCCGATCAGAATCTTCAAAGCCTAGTTCCTCATGACATGCTAACCGGGAAATCGCTTAGTAGGGAATCTAGTGTTCACACCAATGTATATCTATCCAAGGGGTGTCTCATAATCATCCCGACACTACGTTATCTTAAATCATGGTGAACCACGTCTTCTCTGTCCTTAGCTGTTGCATGCTACTAGTTTATTTTAATTATATTGCTCTAATATTTTAAATACAATTATAAATCAAATCAACCCAGCTATTGTCTTTACACAATTTGATATTCCGGATAAAGTGGTGTCTAGAATAAACCGGTTGGATTTGGGTGTTGGATTTTCCGAACAGTCGCCAATTTATTAGGACCAAAAGGATCCTGCCTCTCCACACAAGGTGTTACTGGCCACTAGTCTTAGATACTAAATTGTGTACAAACCCAATCTTAATTACTAAATTATCTGAATAAGCTCCGTTTCAAATTCGACCACTCAAGGAACGACCCTAGGTCATATTTACCCTTGCTAACCCATAGGAAGGAATAATAGATTTAGGCCCAACATATATAAATTAAACAATCATCTTCTTCTGTTGATATCCTGAATTGACGTTTTGCGACCTAACAACACCGCATAAATAAACCATCCGATTTGGGCATATCACGGGTCTTAAGTGCTCGCTAGTTGTGTATGCTTATTTGCAGTGTTCTTGTATAAATTTGAGAGTAATTGATGTATTGTGCAACACAAATCAATTGTGTTTGATGACTTCAGGGGTTTGAAGCTGATTTTCAGGAATTCGGTGTCTGCATGATCAGTGATTATGATGGTCATGTTTGTTGGTGAACGATAAGCTCTCTGGATGTTACCATCTTCGCGACTTGAGTGTGGAGTGGAATCCTAAGTGGGGGAGTTTTATTGTTCCCTGAGGAAATCTTGATAGTGGGTAACGGTAAGAAGTGTCAGAGAGTAACTTTATAGACCTCAAAAAGGATGCGGATTCTTAATGAGGTTGAGTGACGTGCTATTGACATGGGACTCAAGTCCGGGTGTTACGACCATCGAGTCATGATTCGAAGAGGTTGTGGTGTGGGGTCTTTTGTGAATATCGGATTGTCTTTGTGAGCGACTCTGAGTTTGGTGTCGAGGAGATTGCATCATTTTCCCTATTTGGGAAGCGTGTTCGTGGAAATAGCTGGTGGGTTATTCCGCTCTGCGAGTGATTGTGGGGTGTGGAGTGCCGATTTTGAACGTTTCAATTAGAAGCGCACGCTTGCGGTTCGAGTTTCGAGTGTGTGATACCTTGTTCTGTGAGAACTTGACGTGTTATAATTCCAAGGCCTTCCTTAACAGACGGTCGGGGCGAGAGGCTCAGCCGGTGTTGATGAGTGTATTGTGGAGTATGTGACGATGTGCGACGGTCGACGGGGTGAGAGCTCGTTGTTGATGAAATTTTGGTACACGAATAGTATCCATGATAGTGTTAAAAAGCTGTCTAGCGATAAGTTTTGACGAGAATAGAGAAGGAACTCCATTTGATGAAGTGGTGAATTACCGAGAGTGTTGAGTAGTGACGTTGCCCTAAATTAATTCAAGGACGAGCAATTGACGTCTGTAGGTCGAAGGGACTTCTAGTGCCATGAGAAGGTTAGCAATGGTGGTATATGAGATTTCACCATGAAACGAATTGGCTTGAGTGTGGGTTGTGAATGTGAGAATTTTGTTGATGAGTAGAGCAGATCACGGGGAGGTGATCAGTTATAAGTGGGGAAGAGTTGTAACATCCCAAAAATTTGAGTATTATTTTATCATATACTCCCTCCGTCTCGGATTAATTGTCCAGTATTCCTTTTTGGGACGTCCCAAATTAATTGTCCACTTCCAAATATGGAAAGTAAATTTGATGATGTTTACAATATTGTCCCTAATGAATTAATTAAATTACAAAGGTGAGAGAGATTTCTAATTAATTAGTTAAGGGTAAAACAGTAAAGTAAGAAAAAAGTACAGAAAAAGTACAGAGTGATAATGACATTTCTTAAACTGTGTGTTTTTTGTCTGGGGACAATTAATCTGGGACGGAGGGAGTACTTATATACTAACTTAATAATACCGGGAGTGATCGATGTGTTTCGGGAAGTTAGAAGTGACTTAAAATATTAATAATAATAATAATAATAATAATAATAATAATAATAATAATAATAATAATAATAATAATAATAATAATAATAATAATAATAATAATAATAATAATAATAATAATAATAAGTGTTGGTGGTAGTGGGTTAAAAATATTTAGTCGAAATGCTTAACGGTTAACTTTTCGAAAAGAAGTCATTTTTGGGGCTGTTTTCGTATTTTAAAGATAACTTGCTCATACGACCTCGAAATGAGGCGATTCGAAAACTGAACGTTTGTAACGAATAGGGCTATGACTTTCGTGTTTTAAGTTCTTCAAAATTCTGCCCCGATTGATGGGAAATGGGCCAAATACGAGTTAAAGTGAGGTTTGACAGCTTTTACAAACTTGAAGGACTAAATGCATAATTTTGCAAAAACGAATTTCCACCCTCAAAATCAGTTTGGGAGCTCCATTTGCAGCTCAAATCAAATCTGGAAAAAACACTCCCATGTTCTAGAGAGAGAGAGAGAGTGTGTGTGTGTGTGTGACGTTTTTAGAGAGATAAAGAGGAAGAACATGGAGAAAAAGGAGTGATCTTGACTCACTTGACTTGGGTTCTTGTTCTAGCTACCTAGGGCTTCAATTCTAATGTTTTGGTAAGTTCTTAATCCGATTTTAGGTTTCAATTTCGTTCATGGGGTTGGATTAGGGTTCTTGGTGAGTTAAAACACCAAGTTAGTTGTTGTTTTGCTTCTCTTGGGGCATGCATGTAACGTGTATGATGAAATGCCTCATAGAAGTGTTGATGATGATGTTGATGATTAATATAGATAAAAATCAGTCCCTAATGATGTAGTTAAGCAAGATTTGTAATTTGGTGTTTTGGGTATGTTCATAAGGTTGGATTTTGGTCAAAAGTGGTGAAACCGGGCACTATAAAAACTGCACGAAACATGATTTTGTGAATGTCATATCTTGCAAACTGTGACTCCGTTTAAGGCGTGTGAGCACTTTCTGAAAAGGTCTTTAAGTGTACTTTCCAATGAACAAGTTTGTATTTACTGAAGTGGGGTTTAAATAGGTCATAAACTGCTGTGAATAATGGGTTATCCAAATTGTCAAAATGGGTAATTCGTGAACAAAGTGTTATTGCTTGGGGTTTTGAGCATGGTGTAAGTGTCTATAATTTTATGGTGTTGTTGGGTTCAAATTACCAGATGTAGTGGTGATGGTTCGGGTCTTTTGGGTCGAGTGCAATTTGGTTGAATGGCACTTGTTGTGTGTGGGTTGAAATTACCACCCGTAGTAGTAATTTGGTGTACCCATTTAGATGTCGAAATGGGCAAGAGTAAGTAAGCAAGGTGGGAACCCTTGGGTAAGGGTGTGGCATTAGATTCTCTTATAGAGAATGGCTGTTTACGTGTTTGTATGCCTATATGTATATAGGTGATTCCTTGCTTGGATGTGGACGATGGTATTATATACATGGCTTGTGCTTGCGTTCCAAGGTGAGTGGAGTCTTTATATGTGCATGTACATTAGTTGTTTGCTTGTCGGTGAAGTGGCGAGTGACACGGGGTGAAAGGATCCACTCTTTGTTGGCCACATTATATGTGGCGAGTGATATTCGGTTATGAAGGTTCACTCTTATTGGTGCATATTGGTGAGTGATGTCTTGAATGATTCACTCTTTGTTGGCCACTGTCACACCCCCAAATAGGGCCGGGGAAATATAACTTCACAATATCACAACACAAGTATGTATAAACGAGAACGACTCTAAATGAGACGTTTTAACAAAATCTGAATTTGCAGCGGAAACATAATAATGTATTACATAATGAAATTCATATGTAAATAACAAATGATAAGTCTAATATGTGGACTCCAATTCAATAACTAACTAAGCATCATAGGGCAGCACACAAGCTAATCTTCACCTGAGACAAAACATGCTTAAAGTGTCAACCAAAAATGATTGAGTGAACATCATATGTTTAATAATTATAATAAGTTTTAGACCACAAGATTTAATTTAGGGTTGACTGATATAAAATCAATCAATAGAATGAAGTGTGTTTATTAATATAATGAATATATTAACAGTGACCATTATTGTCAATAGACAAAGTATGTTTGTTAATATAATGAATATATTAACAGTGACCATTATAGTATGTTTATTAATATAATGATACTATAATGGTCACTGTTAATATATTCATTATATTAATAAACATACTATAATGGTCACTGTTAATATATTCATTATATTAATAAACATACTATAATGGTCACTGTTAATATATTCATTATATTAACAAACATACTTTGTCTATTGACAATAATGGTTACTGTTAATATATTCATTATATTAATAAACACACTTCATTCTATTGATTGATTTTATATCAGTCAACCCTAAATTAAATCTTGTGGTCTAAAACTTATTATAATTATTAAACATATGATGTTCACTCAACTATTTTTGGTTGACACTTTAAGCATGTTTTTGTCTCAGGTGAAGATTAGCTTGTGTGCTGCCCTATGATGCTTAGTTAGCTATTGCATTGGATTCCACATATTAGACTTATCATTTGTTATTTACATATGAATTTCATTATGTAATACATTATTATGTTTCCGCTGCAAATTCAGATTTTGTTAAAACGTCTCATTTAGAGTCGTTCTCGTTTATACATACTTGTGTTGTGATATTGTGAAGCCATATTTCCCCGGCCCTATTTGGGGGTGTGACAGCCACGTTGCGTTTGGGAAAAGTGGTGAGTGTCGACAATGTGGAAGTCCACTCTTTGTTAGCCACTTGTGAGGATGTGGTAAGTGTCACCGTTCGGTTTCACTTTTTGTTGGCCACATTCGAGTGTATATGGTAGTGCCATCCGGGAGGCGCTTTTGTTGGCCATATACATGGGTTGATGGTGTTATTCATTTGATGACTAGCACTATTTGGGTATGGTTAACCATATTTTGTGTGATGTTGTGTAGCATATTATATTGTATTCATACGCTTTTGCGATGCTAGCTTGTATGCAAATTTTTGTAAGTATGCGGTTGCTTTACTAGCTTGTATGCGGATTTGTGTTTGTTTGTGCAAGGAAGCAGGTTATGTATGTATGCATATAAGTATTGTACTCACTAAGCTTTTCTTACTTCCTCATTGTTTACCTTTTTATAGGTACCGGAATATTTGGCTTGAAGCTATCTAGTTGCTAGACTAGACGCTTAGGAGGGATTATGCTTAGCAGATAGGCTTGTAGCATTCGGACTTGGGAGAGGGATTGGTAAAATCCCCAGAATCATGCTCTTGGTATCGAGTTAGGATTTTGAGTCTTAACTTGTGATTTGTTGTAATTAGGCCGTGTTAATCACTTAGCGTTTTATGGGTCTTGTGGCCTCCGACGTTGAAAACTCTTAAAAACTTGTTGTATCATTTGTAAACTTTGTTATGCAGGTTTTAAACTATGTATCATGGTATTTATGCTCTCGGGCATGTTTGGAATGTAATATGGGTTGGTGGTTTAGGAAATTGAGGACTTGTGTTAAAATCAATTTTCAGCATCAGACAAAGAGTTAAGCCACGACGTGGAGATCCGGGCCGCAACGCGCCCCCAAGTGTATTTTGGTTACAGGTTTTTGACAAGTGCAAGTCACCAGGTCTGGCGGTGGGCCGCGCCACGGTTCCACCAGGCGCGCCACGCCTTATAACTAGAAATGGTGGTCAGCCAATTTAAAAAAAAAGTGTCATTTTTCATAAACGGGTTCGAGTCGTTTCAATCCAGTGATTAATGAAACCGATAAAAGTGATGAAAAATTTGAAAGTAGCCACCAGAAGAGAAGAAAGATAAACCGAAGGGAACAACTAAGAAAATCAAGAATAGTAATAAGTAAAAAAAAAGGGACAATCCTTCCAAGGTGGATCTAGTGCAGGAATTGAACCGAAAAGGTGGTGTCAACAGTGTAAAACCTTGCATGTTGTGTAGTGTTTGGTTGAGACGCGATGGTGCCTTCGTTGTGGGGTGATAGGGCATGATTCTCAAGTATGTTCGTATACAGATAGTGTCCGTATGCAAAATAAAAAAAAGATCCAGTGTTGAAGTGGGGTCAAGGGCATGGCAGGGGTGGAATGAACTGAGAGATCGTCTGTAACATCTTCTGGGCAGAAGAGAAAAGGGTTCTCCTACTTTTGAAGGTACATTAATTGCTATATTTATAAGTGTACTATTTGAATGTGAACAACTGCTTGACTGTGCTTGTAGTCAGTGGGGATTTACTGAAATTATTTATGATACGATTACTTCCTCCTTAAAGGCTGAAGTAATTGATGGTTTAGTGGTTCTAACCACATTGATTGTGACTGGAAGTACTTTTGGTAAATTCAGGAACATGTTCCCTGTGACAGGTATGTTGTGATGTTTATAAATTGTTTCCCTAGCTTTTTGTAACGTTTTTACTATGCTGCATGGTTATGTTCATGTGAAGTGATTGCTTCTTGATCTAAGGTAAAAGTAGTCAGTGGTTTGACGGCTCCAGTTACATAAGTTGTGTCTGGAGCTGCCATTGACATTATTGAGATCTTATTCTCTTTGACTAATTTCCATGTGTCTTGTTGACAGCCATGTTAACTTAAACTTGTCAGATGTAAGGCATGTGATATGTTTGCCATGATTCTTGTGATTTGTTGGTTATGTACTACATGTGACTTTAGATAGGTTCTATATGAAGTAATTTCCCTGCTTTTAGTGACTTGTCTGCTATGCCAGCCTTGATTTAGTGACATGAATGACCTGATAAGACTGCGTAGGGCTTATGTGATTTGTATATCCTTACCTTGGACTGAAGGGACATGCGTAGTGGCCCGTAAGGATTGGAATATGGTAGTAGTCTCATTGTTTATTGATAAAGGACTTGAACCCCGTATATTGCCCTATGTGTATGTGATTTGCATGTTATGTATGATGATGGCTCTACTGTATTACATGACTGGACTAGATGCGGGAGACCGTAGGAAAGCTTTAAGGATTGTTTTCCTTCCTTAGAGTTGCGTGATTTGTGGTGACCTTTAGAAAGGAATTATGGGTAGTGTTCCCTGTGTGATCTTTTAAAAGATAGGGAAACCCTTGACTTGAGTGGTGATTGATACCGGGTGTATGTTATAACTTGAAGACAGAGCCGAGTGTTAGCCAGTGTTTGGAATTACGACTGGTGTATCTTTAAGATAGAATGGTATCACTTGATAAATTCCTATGTTTGGATGGTCGTGTGACATTTTCATATAACGGTTGTAACCTTCGGGAATTGGACTGCTAATACATGGACTGTTATTGGTTTACAAATAGTGTGACTTTCGTAAACTGAATTTGGACTACTGTGATATATTTTAAATGATGAATAGATCGGATTTAGTTAGATAATCATATATGAAGATTTTGTGGTGATTGATGACATATGACTGACGAGAATTGTTGACTAGTGATAACATAAATTTTCCTATTACCGATGCTTAATAGGAAATTGTGTGCTTTGACCAATGTGTGAATCATATAGGATTTTCCTTATCAAGTGACTCAGAACGAAAGTATGATTTAGAAGAATATACTAGCGTCTAGCCAAAGAAAGTATATTAAGGTGAATTATACAGATATTCTTAGGAGCTGAAGGAAATATAGATGACTCAAATGTACTTGGGCCATGGATTGGTTGATGAACGATGAGGTAACTGAGCATGAAATGACTAGCATAAAATTTATTAGTGGATTAGAGATCTTTAATAAGAATTTACTGGTTGAACTATGTAATTTATAACTAGTGATGAATTATCATTGGATGGTTCTAGTAGATTAAAGACATGTTATGATTAATTGGGTATATAAGATTTATGAATCAGGTATAGTGGGTATGCTATGGAAACTAATGTGGCATATTACGTGAGCGTTAATTTGTATTAACATTAATGCAAAACTCTATGATTGTGTGAGTGATTATGATCATAGAAAGAGATTTGAATGAAATTTGACGTATTTTGTAATGGATTTTTTGATTGAACTACCCTAAAATTTGAAAAGTAAATGACATGATGTGGATAATAGTTGACAAGTTGATTATAAGTGTATATTTTCTGACAACCGGTAAAATGATTTTATGAATAATTGATTTAGTGATATATGATTGAGACTCCATTATTCATGTTGGGTAATAAAGTTTGGAGTTTTGTTGAACCTTTACATACATTATAACCTAACCAAGAGACCCTAGTGAATTTGTGTACGATAATTCATTTTTAAATTGATGGTATTCGTGGTAAAACTTGATGACAAACCAGTGGATTTAATGATACCAAGTGATATAGTGTCGTGATTTGGACCTTAATTGATGTAACGACCGTGGTATTTGTGGATACAACTGGGTAGTGGAATGACTTTCGAGGTAAATGTCATCGTTTTGAATGGTGTTTTATTGAAGACAATAACTATCCTTTGCATTTTTCAGGACAATGTTTGGTCTTGAATGATATAGAGTTAGATACAATTTTTAATCCTAGTGGGTGAGACTATAGAATAATCGGTTAGAAGGTAGCTGATAGTGATCCGACCGATTAAGTAAGCTAGAGTAGTTGGGTATGATCGATTGGACTTGAATGTGAATTAGAAACTAGAGGTTGTGATGAACCTGTGACTTTTGTTATAGTAATTGACCAAATTCCTAGGATGGGATCTTCTTAATGTAAGACCCTGATTCAATTTTCAATGAAATGGAGCACCGTGCTGATAAGTTGCGCGTCGCGCAACTGTACTGGACAGAATGGGTATTTTGCAATAATTTAAAAGTTTGGAAGGACCATTTTGCAATTATGCATCTCGAGTTTTAAGACAGAAACTGAGCTAGAACCTCACATATTATTCCAAAGACTTCTAGAGAGCTCATGCATTTAGAGTGAGAAAGAAGTCTAGTGTAATAAAGCTTCCAATTAGGATGAAGGTGCCAATCTCTCCCCAAATTGGAGTTCATCCTTGTTGTACCTACAACTATGCTACATCATGTGTTGAGGTAAAACCCTAAAATTTAAGTTTTGATGTTTGATTTTGAAATTTGGTTAAGGTTTGGGTGGTTGATGTGTGTAAGCCCCATTTCACTTAGAAATTTATGGTTAATGGTGTCCATTGATGTATGTAAACCCCTTTGAAAGTGGGTTTGGGTTGGATGACGAAATTAGAACATTTGGTCTTGGTTTTTGAGTGTATTGTTGTTGTTGAACTAGAGTTGGGGTGATTTTGGGTGTTGGATTGTAAAGGAAATGAGTCATTCACACTAAGTGTTTGATGAAATGCCCCAACTAGAAATTTGTCTTGTTGATGATGATATTTGTGGCTAAAATGAGTCCTTTAAATGTGTGTATAAACTGATTTTATCAAATAAAAGTGTTATGGTTCATTTTGAGTTGAAATGGTGTCATTTTGGTGAAATTCGTATTTTGGACAGACTCGGAGTGTCATTTTGTAAATGTCATATCTTGCAAACCATAGCTTCGTTTGGGGCGTGTGAGAACTTTTCGGAAAGGTCTTTGAGTATACTTTCTAATGAATAAGTTTTTATTTACTGATTTGGCGATTTAATAGGTCAAAATCTGCTGTCAATAAGGGGCTATCCAAACGGTCAATTTGGGTAAAAATGGTTTAAAGTGTTGTTGATTGGGATTTTGGGCATGATGCAAGTGTCAATAAATTTAGGGTGTTGTTGGGATTGAACTACCCTAAAATTTGAAAAGTAAATGACATGATGTGGATAATAGTTGACAAGTTGATTATAAGTGTATATTTTCTGACAACCGGTAAAATGATTTTATGAATAATTGATTTAGTGATATATGATTGAGACTCCATTATTCATGTTGGGTAATAAAGTTTGGAGTTTTGTTGAACCTTTACATACATTATAACCTAACCAAGAGACCCTAGTGAATTTGTGTACGATAATTCATTTTTAAATTGATGGTATTCGTGGTAAAACTTGATGACAAACCAGTGGATTTAATGATACCAAGTGATATAGTGTCGTGATTTGGACCTTAATTGATGTAACGACCGTGGTATTTGTGGATACAACTGGGTAGTGGAATGACTTTCGAGGTAAATGTCATCGTTTTGAATGGTGTTTTATTGAAGACAATAACTATCCTTTGCATTTTTCAGGACAATGTTTGGTCTTGAATGATATAGAGTTAGATACAATTTTTAATCCTAGTGGGTGAGACTATAGAATAATCGGTTAGAAGGTAGCTGATAGTGATCCGACCGATTAAGTAAGCTAGAGTAGTTGGGTATGATCGATTGGACTTGAATGTGAATTAGAAACTAGAGGTTGTGATGAACCTGTGACTTTTGTTATAGTAATTGACCAAATTCCTAGGATGGGATCTTCTTAATGTAAGACCCTGATTCAATTTTCAATGAAATGGAGCACCGTGCTGATAAGTTGCGCGTCGCGCAACTGTACTGGACAGAATGGGTATTTTGCAATAATTTAAAAGTTTGGAAGGACCATTTTGCAATTATGCATCTCGAGTTTTAAGACAGAAACTGAGCTAGAACCTCACATATTATTCCAAAGACTTCTAGAGAGCTCATGCATTTAGAGTGAGAAAGAAGTCTAGTGTAATAAAGCTTCCAATTAGGATGAAGGTGCCAATCTCTCCCCAAATTGGAGTTCATCCTTGTTGTACCTACAACTATGCTACATCATGTGTTGAGGTAAAACCCTAAAATTTAAGTTTTGATGTTTGATTTTGAAATTTGGTTAAGGTTTGGGTGGTTGATGTGTGTAAGCCCCATTTCACTTAGAAATTTATGGTTAATGGTGTCCATTGATGTATGTAAACCCCTTTGAAAGTGGGTTTGGGTTGGATGACGAAATTAGAACATTTGGTCTTGGTTTTTGAGTGTATTGTTGTTGTTGAACTAGAGTTGGGGTGATTTTGGGTGTTGGATTGTAAAGGAAATGAGTCATTCACACTAAGTGTTTGATGAAATGCCCCAACTAGAAATTTGTCTTGTTGATGATGATATTTGTGGCTAAAATGAGTCCTTTAAATGTGTGTATAAACTGATTTTATCAAATAAAAGTGTTATGGTTCATTTTGAGTTGAAATGGTGTCATTTTGGTGAAATTCGTATTTTGGACAGACTCGGAGTGTCATTTTGTAAATGTCATATCTTGCAAACCATAGCTTCGTTTGGGGCGTGTGAGAACTTTTCGGAAAGGTCTTTGAGTATACTTTCTAATGAATAAGTTTTTATTTACTGATTTGGCGATTTAATAGGTCAAAATCTGCTGTCAATAAGGGGCTATCCAAACGGTCAATTTGGGTAAAAATGGTTTAAAGTGTTGTTGATTGGGATTTTGGGCATGATGCAAGTGTCAATAAATTTAGGGTGTTGTTGGGCTTGAATTATCACATGTAGTGGTGATGGGTTGAGTCTTTTTGGGTCAAGTACAATAGGTGTTAGATTGTACTAGTTTGTATGGGTTAAAGTTACCACCCATAGTGGTAATCTAGTTATGTCCATTTAGGTGACTAAATGAGCGGGTTTTAGTGAGAAAGACGGAAACCCTAGGCTAAGTGTGTTAGTGTCAGATTCTATTATAGAGAATGGATGTTTATGTGTTTGTGTGCACATATTTATATACGTGATTACTTGCTTGGATGCAGAGATGATGGTATAGCATACATGACTTGTGCGTGCACTCCAGGTGAGTGAAGTATTTATATGTGTATGTATATAAGTTGCTTGCTTGCGGGTGAAGTGGCGAGTGATATCCAGGCGTAAGGATTTACTCTTCGTCGGCCACTTGATACAAGGTGGTAAGTGTTATCTGTAAGGATTCACTTTTCGTTGACCACTTTTGCGGTTGTGATGTGTGGGGGGTGTAACTCATTCTTCGTCGGCCATACGGTGCGGTGGAATGTGGTAGGTGTCACCTAACGGTTTCGATTTTCGTCGGCCATATTTGTGTGTACAGGGTAGTGTCATCCGGAAGACGATTTCGTCGGCCACGTACGTGGGCTGAATAGTTTTATATCATATGATGACTAGCACTATTGGGTATGGTTAACCATATTTGTGTTTTTATGGTGTATCATATTATATTGTGATTATATGTGTTTTTAATGCTAGCTTGTATGCGATTTTGTGTAAGTATGTGCAAGTAAGTAGGTTATGTATGTATGCATATAAATGCATATCACTATTGCACTCACTAAGCATGTTGCTTACTCCCTCGTTGTTTATCTAATTATAGGTGCTTATTGGACGATTTGGAGATTTCTAGTAGTTCAACTAGAATGCTAGGAGCTTACTTGAGCTTGGCAGAATGGCTTGAAGTCTTTGGACTTGGGTGAGGGATTGATAAAATCCCCAGGATCATGCTCGTGATATTCGGTTGGGTTATTACATCAAAACCCGACGTTTTGTGTACTTGAGTAAAAATTGGCAGTTTATTTGTAATGGGTCTTATGTCTCAATGGTTGGATTGTCATGAATTGTCGTTTAAAATTGTTGTAAACACGATGTATTTGTGTATGGTAGGTTTTAAGTATTATATAATGCGATAACTCTATTTTGGTAAAACTTGACTTGATGTAAAACTTGGAAACATGCTTGACGAGCTTTCCTGTGTTACTGCACACCGCGTAGGTCTCGGTGCATCATGCAATTTCGCCTGGAGCTGGTGGTCAGGACTGGTTAAAATGTTCGGCAGTGAAAGCACGTTATAATGCGTGCCGTGCGGGGATTTTGCACCCCACGCAGGTCTACTATTTAAAACAAATGTGTCGTTTTTTATGTAAACGTTATTGGGTTGTTTCACTTAAGGGGGTTTGATTTGTAACATCTTCAACTGGGCCTAGTAGGAATTGACCTTTTTGCCCTTGTGTGTGAATTGCTAGTGATGAAATAATTATGTGTATATAGTTAATTGTGTATGGGTAAAAGTGCGTTTTGTGACAATGGTCACCGAAGATATTTCGTTATGTGAATTGGACCTCGTTAGGGACGCTTAATGAGGTATAATATGTTTCAAATAATTGGTTAATACCCGTATGTTATACGGAATGGGTTTCCTCACAATGAAGAAACCCAAATAATACTTATACACCTCATCGTTCATTTCACTTACTCTTTTTAGCAACATAAACCCTAAAACACCTACTTCTTCCTAAATCCTAAAATCGAAAAGTGTAAATCAAAGCTTGTGATTCTGTGCATCATATCCAAGTGTTTTTAAGGATCAAAGTGAGGTAAACATCTCAGATTTTGAGTAATTTAAATGGGTTTTATGTGGGTTTTGTAAAAATGATGAACTAAGACTTGATTCTTGCTTATATGTGTTTGTTATGCTTGATTGTTTCTTGATATAGCTTCTATAAGTGTTATATAATGTCCTTTAACCATTTAATCGATCAAACCATGTTTATATATCGAATTGGGATGTAAAAGTGCCAAAAACGAGATGAAATGACATGTTCTGAAGTCCTCGCACTAGGTGGACTTCTCCTCGTATGGGGTGGGTCTTCTTCGTGCGAAGAGAAATCTCTTCGTACGAGCTGTTCGTCAGATTTTGGAAAAACTGAAATGGTCGTAACTTTCAAACCGTAACTCCGTTTTTAACAAATAAACTATCGTTGAAAACATAATGTGGTATACTTTCCAATGCTAAGGATTTAAAGATGTGAACCAAATTTAAATCGGGGTAAAAATTATACGAAAGTGTGTATGTTTCATTTTACACACATACGGGAGTTGCCAGTGAAAGGGAAAATGGGTAAACTTGTCAAATATGGTTCACAGAATTATTTGAATGACTTAATAGCATAAGATAATGGTATGATATCGATTATTCGTTGAATGTTTGATGTACGAAAAGTGTGCGTGTGCTTAATTTGATTTTCAACTTTTAAATTTATATAACCTTTTAGTTAACTCACATTTAACACCCTAACGAGTAACAAAATCCGATCAAGGTAGTATTTTAGGTTATAGTCTCAAGAGAGCGTAGAAGTGGATAAAATTTGTTAATTAGTTATCTTTAATCTAATTCTTAGGAAAGAATTAGAAGTAATTAAATAAGTATTCTAATTAAGTAAATTAACGAGACGAACAGATAGGAAAGATAGGAAACGAATATTAAAAGGAGATGATTACAAGGAATAGCAACATTTAAAGAAATTTATTATATAGTTTCATATTTACATTGATAAGTAGCACATAGAAATCATAGACTAATCACTATTCATGAAAGGCTAAGCTACTAATCACATAAAACATGCGAAGTAGGACCTAAAGCATATGTGTAACAGACTGAAATCGAGGTTAGAAGTAAGATTACTTAATTTCCCTTAAGTTTATAGATGTGTTTAAATATGCTTTTATTTAATTATATGATTCTAATTAATTAATTATTTAGTTAAGACCAGTTTGTGACAAGGGTCACAGAATAAGTTTGTTTGTTTAATTTGGACTTCGTTAGGGTCGCCTAATGGTGTATGAAAGATATCAGATAACTAACTGATAAATACCCGTGTATTATGGGGTATGAGTTTTAACCCTTATATATACCATGTTCCAGAATTTTCTTTTATTCCCAAAATTGAAACCGTACCAAACCCTTGTCTCTTTGAAACCCTATGTGAAACTAGTGTGGAATTGAAGTTAATAAATCTTAGAACCTGATTTCGTGCATCATCTAGAGCTGATATCCAGGTTTGTTTGATTGATTCATTGCTTTAATTCTTAGAATTTGGGTTTTTGTGTTCATATGGGTTTTTGTTTTCTTTTGGTTTGATTCTTGATGATTATGTGTTAGTAATGCTTGATTGTTGTTTAGGATAGCTTCTATATGTGTTATGTATTGTCCTTGAATCATTAATCGATCAAAACATGTTGGTATATCGAATTTGAGTGAAAAAGTGCCAAAGAACGAGCTGAAATGGGTGTTCTGATGTCCCCGTACGAAGTGAACAATCTCTTCGTATGAAGAGAGTCTTCTACATGCGAAGAGGATTCTCTTCGTACGGGCTGTTTGTCAGCTTTTGGTAAAATTGAAAAGATCGTAACTTTCAAGCCGTAACTCTGTTTTTGACAAATAAACTACCGATGGAATCGTCTTGATGTCTAATTTCTAGTGGTAATGTTTTAAAATATTAAATCAAATTTAGATTTTGGTCACATTACAAAATAAGAGTGTATGCTTCGTTTTAAGTACGTAGGGGGTTACTATTGAAGGGGGAATTATATAATCTTGTCATATATGGATAGGGACATATATGAGTTGGGTATTGTACTAAATTTGTGAAAATTTTGTTAAGTACATTACTCGTACGAAGGAGATGTACCTCGTATGAAGAGGGTATCTCTTCGTACAAAGATAAGGTACTCTGTACGAGGTGAGTTCTGTTAAACTGAACTCGTATTGAGTACTTGCCTCGTATGAAGACCTCATTTCCTCGTATAAGGAGGGTGATCTCTTCGTACGAAGAAGGGTTTTTCGTACGGACTATTTTTTCATTTGAATGTTCAACTTCTATGCTCATGTTGTGCTATATTGGATCTGCGGATCACTGACTTATTATATCATTCTCAGGTGGAAAAGAGAAAGAGAAGGCTAAGAAATTTTAGACCTCTGAGAACCTTCAGTTGCTGGTAATCGGTGAGTGGGTCTATCTAGGGATAGAGTTTAAGTAGCAGACTATGCTACTTGTGTTTACTCTGTTTATCCTGTGTAGTATAATGATTACCATGCTATTGTAATTAAATTGCCACGCTAGTTTATTGTATGCACAATGTTGTGTGATTTTATGTGCGCACTGTGTTTGACATCAATCGAGGCTAGGTCGGGTAGGGAACCTTCCGAGGCTAAGTTAGGTAAGGGTTCGTGTGAGGTCAACCGCAGCTAGGTCAGGTTGAATCCAAGTCCTATGGTTTGTTTAGTATAGCATAAAAGGACACATGGGTTGCGTCTGGATGGTTATGCAGTTGACTTGATAGGAAGGATTATCAGTAGACTCTAGCCCGATCAGCTAGGAGTCGTGTGCCCGTACAATCCGCCAATCATCGTATTGTCATTATTGTTATTGTGATCATTTTATGCTAGTTGGACATTAGCATATTTTCATGGTTTATGCATGATGGTACTTATATTTAATCTGTTAGATAGATTTTATTCACTTAGCGGTGTGCTAATCCCCTACATTCCTCCCTCGCAGGTTTAGGTACTGCTGGTTGGTTGGGTGTTGCTGGTGAAGACGTGTTTGACTCTACAAACTCTGATGTGTCATTTTGTACTAAAATACCAGAATTTTAAAGTAACGCCATTCTGTAATTAAGTATTCAATAATGTGGACTTTTGTAATGCTTTAACTAATGTCATGTTTTATATAATATGTCTTCGATGTGATTAAAAAAAGGCTGGCATCACAATATGTTAACTAAGTGGGTGCTCAAAATTAACATCTTAATTCATAGCATTTGAATAATCACATGATATATATCATATGAATCCTATGACGGGGATTAAAACAACATGCAATTAGGCTGACAAATAGATACGCTAATAAAACTAATCAGATCATCTCCAGTTACTAGCTTAAAGGAAATCTTAATCAAGTTCTCATGCAATTGACAATCACAAACATATAAACGAAGGTTCTGATAATGCTAAAAATGAACATATATTTCATAGCATTATCCCTCAAGAAAGACAAGCTTTTAGTTGCAATTGTTCTATTTACAAGTGATATTCGTTTAAATATTAAAAGGTGAAGACAAAACACAGATTTGACGATTTGAAGACGCAAACGACCAAAAAGCTAAAAAGTACAAAGTACAAATCACGAGGTTCAATTTATTGATGAGAAACATCTAAAAGTTACAAGAGTACGAGCCGCAAAGCGCAAAGTACAAGATATTAAATTGTACGCAAGGACATTCGAAAATCCGGAACCGGGACCAGAGTCAACTCTCAACGCGCGACGCAACGGACTAAAACTTACAAGTCAACTATGCACATAAATATAATATAATATATAAATAATTCTATAAAATTATATATATATTATATTTATTTATTAAAATCGTCGGCAAATAAAAAAACAAAAGTATGTGAGCTGTAAAAGAAGGCCATGCGATCGCATGGCCAGGAAGACCAAAAACCATGCGATCGCATGGTGCACTGTATCAGCTCAGGTCCAATAAAGTTCGCATGTTTTGGTCGAAAATAACACATCTTTTTCTATCCTCTCTATCTCTTACGATATATATATATATAATTTATAATTTTAATTTTAATTTAAGATTAATAATAATAAGGGTATGTTAGCGAATGTTGTAAGTGTGTAAGTTGAAATTCTGTCCGTGTAAAACTACGCTATTATTAATCATTGTAAGTTATATTCAACCTTTTTAAATTAATGTCTAGTAGCTAAGTTATTATTATGCTTATTTAAGCCGAAATAATCGTGATGTTGGGCTAAATATTAAGATTGGATAATTGGGCTTTGTACCATAATTGAGGTTTGAACAAAAGAACGACACTTGTGGAAATTAGACTATGGGCTATTAATGGGCTTTATATTAACTAAAAGATACCTCGTTAATTTAATATAAAGATTACAATTTGACGTATCTATATATAACCACATACGCTAAATCGGGTACGGTGGGCGGGATATCTATAAATACGAATTATCGTTCATTTTACCGGACACGAGAATGGATTAATAGTCAATGGACTCGTTGAAACAGGGGTGGATTACATTCAAGGGTAATTGGTGTAATTGTTAACAAAGTAGTAAAACCTTGGACTACAGGCAGTCGATAACCTGGTGTATTCATTAAACAAAGTATTAAGACCTTGTTACAGTTCGAATCCCCAATTAGTTGGAATATTTGACTTCGAGTATAAGGATAATTTGACGAAGACTCTCGCTCTTTATATTTATGACTGATGGACTATTATGGACAAAACTGTATGGACATATCGAATAATCCAGGATAAAGGACAATTAACCCATGGTAATAAATTAAAATCAACACGTCAAACATCATGATTATGGAAGTTCAAATAAGCATAATTCCTTTATTTCATATTTTTATCGCACTTTTATTTACTGTCATTTTATTTATCGCACTTTTTAATTAACGTATTTTTTATCGCAATTTTAATTATTATACTTTTTATTTATCGCAATTTCATTTATCGCAATTTCATTTATCCTTATTTACTTTACGTTTTAAATTAAGTTATATTTATTTTTAATATTTTACATTAGGTTTTAACTGCGACTAAAGTTTTAAAATCGACAAACCAGTCATTAAATGGTAAAAACCCCCTTTTATAATAATAATATTACTTATATATATATATATATATATATATATATATATATATATATATATATATATATATATATATATATATATATTATATATTTATAAATATAGTTTTAAAAAATATAGCGTTAAACTTGGCTAGTTCCCTGTGGACGAACCGGACTTACCAAAAACTACACTACTGTACGATTAGGTACACTGCCTATAAGTGTTGTAGCAAGGTTTAGGTATATCCACTCTATAAATAAATAAATAACTTGTGTAAAATTGTATCGTATTTAATAGTATTTCGCAATAAAAATATAACTATTTCGTATACACCTCTGCACACATCAAGTATTTTTGGCGCCGCTGCCGGGGACATCTTAAACGCCGAAAGCGAAACGCTATAATAAAAAAAAAGATTTTTATTAAGTTTTAATTTCTTTTTGTAAAAATACGTTTTAAATATTAAAAATACAAAAATATAAAAAGAAAAAAACAAAATATATATATATATATATATATTTTTTAGAGTTTGTTTAAAATCTAAAGTTTTTCTATTACTATTTTAGTTTTTAAAAATTAAGTTTTTATTTATTTTATATAAATAGATTAAAAACAGAAAGAAAAAAAGTAAAAATAATCGGGCCGAGAACTGTAGCAGCCCAACATTTGGCCTGGATCCACAACCTATGCGATCGCATGGCCCAGAAGAGTTAAAACCATGCGATCGCATGGTTCAGTCTGACACGTCTGGTTTGATTCTGGTACAGCATTAATTACGGGGTATTATTAATAATTATTATTAAACAACCCTAATTAGGGTTTATTTTTTTATTAGTTTTTAATATTAGTTTTAGTTTTATTATTTAATTTGTATTATTAAGTTTTAATTATTTTTATTAATTTATAACTTAATACTTTTATAAAATAATAATATAAAAATAATATTTTTATAAAATTGTAATTTTATCACTTTTTATATCTTTTTATAAATTGTATATTTTAATCGTTTAATTCGTAAAATTGTATATTTTTCGTTCGTAATTAGTTTTAAATATAGTATTTGCCGTAGTTCATTTTTATTTCTAGATTTCTAGGCTTTGCCGTAAAATCCCTTAAGTGCTTTTTCTCTAGACTAAGATTTAGGTATTTTAGAATTTTGTGACGCCGTTTTAAGATTTTAGTACTTTTTAAGTTACTGTCGTTTTGGATATAGAATTCCTTTTAAGCTTTAATACCTTTAGACGCAACTTTTTAGATTTAATTTTTAGACTTTTAAGTTTCGACGTTTTTCTTTCTTATTTTTATTTTTCGACCTTTTATTTTTCGACGTTTTTCGACACACTCTTTTTCTTTCTTATTTCTCGACGCTCTAGTTTTTAGGATATAGATTTTTATTTCAAAACTTCAACGAAAAATTATTTTAAGCGGTTAAATTGATAGACATCCAAAATTTTCTGGTTCGTAGTAACAGTTGGATTTGTTAGTGGTGAGTTTTGGGCATCCGATTTAAAGGGTCCTGGCTACCTGTTGCATCTATTGGCTATTCGAAACGTGGGCAAAATCAGAAAAGTCTATTAATTTGATAACTTATATAATTTTTATCTTTTATAACTAATAGGATATTCTGTGAATGCACCGAGCAAAACGTTCACCACCTTTCATACGTTCACCACCTGTAACTCAATCAAGACATCTAGCCAATATTGTCGCCGTTGATTTTTCTTTAGAATCGGCATCTAGTCGACGAAGTACTCCAATTCAAATTTCTGATAATCCATTTTTTGTTCCCGACCTCACAATTGAGAATCTGGAGGATATTCAGGGACAATTCAGAGATCCTGAACCACTAATTATTCCTCCTAAACCACAAATCACTCATCCAGAGATTGTCGAGGAAGAAACCATTAAATCAGAATCCCTTAGTGATTCAGATTCAACAAATTCAATCATGAAAAATCTGGAACCTCTAAGTATGAAAGACCGAATGCGAGCTAAACGCACTGGCCAAGGTCATGCAATTACTCAACCAGACATTAATGCGCTAGATTATGGAATCAAAGGACAAATCCTACACATGGTAACTAATCAATATCAATTTAGTGGTGCGCCGAAGGAAGATCCAAATGAACATCTTCGAACTTTTAATAGGATTTGTACTCTATTTAAAATTAGAGAAGTGGAGGATGAATAGATATATCTCATGTTATTTCCCTGGACTTTAAAGGGAGAAGCCAAAGATTGGTTAGAATCATTACCTGAAAGGGCGATTGATACATGGGATGTTTTAGTTGAAAAATTTCTTAAACAATTCTTTCCGGCATCTAAAGCCATGAGACTTCAAGGAGAAATTGTTACGTTCACGCAAAAGCCAAATGAAACTCTATATGAGGCGTGGACAAGGTTTGGAAAGTTATTAAGAGGATGTCCGCAACATGGTTTAGACACTTATCAAATAGTACAAATATTCTACCAAGGATGTGACATCACTACAAGAAAAGACATCGATATAGCAGCTGGTGGTTCCATTATGAAGAAAACCGCAACTGAAGCTTACAAAATTATTGATAACACTACTTCCCACTCACATGAGTGGCACCAAGAAAAAGATATCGTTAGATCATCTAAAGCGGCTAGAGCCGATTCTAGCCCTGACTTTGATTTCATTTCTGCAAAGATAGATGTTGTCGAGAGACGAATGGAAAAGATGACTAAGGATATTCACTCAATACGAATTAGTTGTGAGCATTGTGGAGGATCACATTTGGCAAAAGATTATCTCAGTATTGTACAAACAATGGAACAAAGAGAGAATGTTTCATACATGAACCAAAGGCCTGGAAATAATAATCAGAATAATTATCAACCGCCAAGACCAATCTATAATCAAAACCAGAATTATAACCGAAATGTTCCATACAACAACCAACATGGTCCTAGCAATCAACAAGTATCTAACAATACTTACAATCAGCAAAGACCTATTTTTCAAAATAAACCACCACAAACCGATGATAAAAAAGCCAAACTTAGAAGATATGATGTCAAAGCTAGTTGAATCTCAAACGCAATTTTTCACATCTCAGAAACAAATAAATGAACAAAATGCTCAAGCATTTAGAAATCAACAAGCTTCAATCCAAAATCTGGAACAAGAAGTAAGCAACCTAGCAAGGTTGATAGGTGAAAGAAAACCGAGAAGTCTACCTAGCGATACAAATGCTAACTCCCGGAATGAAACAGCTAAAGCCATTACCACAAGAAGTGGTATTACACTTAAACCACCTGAAATACCTGTAATTTCTGATGACGCTATTCCTAATCCACAAGAACCACAATCTGAACAAGAGAAAGAAACAGAACCGGTAGTTGAAAAGGTTAATGAAGATAACACAGTTAAAGCTAAACCTTATGTTAAACCATACCAACCACCACTTCCTTACCCGAGTAAAATGAGAAAAGAAAGACTTGAAGCTGAGCAATCCAAATTCTTGGATATGTTTAAACAAATAAATGTTAATCTTCCTTTCATTGATGTAATCTCAGGAATGCCTAGATATGCTAAATTTCTAAAAGATCTAATCACAAATAGAAAGAAAATGGAAGAACTCTCGGCTGTTACTATGAATGCTAATTGTTCTGCAGTGTTGTTGAATAAGATACCAGAAAAATTATCAGATCCAGGAAGTTTCACAATTCCATGTTTTCTGGGTAGTCTTAGTTCAATAGAAGTATTGGCAGACTTAGGTGCTAGCATAAATTTAATGCCGTATTCACTATACGCTAAACTAGACCTTGGAGAATTGAAACCAACACGAATAAGTATACAACTAGCAGATCGATCAGTAAAATATCCTAGAGGGATAATGGAGAACGTGCTAGTTAAAGTTGGTACTTTAGTATTTCCAGTAGATTTTGTTATTCTAGACATGGAAGAAGATTCTCGAGTGCCTCTCATATTAGGAAGACCATTCTTAAACACGGCTAAAGCAATAATAGACGTGTTCGGTAAGAAACTGACCCTAAGTATAGAGGATGAGAGTGTTACCTTTTTTGTTGATAGAGCCATGCAACAACCGCAATCTGCAGATGATACATGTTATTATATTCAAACTGTAGATTCACATGCAGAATTGTTAGGAGAATTTCCAGAATTACAAGGACCAGGAGAATGTTCTTTAGGAGAAGGGACTGAACCAATTGATGAAGCTAAAATGTCAGCCGTACTCATGGCTAATGAATATGAACCAACAACAGAAGAACTTCAAATGCTAAAAGAGGAAGACAGATATCGATACAAATTATCGATAGAAGAACCACCGACATTAGAGTTAAAGCCACTTCCAAACCATTTGGAATACGCTTATTTATATGGTGAATCTGAATTACCTGTAATAATATCGTCTTCTCTTACTGAAAATGAAAAATCTCAACTCATTTCTGTGCTAAAAGCTCATAAACCAGCTATTGCATTGAAGATTCATGATATTAAAGGCATAAGTCCTTCGTATTGCACACATAAAATCCTTATGGAAGAAGGCCATAAAACGTATCTGCAATGTCAACGAAGACTAAATCCTAATATGCAAGATGTTGTTAAGAAAGAAATTATTAAACTGCTAGATGCATGTTTAATTTATCCAATCTCTGATAGTCCATGGGTAAGCCCAGTTCAATGCGTACCTAAGAAGGGTGGCATGACTGTCATCACAAATGAAAAAATGAGCTTATTCCTACTAGGACTGTAACAGGATGGCGTGTTTGTATAGATTATAGAAAATTAAATGACGCCACCAGAAAAGATCACTTTTCCTTACCTTTCATTGATCAAATGTTGGAAAGATTAGCTGGGAATAGTTACTATTGTTTTCTTGACGGTTTTTTCGGATATTTTCAAATTCCAATAGCACCCGAGGACCAAGAGAAAACCACGTTCACGTGCCCTTATGGTACTTTTGCTTACAAACGCATGCCATTTGGACTTTGCAACGCCCCTGCAACCTTTCAAAGGTGCATGATGGCGATTTTTCACGACATGATAGACGAATGTATGGAAGATTTCATGGATGACTTTTCAGTCTTCGGTGATACTTTTGAAACATGTCTAGTTAATCTTGAACGAATGCTTATTAGATGCGAACAATCAAATCTAGTACTTAATTGTGAGAAATGCCATTTCATGGTTAAAGAAGGCATCGTTCTTGGTCATAAAATTTCAAAGGAATGAATTGAAGTGGATAGAGCTAAAGTAGATGTAATTGCTAAACTTCCACATCCCACCAATGTTAGAGGAGTTAGGAGTTTTCTAGGGCATGCCGATTTTTACCGACGTTTCATAAAAGATTTTTCTAAAATTGCCAATCCTATGAATAAACTCCTAGAAAAGCATGCTCCATTCATCTTTTCGGATGAATGCATCAAATCTTTTAATATTCTTAAAGAAAAACTCACTAATGCGCCGATCATGATAACTCCAAATTGGAATTTACCATTTGAACTCATGTGCGATGCAAGTGATTTTGCAATGGGAGCCGTTTTAGGACAAAGGATTGAAAAACGATTTCAACCTATTTATTACGCTAGTAAGACATTACAAGGAGCACAAACGAATTACACAACTACTGAAAAAGAACTCCTTGCTATTGTCTTTGCTTTTGACAAATTTCGTTCATATTTCGTTCTAGCTAAAACGGTGGTCTATACCGACCATTCTGCTCTTAGATACCTATTTTCAAAACAAGATGCCAAACCAAGATTAATCCGTTGGATCTTACTCTTACAAGAGTTCGATATTGAAATCCGAGATAAAAAGGGAGCAGAAAATCTCGCAGCTGATCATCTTTCTCGTCTTGAAAATCCTGAATTAGAAGTTCTAAATGAATCGGCCATACAAGATAACTTTCCTGATGAATATCTATTGAAGATAGATTATAATGAAATTCCATGGTTTGCTGACTATGCAAACTATTTAGTATGTGGATTCCTTGAAAAAGGGTTGTCGTACCAAAAACGAAAGAAATTCTTTAGTGATATAAAACACTATTTTTGAGAAGATCCACATTTGTTTAAAAGTTGTCCCGATGGAATAATACGCCAATGCGTATTCGGAGATGAAGCTAGTCAAATCTTAAACCATTGTCACACAGGACCAACAGGAGGGCATTATGGGCCTCAACTCACAGCAAGAAAAGTCTATGATGCTGGATTCTATTGGCCTACAATTTTCAAAGACGCACACCTTCTTTGCAAATCCTGTGATGCTTGTCAAAGAGCGGGAAAAATAAGTCAACGTGATGAAATGCCGCAAAATGTCATTCAAGTATGTGAAGTATTTGACATTTGGGGTATTGACTTTATGGGTCCATTTCCAAAATCTCATAATAATCTCTACATTCTCGTTGCCATTGATTATGTATCTAAATGGGCGGAAACACAAGCTCTTCCAACTAACGATGCACGAGTTGTAGTCAACTTCTTAAAACGTCATTTTGCAAGGTTCGGAACACCTAAAGCTTTAATAAGTGATCAGGGTACTCATTTTTGTAATAATCAACTTGAGAAAGTTCTCAAAAGATATGGAGTAACTCATAAAATCTCAACCGCTTATCATCCACAAACAAGTGGACAAGTTGAAAATACCAACCGAGCTTTAAAACGTATTCTAGAGAAAACCGTAGGATCAAATCTGAAGGAATGGTCCTTAAAATTGGAGGATGCACTCTGGGCTTTTAACTCTGCCAACAAAACTCCAATTGGAACCACGCCTTTTAAACTCGTTTATGGAAAAGCATGTTACCTTCCAGAAGAAATTGAGCACAAAGCATTTTGGGCTTTGAAGACATGTAATCTTGATTTACATGAAGCCAGACGTCTACGGTTAAGTCAATTAAACGAATTAGAAGAATTAAGACATGAAGCATACGAAAATTCGTTAATCTATAAGGAAAGAACGAATAAATGGCATGATAAAAGAATCAGAAGTTCAAAAGAATTTAAAGAAGGAGACAGAGTTCTTCTTTTCAATTCACAATTCAAGCTATTTCCTGGAAAATTGAAATCAAGATGGTCTGGACCATTCATAGTCAAAAGAGTTTTCCCATACGGAACAATAGAGTTAATAAATTCAAATGGGATTGAATTTAAAGTTAATGGTCACAGAGTTAAACATTACATACATGATCCAATGGAAGTTGACAACGAAGTTAATCACAATTTCGACACCACAACTAACTAAGTGTAGGGAGAATCAAGTCTTTTAAGGATAATATATATTTCTGTTTGAGTTAGACATTCTGTTTTCGTGTAGTTTCCGAAAATGGAATCCGAATGGTCTTTCCCTAGCAGACCCTAAAGAACTAGTCTTCTCCCTCCATTCTGAATTTTTATTTTTTTTTAGGTTTTACGAGATGAAGAATTCCTTTGAACTAAACCATGGTCTAATGCTAAATGCTATGATTACTAAACGTAATAATGACACCCTTCCGAGTGAATTTATATCATTCATAAGAGGCAAAATGGACGGAGTAAGAAAAGAACTCATGAAAGATCATCATAAGATACATTTTGGTAAAGGCAAATCAAAGTCCGCAACAAAAAGAAGAGCACGACACCTTGAAAGATGTCATAAATGCGGAAAATGGTCACATGAAGGTAAATGTTCAAACAATCAAACATATTCAAATACCGAATTTATTACTCTATGTAGAGAAGGACCGTTCATATGTTTAGAAGAAAAGATATTGAAGAATTGAGGTTACGCTTATGTAGCTATGGAGAACCAAATCACACGACTCTCCTATGAGTCGGCTAAAGCAGGTCTCTGAGAATTCTATCTCACAGGTAAGTATGTACAATTTTTATTTTTGTTTTTATTTATTGCTTTTAACCTTTTGATAGTAAATGCTGAATCGTTCGCTATAAAGTATTAAATTGGTATTCAATAAAATTAGGTATGCGAAACCGAAATTATTGATATCATACAAAAATTTATTACATCACTGCGAAATTTACCGTTTATTCTTAAGGTATAAATATCTTTAATCAATCAACTCAAAATATTTCAAAAATTCGTCATGAGTAAAACTAGGTTATGGAACCGAAATTACTTTACCCAAAAGAGGGGCGTATATTTTTGATAATATTTGATTGATTAAAGTGGGATAAAAGACCAAAAATATTTTTAATTTTAATTTTTACCATGTTTTTAAAATTAATATATAAATATTAAATTATTAATGTAAATTTTTAAAATCAATATATTTAAGTTTTTAAGTATTTTAAAATTAATATTTTTAATATAAGTTTGTAAAATTAAAAATATTAATAATATTAATAAGAATTTTTAATATTATGCATTTTAAATTTAAGTTTGGTGTGATTTTAAAAACAAAAAAATTTACTTTATTTCATTGAGTTAAAAATATGATTTCTAAAATTCGTCGTGAGTTGAAGACTAGGTCGTTGAACCAAAATTGCTTTACCCAAGGGAGGGACGAGAAATTTTATTATTATTATTTTTAATCTTATTGAATTAAAGTATGCCAAAAATATTAAAAAAAATCAAAAATCTTTGCTTTTAAAACAATGCTTAAAAAGTGACAAATTTTAAAATTTTGTCGAGAGACGGACTAGAACAACGATCCGAAACGCCCCCATCCTAAAAAGAAACAAAATTTTAATTTTTAATTAATTATTTGTTTTAAAAGTATAAGGTTTTTATATTTAAAAAAAAAGGGACCTCATGCGATCGCATAGGATTTACCCTGTCACCTCATGCGATCGCATGAGGCCAAAAATCTGGTCAGGAATAAAAGCCAGCGAGCTGTCTGTCTTCAACACAATACACACACACATACCCGAAAATACTCCCAAACACTCTAAAAAAATTCGCCAATTTTCACCAAATTCAACTAAATCTCTTGCTATAATCCACTTTAATCATGAATTTGTTAAGAAGTTTTCAAAAAAGGTAAAGATTTCACCCCTAAACTCTTTAAATTTTCAGTTTTAGTGTTCTTGAGTTAATTTTTACCTAATTTAATTTTGTTGATTTTTAGTGTAATTAGAGTTAAATTATTAGTATATTATGCATGTATAACCTAGATTGATGCTATTTAACATGATTTGAAGCCAAAAACTTCAAAATTTTTAGAAATCTAGGGTTTGTGTTCTTGAGCAATTTGGGGCTTTTTGATATAAACAGGTTATGGCCAATTTTTGTCATGAATTATTGCTAAATTTAGTAGTGTAACATGTTTAGGTAGTTAAATGATCCAAACTTTGATCCTAAACATGATTTTTGAGAATTAAAGTAGACTTTTTAAGTCTAAAATTCATGAACTTGATTAAATTGATGTAAATGCCATTTGAAACTTGTTTAATTGCTAGTAATGATTATTTTGACATGTTATTTGAGTTGAATGCTTATGAACTTCGTAAACATTTTCATATATGCTTATTTGAAAAAGTGTAAAATTGTTAAAAATGTGAAAATGAGTATAAGTTTAATATGAATTAAACATGTTATTGTAGTTATTTTAATTTGTTGTTTTGCTAACACTAATGCATATTTGGATGAACAAATTTTGTGTTTAATGTGTTTTGCAGAGATATACCGATACTGATGGTGCATCATCATCATCTAGGCAACTTGTTCTGGAACCACAGCCATAGATGCAATATGAGCCACAATATGAACCAGAACCTGAACAGGAACAACAATATCATAATGATCAACACATACCATATTATGATCCGCAACAAGAATATGTTAATGCCTACGTACAATTTCCGATTCATCCAATAATAGAACACCCAATGATTCATGAAGAACAGTTGCATCCCAATTTGAGATTTGATCGAAGTTGGAGAGATTACCCGACATACCAAAGTAACAAATTCAAACTGGTAAGGAAAAATGTAGAAGTACCGAGGGTAATTGATTGGGAGCCTTTGGAAAGGGTCCAACTAGTTAACTCAGTTAGACAACATCTGATCCAAAGGTATGGGAACTCTTCTTTTCCCGATTGGGAACGTTTATTCACCATTCATAGGCCTGTATATAAGGAATGGTGTGTTGAGCTTATGAGTACTATAGCGTTAAATACGGATGTAGTTAGGTTAGATGATAGGAATTTTCTTAGATTTTTACTTGGCCGTAGGATGTATAGGATGTCCATGCTGGACATGGCCAGGGCTTTACAGATTTACACTACTGGTGAATTACTACTAACTGATTGTACAAATTTGATTTATCATGGTGAAAGGGTAGATAGGAATTTTGACGCAGACGCCGTCTGGAGGCGTATGTTAAATTATAATGTTTTTACGCTGGGAGGAAGACACTCCTATTTAGATATTAACAAAGCAGAGCTACGTATTATACATAGATTTTTAGCTAATTCGATTACACAAAGAGGTAAAAACAAGGAGAAGATGACCTTACACGATTTATTTTACCTTAAGTATATTCGAAACCCTATAAGCTTTGTTAATATCCCCTACTGTGTTGGTTTTTATCTGTCCAAAATGGTGGCAGGAATACAGGACGGGGGAATAATAGGAGGAGGTATTTTTGTTACTCTCATTGAAGAGTATTTGGGTGTAGATAGGGATCAAGGGGGTCTACTGATGGTGTGTAGGGAACAGGTTGATACTTTAGGATTGAAGGTCTATCAGGGTGCAAAGGTATTAAAAAGCAGACGCAATCAGGCAGTACCATATGATGGTCGTCATCCACAGGTAGAGAGAGGTTCAGATGAAGAAATGGAGGAACCGGATGACATTAGGGATGTCATTAGGGAGGCTGTTACTGACGTTTATCAGCATATAGATGAGGTAGAAATGACAAACGAGGCTAGATTTAGTCAGTTCGAGCAGTGGTACGCCGAGAATGTGTACGAGCATTCTAGGCAACGACAGCATGATAGATGGCACTATCATCAGCATCAGATCATAAGCCAGCTATCACCTCAGGTACCAAATAACTACGTACCAACGCGACCTGCTTACTATCCTCCACACCAGCCCGATATGCGACCACCATTTACTCTCTACGACCCTAACCATGCCTATCAGTACACCTATAACCAACCGTGAAACCCGCCCGACGACATGAACTGGAACCCCTATCCAGATTTATATAGTTCCCGTTGGTGATTTTTATCTTTTATTATTTTTATTTACTTATGTTTAAAACATATAATATTGTGATACTTTTATGTAAGTTTTAACATTTTTATTATGTTGTACTAATATTTCATATTTGATTGAAAGCTGGATGTTAAGTCCCATTTCAAATTACCATGCATGTTATTATTTGTATATTGTCAATTGTACACAACAGGGTAAAACAGTGAACTTTTAAAGACTGGCATTAAGTTCAGCAAAAGCTACTAATTTTGACGATAAAACGAAAAACAAATGTGATGTAACAACAAGACGGAATGAACAAATGATGTGCACCATTTATCATTCAACAAACAAACGACAATATGTTTGGAAACTTTGGTAAAATTTATCATTTTTCTACGCTAATCACCCTCAATAATTTAAATTGTTACTGATTTCTTGCAAATGAGGGCATTGCAAGATCTTAAGTGTGGGAAGGGGTTAAATTCTTTTGGATTTTTAAAATTTTAAACTTATACACTTGGTTACCATTAAAAATACTAGTAACGCAGTAGTTGTATTAGAATCTAGTGCTCTCTGATAATAAAGAACAATCCTAGTCTTATATACTGACTACCCAATTCTAGTAAAAATTTTCAAAATTTTTAATTAAATGAACTCAAAATCATGTTTATACAAATTTATGAATGATAAAACTAGGTGTTAACACCGAAATTATTGTTACCTCGGAAAGGACATAAATCGAGAAACAACCCTAAATGTTAGAATTCATTTAAAATGGAATAGAGGAAAATAAAAAGGCAAAGAAAGGAAAATAAAAGCCAAGTGTGGGAAAAATTTACCAAATTATTTAGAACATATATCACATATTTTTGTACAAATAATTGAAGATACTTTTATTTTGGACGATATTTATCTGTTTTACCCGGTAAATTGTAATATATTTGAAAGAAAGATGGATCTACACGATGAATTAATTCCATCATTAAAAGGAAGTAAAGTCTTCCGAGAGAAAAAGACACGCACTTCTTGATTTAGGTCAGGAAGTTATCGTCCAGACCAGTTGTAGAGTCTACGAAAAACCTTAAGTTTTCTCGAAAATCAGCTGGAAATCCACGGACCTCAGCATCAAACAGGGTCGCCAAGTGGTCAGACTTATCCTAACTATGAGAAGATCTGTCTCGTACAATGGGGGGCACCATGCAAATTAGCTTATAAGACTAATGAATCAGATCTCCAGAAAGGATAATCTCCTTAAAGATCAAAAATCAGCTTTTAAGACTGATATTACTCAATCCTTGAGATTGACCTTAAAGATTGAGAATTCAAACTCATAGAATTCGATGATATCTAAACTCGAGCTTGAACGAGAAAATATTTTGATCAAAATTATAACCGATTTGTTTTCTGAAACCCTATTTTCAATGCGTTCATTACCATTGAACATAAAATCCAAGGAATTCACCTGGAATTCATTAGGTCACCTGAACCAAATCGGGTGTCAACCGTAAGAACGGTGGTTGCATAGCATGGTCGAAGACAGGACCTTGTGCCAGACCGAAAAATTATATGGTGATCTTTACTATTGCTCCTACAAAGGATAGTAATTGCATCCGACACATTATAGACCATAATCAAAAGCATGTCACGGGACATTGCCTTAACAGTTGCTTGTTCAACGCTTTCCTTTACAACCAGACGGTAGTTTACCGAAAGGTAATATACGGAGCAAGTATACTGGACGTGTTGCTTTCCCAATACAAGGTTAGCAAGTGGGTGACACAAAACAGCAAGTTTTGAGCTAAAATTTTCAAATCTGAAACCCACAAAACCCACAAAAATATTTTGCAAACATTGGTGAAGGGTTATTCCGGAAAACTTATCTAGGTTAAAAACTAAATTGAATTTTCAAACGATCAAATTTTTCATAAAGATCCAATTTCCTAAAGGATCTAAATTTTTATAGTCATGTGGGACTGTAAACCACATCGTTACTATCATTGTTCATACCACCGTATAGAAATCACTGATGTACAAAGTGTGAAGAATAAAGAAGTGATTCTAGTATTTTTATTTCAAGACTATATTGCTTGAGGACAAGCAACGCTCAAGTGTGGGAATATTTGATAATGCTAAAAACGAACATATATTTCATAGCATTATCCCTCAAGAAAGACAAGCTTTTAGTTGCAATTGTTCTATTTACAAGTGATATTCGTTTAAATATTAAAAGGTGAAGATAAAACACAGATTCGACGATTTGAAGATGCAAACGACCAAAAAGCTAAAAAGTACAAAGTACAAATCACGAGGTTCAATTTATTGATGAGAAACGTCTAAAAGTTACAAGAGTACGAGCCGCAAAACGCAAAGTACAAGATATTAAATTGTACGCAAGGACGTTCAAAAATTCGGAACCGGGACCAGAGTCAACTCTCAACGCGCGATGCAACGGACTAAAAATTACAAGTCAACTATGCACATAAATATAATATAATATATAAATAATTCTTAAAATTATATATATATTATTTTTATTTATTAAAACCGTCGGCAAATAAAAAAACAAAAGTATGTGAGCTGTAAAAGAAGGCCATGCGATCGCATGGCCAGGAAGACCAAAAACCATGCGATTGCATGGTGCACTTATTAGCTCAGGTCCTAGCGTATTTTGGCCGAAAATAACACATCTTTTTCTATCCTCTCTATCTCTTACGATATATATATATATATATACATATATATACATATATATATATATATATATATATATATATATATATATATATATATATATATATATAATTTATAATTTTAATTTTAATTTAAGATTAATAATAATAAGGGTATGTTAGCGAATGTTGTAAGTGTGTAAGTCGAAATTCTGTCAGTGTAAAGCTACGCTATTATTAATCATTGTAATTTATGTTCAACCTTTTTAAATTAATGTCTCGTAGCTAAGTTATTATTATGCTTATTTAAGCCGAAATAATCGTGATGTTGGGCTAAATATTAAGATTCGGTAATTGGGCTTTGTACCATAATTGGGGTTTGGACAAAAGAACGACACTTGTGGAAATTAGACTATGGGCTATTAATGGGCTTTATATTAACTAAACGATACTTCGTTAATTTAATATAAAGATTACAATTTGACGTATCTATATATAACCATATACGCTTAATCGGGTACGGTGGGCGGGATATCTATAAATACGAATTATCGTTCATTTTACCGGACACGGGAATGGATTGATAGTCAATAGACTCGTTGAAACAGGGGTGGATTACATTCAAGGGTAATTGGTGTAATTGTTAACAAAATAGTAAAACCTTGAACTACACGCAGTCGATAACCTGGTGTATTCATTAAACAAAGTATTAAGACCTCGTTATAGTTTGAATCCCCAATTAGTTGGAATATTTGACTTCGGGTATAAGGATAATTTGACGAAGACTCTCGCACTTTATATTATGACTGATGGACTATTATGGACAAAATCGTATGGACATATCGAATAATTCAGGATAAAGGACAATTAACCCATGGAAATAAATTAAAATCAACACTTTAAACATCATGATTATGGAAGTTTAAATAAGCATAATTCCTTTATTTCATATTTTTATCGCACTTTTATTTACTGTCATTTTATTTATCGTACTTTTTAATTAACGTATTTTTTTTATCGCAATTTTAATTATTGTACATTTTATTTATCGCAATTTCATTTATCGTTATTTACATTACGTTTTAAATTAAGTTATATTTATTTTTAATATTTTACATTAGGTTTTAACTGCGACTAAAGTTTTAAAATCGACAAACCAGTCATTAAACGGTAAAAACCCCCTTTTATAATAATAATATTACTTATATATATATTTATATATTTATAAATATAGTTTTAAAAAATATAGCGTTAAACTTGGCTAGTTCCCTGTGGACGAACCGGACTTACTAAAAACTACACTACTGTACGATTAGGTACACTGCCTATAAGTGTTGTAGCAAGGTTTTGGTATATCCACTCTACAAATAAATAAATAACTTGTGTAAAATTGTATCGTATTTAATAGTATTTCGCAATAAAAATATAACTATTTCGTATACACCTCTGCACACATCAGGTTCTTTGACTATGCCTAACAATAGCAACGTTGCAACGCAAGTGTAATTTATCATCTTTCTAATTCAATTCTATCAAAGATCTTAATTTAAGTTTCATGCAATTCAAATACCTTGTTTGGTCTGATTAACCTAGAATATTTAATGAATCGAGTAAAAGCTTATTTAAAATTAAGTACTAGTTAATCCTAATGCTTATTACTTAATCATTAACCATGTAAACACAAATATTAATCTTGGCAGATTCAAACAGAATAAATAATCATCACAGAAACATATTCATACATATCTTGAAAAAACCAAAAACTGCACGAATTGAAGCACAAAGCCGACGAATCTGACAGATCCGGCCGGCGGTTAAAGATCTATCAGCTGGCAACTTCATCTTATGATTCAAGAAAAGTTGCAGTTTTCATTCAAGTAACCACCATGAACGTTTAGTTCATGATAGAAGACGAACAAGAATCATAAAACAAAGAATTAAACATAATTAAATAAAGATACAATAATGTAAGATATAACTACCTCAAAAGTTGAAGATAAATTGAATAATCTTGAATATTCTTGAATCCTTGAAGGATTTTACAATAAATGAAACTTGAAATAAACCCTAAAACTATTAAATTCGCAATGTAAACTCAAAAAACGAAATCCAAAAATTCTCAGCCCCTTCATTCTGCAGAAATCGGCCTCTATTTATACTTTTCATAAACTGCCACCTGAGCCGGCGGCTCAGGGTCCCTAGCCGGCAGCTATAACTAATTCGGTTACTTTTTTGCCAAATTAACTGTTACCGCGTTGCTTAGCCGGTGGCTTGGACTTCACCAGCTGACGACTTTAAGTCTTCCGGATTAAACCAAATCTTTTCCATGTTTATCTTAAACTTAAGCTTACGTACAAGTAATCCTAGCCGACGGCTCAGTTGTTTCCAGCTGGCGGCTTCAGTTTATTTTCTTGGTCACCAAGTTCTTCGATTTTTGACTATAATTTCTGGAAGGTTCTGGAACTTCATTGCAAAGTCGGTGGCTCTTGTTACTTTAGCCGGCGGCTCACCTTTGACTTTTTGACTTTTGCTCTTTCTTCTTCACTTTTTGACTTGTTTATCAAACTTACTAAACAAACACATTAAAATACCTTTTTACAAGAATTGTTAACTATTATCCAAAAAGCTATTAAAAACGTTGTTTTAATGATAAGATAATGCGTAGAAAGTATGTATAATTCGAGCGTTATCAAATTCCCCATACTTAAACGTTACGTGTCCTCAAGTAAACAAAGAAAACTTTAAAAAACTTGATATTTAAAACATAGTATAAGTCTTTGAAAACCTTTTTAATATCTTTAAGTTTAAATTTTTTTTTACTCATGACAGAAAATTTAAAATTTTGGTCAGATTTCCCATTAAGTATTTGAAAACATTTGAAATTTGTTGGAAATTGTAGACTTAGTGTATTTTTCTCACTTTTCCCTCTCGATACTTAAATTATGCAATGTGCTCATTTGCATAAACAATAAATGAACAAAAGGGAGAAAAATAGAATCATATAATAACATTTTGGCATATAATAGGCGAATTCAGCAGAAATGAAATAACACAAGAAACATCACTTTATTACAAAAAAGATAAACACCACAAGTAACATAATTGTTTTGAAACATAACGGAACAAGAAATAGAATCACAAAAATCCTAAGAAATTAAAAAGACAAAATAGGTAGTTTTGATGAGAGAGTCGTTTACGCAACTCTTTCTTCCTTCTTCAATTACTCCTCAAGCTCATAGTATTCTAATGTAGCCTCTTCTTCCTTTAACTTCATCCCTTCAACAATATGAAACACTTTAAGAGCGGCCATGTTTAACTTGTGAACAGCGGTAGCATGAGCTAGCATTATATCCGACAGTTGATTTAATTTCCTTATTAATGTTTGATTGGTCCTTCATAAATTTTAACACTGTCTAATCTATAGTGATTTCCTTCTTATTCAAGTACCCTAAGTAATTAACATTATTACTTCCTTCTACACCTTTTTCTTTTACTACTTTCACAGAATTCCTTTTAAGATTTTCTCTTGGCACAATAGAGATGTATTCTACTAGCGTTCCTCGACGGAGGACAAGTGTATTATTACAGTAATCAATAGTAGCTTGGGCAGTCGAGAGATATGGAGATCCTAAGATAATAGGAGTTTCGGGATCGTACTTTACATCCATCACCATAAAGTTAACAAGATAAATGGTGTAACCTATTCGAACTTGAACATTTTTAGCAATGCCCATCGGTTGGTCCATTTTGCTATCGGCGAATGCGATGTTACCGTTAAACAGTTGAAGAGCAGCTAATCCTAGAAGATCAAAAACAGAAAATGGCATCATATTAACACTTGAGCCAGTGTCATCTAAAGCTTAGATCGGGATTGGACCTTGAATAAGGCAAGGACCATGAAATTCTCTAGGATCAGAACGAAATGGCGAAAAAAATGAAGTAGGAATAGGTGCACTAACTTGCTCACGCTTAAACACTTTTTCTCTTTCTTCATCACACACTTTAAAATAGTCATTAGTATCAATGGAACAAATAGCTTCTTGCCTCATATTGTTGCTTACATCAACCTCAAACTCATACGGTAGAAAATATTCGAAACTTTCTTTGGCTTTTAGCAACTCCATCATTTAAGGTAGGTACTCATCATCTTCCTCATCAGTCAACCTTTCATCTCAGATGTGTCTATAACTTCTCGAACATCTTTTTCTTTCACATCATCAATTTCTTTGGATAAATCATCCATAGTCAACACATCATCAAAGTTCAACTCATAACTTCTCATTTCATCATGACTTAAATTTTTTATAGTAATTTCTTCAACCACATTCTTAAATGCAGATTCCTCAAACTTATCATCTTTTTCACTAGAAACTTCCTTCATCACACCATCCTCATCAATATCATACTCGATCCAATCATCAGTTTCTTTAATAACATTCACATTTTCAAACGTAACCACTTTCGGCTTCTCATTTGATCATTTTTAGCCTCAACTAATTGGAAATGCTTATGAACATTTCACTTTAAGGTTTGGATGGAGGATTTATGTTTTTTTGCAATTGTGACAATTGAAATTTGATGGTTTCATTGGCTTCATGTTGATTTTTAATGAAGTTGAGGATACTCTTCTTAATACTTCAGCGCTTCTCGTTTTGAGTTGGTGAAGAAGTGTTAAGATTGAAGGGAGTTCTTGGTTGGAAGTAGCCAGGTGGAGTTCTAGAATTGTTAAGATAGGGAGTCTGATAGTTATTTTGGTTTCTATAGTTCGGTTTCCCTTCTTGGAATTGATTAAGATAAGATACATTCTCCAACTGTTCTATACTAGCAACACAATCTTTCGTTAGATGGGGACCATTACATTTTTCAACCCACTCTTATCGCATGCATTTCTTTACTTAACTTCTCCATTTGTCTTCCTAGATTTCTCAAATAAACATTCATTGATTTTAGTGCATCCTCGAAATGATATCCCACAACGTTAACAGAACGAGAAATACCCAGATCTTGATGCCACTCATGTGAATGGGCAGCCAGCTTCTCGATCAAGGTGTAAGCTTCTTCAGCAGTCTTGCTTATAAAATTACCTCCAGCTGAGGCATCAATCTCTCTTCTAGTAGCAATATCACAACTCTTATAGAATATGGTAATAGTTTGAATATTAGTAAGACCATGTTGTGGACAAGCCCTAAGAAGTTTCCCATAGCGAACCCAAACATCATATAAGGTTTCATTATTCTTTTGCCAGAAATTGGAGATTTCCGTCTGAAGAGTTACGGTCTTGGAAGCAGGAAATAAACGAGTAAGAAATTTTTCTATCATATCATCCCATGTTGTGATCTCTCCCTCAGGTAGTGAATTTAACCAATCCTTAGCGCTGTATTTTAAAGACCACGGAAACAACCTTAAATAAACCACATTGTCATCAACCCCGATAGTATTAGATAAGTTGCAAATTGCCTTATATTGTCTTATGTGATCATTCAGATCTTCTTTATCAGTACCTCTGAAAACATTATCTTTAATTAAATGCATTATTGAACCTTTCACTTCAAAAGTTGTTTCAATTTCTGGTTGGGTAATGGAGAGGCCCAACCCTTGGCGGTTTGCTTTCATCAACGCCTCCATAGAATTATTAGCCATCTTAACTTTTGAATCAAAAATGAATCAAACAGAGAACCCAAATGATTAGAATCGGGAGTAGGAGGTGAATTAGGCATAGTATGATAAATAAAAGATGATCCTTCTTCGAAATTTTATCTCCTAATTAAGGAATCCTTGATTTGATTAGATTTATAAATGAGTTTTTTAGGATTGCACAATTGCCTTTCTAAAATAGGTTTCTTGGATCGGGTGTTCATTTGATCTAGAAAAATAAGAAAAACGTTAAGATCAAGTTTTAGGGAATTCAGGATTTTAATTGTACAAGAGAAGAGTTTTTAAATAAAGAATTTTCATTGAAAAAAATGAATTATAGATTATAAATTATAAATAAAAAAATATAAAAATAACAGAATTAACTACTCAACTTTTATCGCTTACCAATAAATAAGTAAACATAAGTCAGATTATTGAATCTTTCAAGATCAAATGGCCGTCAACGTCTAGGTTCGGGCAGGATCCTATAAATCGGAAAATCCATCAACCCTTCCCCAAAGGAGGACAATCACCATTCTTTTAAGAAATATCAATAATCCTTGGTACATTCACAAATTCATCTTTACCGCGCTTCCCGACAGCGGCGCCAAAAAGTTGATGTGCGAAAAGTGTGCATGTGCTTAATTTGCTTTTCAACTTTTAGATTTATATAACCATTGTATTAACTCACTTTTAACACCCTAACGAGCGACAAAACCCGGTCAATATAGTATTTTGGGTTATCGTCCCAAGAGAGCGTAGAATCGAATAAAAGTTGTTAATTAGTTATCTTTTGTCTAATTCTTAGGAAAGAATTAAAATTAATTAAATAAGTATTTTAATTAAGTAAATTAACGAGATGAATGGATAGGAAAGATAGGAAACAAATATTAAAAGGAGGTGATTACAAGGACTAGCAACATTTAAAGGAATTTATTATATAGTTTCATACTTACATTGAGAAGTAGCACATAGCAATCATAGACCCATCACTATTCCTGAAGGGCTAAGCTACTAATTACATAAAACATTTAAAGTAGGACCTAAAGCATATGTTAACTAAGTGGGTGTTCAAAATTAACATCTTAATTCATAGCATTTGAATAATCACATGATACATATCATATTAATCCTATGATGAGGATTAAAGCAACATGCAATTTGGCTGCCAAATAGATAAGCTAATGAACCTAATCAAATCATCTCCAGTTACTAGCTTAAAGGCAATCTTAATCAAGTTCTCATGCAATTGACAATCAAACATATATAAACGAAGGTTCTTTCACTAGGCCTAACAATAGCAAGATTACTATGAAAGTGTAATTTATCATCTTTCTAATTCAATTCTACCAAAGATCTTAAGTTAAGTTTCATAAAATTCAAATACCTTGTTTGATGTGATTAACCTAAAAGATTAGATGAATCGAGTAAAAGCTTATTTAAAATTCAGTACTAGTTAATCCTAATTCTTATTACTTAATCATTAAGCATGTAAACACAAATATTAATCATGGAAGATTCAAACAGAATAAATAATCATCACAGAAACATATTCATACATATCTGGAAAAAAACAAGAAACAGCACAAATTGAAGCACAAAGCCGGCGATTTTGACAGATCTAATTGGCGGCTAAAGATCTGTCAGCCAGCGACTTCATCTTATGATTCCAGAAAAGTTGCAGTTTTCATCCAAATAACCACCATGAACGTTTAGTTCATGATAGAAGACGAACAAGAATCATAAAACAAAGAATTAAACATAATTAAATAAAGATGCAATAATGTAAGATGGAATTACCTCAAAAGTTGAAGATAAATTGAATAAACTTGAATAATCTTGAATACTTGAAGGATTTTAAAATATATTAAACTTGAAATAAACCTTAAAAATGGAAAATTCTCAGCCCCTTCATTCTGCAGAAATAAGCCTCTATTTATACTTTTCGTAAACCGCCACCTGAGCCGGTGGCTAGGACCAATTCGGTTACTTTTTCGTCAAGTTTAAATTTTTCTTCAAGCCAAACTAACTGTTACCGCGTTGCTTAGCCGGTGGCTTGGACTTTACCAGCCGGCGGCTTTAAGTCTTCCGGATCAAACCAAATCTTTTACATGTTTATCTTGAACTTGAGCTTTACGTACAATTAATCCTAGCCGGCGGCTAAGCTGTTTCCAGTCGGCGGCTCCAGTGTATTTTCTTGGTCACCAAGTTCTTCGATTTTTGACTTTAATTTCTGGAAGATTCTGGAACTTCATTTCAAAGCCGGCAGTTCTTGTTACTTTAGCCGGCAGCTCACCTTTGACTTTTTGACTTTTGCTCTTTCTTCTTCACTTTTTGACCTGTTTATTACACTTACTAAACAAACACATTAAAAATACATTTTTAGAAGAATTGTTAACTTTTATCCAAAAAGATGTTAAAAAGATAGTTTTAATGATAAGATAACGCGTAGATAGTATGTATAAAATATGTATAATTCGAGCGTTATCAATGTCGCTTGTATACTGTTCTTCAGCTTCGCACGAACAGCAATCACTTCGTACGAAGTTATGGACAGTTCGTGCGAAGTACCTGTGACCTCGTAGGAACTAGGGCTGATTTATATTTTTATTTTCTAAATTATACTGTTCGTACGATTATTGTTATTAGTATATGAGAGATGGTTACAGGCTTGGTTGTATCATTCTTAGGTGATAAAGTGGAAGTGAAGAGTCAGTAATATTAGACCACTAAGTTGTGCTGGTATCGGCGACTGGGACTATCTTAACTATTATATGTATGTAGTAGCGGGTTATGCTACTATTGTCCTGCTCGTTTTAACATGATATTGATAGTATATGATGTACTACATGGTTTGTGATGATTATGTGCACATGGGTATTATCGGCTATGAATAGTGAAGTTGACAACCGGCTTTAAATAGTGAAGCTGGGCAAAAGGTCAACCTTGAACAGTGAGGTTGGGTTCAAGTGTTACTATTCGTGTAGTATAGTTTGAATGACGCATCCCATGCGTCCGGATTACTTTACGAAGGAGCCAGTAACAGGAACTATACGTAAACTCTATCCCGATCAGCTAGTAGTTGATGGCCCGCAAGACGCCTGTCCTTTTGTTAATATATTGTTTGTTTAATTGTTGTGTTATGCAATTGTACTTAGCTTGATGCTATATACCTATAGCCGCTGTTGTAAAATGCCCGCTTAATCCCCGATTAATCCCTGATTACTCATTTTTAAGAAGAGTCTGTTCCGTTTTTCCAAAATTCATTTAATTAGTCGATCAACGTAGATTGATGGTTCAAAATCGAATTTGGTAATCAAAGTCGGTCAAAGTCTAAATTGGTCAACATTTTAACATGAATATAAACTAATACTTTAGAGTTTTTGAATAAAATGAACAATTTTACACAATTATGTCAAAGTTTATGTTTATGTTTATGGTTTTCTTCTATATTTACACATAAATTTTTAAAATTTATCATTTAATTGTATAAAGTACATCCCGATTAATCCCCGAATTGACGATTAATCATTTCAAAGTCCCGACCGATTAATCTCCAAATAGCGAATATTGCAACCTTGCCTATAGCTGTTAGGATGTTTCAATTTACTTAGCCTTGTGCTGATCCCCTACATTTTTTCCTCCCGTGCAAGTTGAGATGTTTATGCCTGGTACTGGGAGAAGTTTGTGTGTTTGATACGCTCGATACGCAAACTCTGATGTATATATTTGGATACCTAAATATATGTGTACAAGGTTTTGGTTAACGTAACACCTATATATGATTAGTAAATATTAATATAATATGTATCCGCTGTGTTTTTCTTTTTTTAAATATGGTGTTACATGTGCTATAAGGTTGCTAGTTTTGGGGTTGTTGACATAAAAAAGTTGTAGCGCTTGCAAGAAAAATCAGAAGACGTTAGCAAGATGTAGATTTATCTAGAGCTGCTAAAGTCTGAGTGTACTCGAGATGATGGGTTTTATTCCTCTATCTAGAAAAACATTCATACTAAGAGGAAAACTTTGATGACATAAATGTTTATAGTCACTCATTTGATGTTAGGAACATTGAATACTGTGTTCTGAGTGTAGCAGTAAAAAGAGGTTGTACGTGAATGGTTACTCAGACTAAAGTGCCGTGACAACCATATTTTTTATTAGTATCGCAGTGGCCCTTTGGTTGTATTATTGGTGTAACATTACCTATTGATAAATCACTAACTTTAGTTTTAACAAGATTATGTATCGACCCATTAGCTTAATCGGAATATATTATAGAATAATTATCAAAGTTCTATCCAACCGATTCATGAAAGTAATTCCTTCAAGTGTGGGTATGGAACAAAGCACTTTCTTGAGAGATAGATTCATATTGGACGGGTTTTTAGTTGCTACTGAATCGGTGGATGATTCAAAGGCTCGTCGAAATAGAAAATCTATTTTCAAAGCTGACATTACGAAAGCTTTTGATTGTATTGATAGGGAGTACCTCTTAGATATAGTGGAAGCTGGGTTTTGGGTAAAAATGGAAGAAATGTGTGTTTGATTTAGAAGTGTGTGTTTGATTACGTTTGTGGGTTTTTTTTTTATTTCGCAATGTGTGGGTGATGATCGTAACCATTATTTCAAAAATAATGATGAACGGATCGCAAATTATATTTGCAAAAATCGCTAAGAGGTGGTGTGGTGGTTTTTTAAAAACTGCCCGTTAACGCTCTTCCCTTTTGTAATCGCTATTCGCAATTACGCTGCAACTTGTTTGCAACATGCGCACCCGACTTGCAACTTGGGCAGTGGCGATTTCAGGATCAATACTCAATGGGGTTCCAATTTTTTTTTTCCCAGTACTACTTATATTTGAATGTTATTTTAGTGGTTGTTTGCCTTAAAAAATTTCGAAATTCTAAAAATATATGTGGTCCGAGTAGTTAAATTTAGTGGTGTTCCATACAATTTAAAAAAAAAACTTAAGTTTGAAAAATATATGGGGTCTGTTAGCAGACTATTATTTATATTTACAAAACATATAATTGTAAATATAAATAATAGTCTGCTAACAATGGGCTTACAAAACATATAATTGTAAATATAAATAATAGTCTGCTAACAGGGTCAAGTAGTTAGATTTAGTGGTAAACTATAAAATTTTTAGAATATTTTCTAGGTAAAATTTTTAAAATAGTGGTGTCCCGTGACCCCACGGATCACAAGCTTAGATTCGCCCCTGGACTTGGGATATTGATCGTGACCATGAACATAAGATTACGATTTGAAAGTTCTCAGTCACGAACAAGTCGTAAATCGCTTGCGACCCTTGCGCAAGTGTGTTGCGACTTGCGTGGAAATTTTAAAATTTTTTTGTTTGTCAAATTGTCATTCGTCATACATATTTGTCATTCGTCATACATATAAAAAAATGGGTAAAATGGTTAATAATCCATTATAGAAAGCTTAATAGATTCCTTTTGGACCTTTTGATGGTTTTCACGAATCACAATCACATATTATGCTTTGGGCTGAAAACATATCGTCTTGGTAAGGATTTTGGAGTCTTAAGCCCATTTCAGAGTTGAGCTGGACATATTTTGTGAAAAATATTGTTGAATTTAAACATGTTTATTAGGTACGGTATTTCATTTGTTTTTTTTATTTTTTTCATGTAGCCCAGCGGTTAGGGTCGGAATTCCTTGTAAGGGGTATTGGGTTCGAATCTTATCAAAGACAAATGTGTTGTGCTGGACAGGGAAGAGTTATAAACAGTCAGAGAATAATCTTGCTAGAATGCGTACATCAGAGTATGAGGTCGGATTACACGCCCTCCCAGTTGTCTGAACAGGAAAACCTTCTACTTTTTTTTCTCCATGTACTTATTTACCTAACATGCCTTCTAAAATACATTCATATCCGTATTCACTTTTCATCTATGTGAATCATTCATATTCATTATGGAGCGGATGAATCTAATGAATATCCACTGGATCGAGTGACCATTGCAATCTCTACTGATAATTTATGTAATTTCATATTTTCTTTTACATTTTAAGGGATTAAAGGTTAAAAAAATGTCACTAGTATTTTTAAAAAGTTTTTCTAACTTGTAACAATAATAACAACAAAACTCAATCCCCCTATTCTAGAATGACGAGAAGTCATTTCTTCACCCAGAGTGAAACACTTCAAGAGTAGAGAAAATCATCTCTCTCAATGTTCTTTTGATACAGAGATTGTAGCAAACAAGCAAGTTAAACTAAGTGAGACGTCAGAGTGCCAACCCATGTTCGACTCTTACTTCAAGCAGTGAGTTTTCAATATTTGATGGTACTGCCAACATCAATGCGATTTGAAAAGGTCTTTGGGGGGGTTTTTCCAACCTTCGATGGTACTGTCAATATCGTCGCGATTTGGTTTCCTCCTAATGTGTATTTGGGTGACAAATGAGAACATTCGATGTCAATATTGTCGTTCAAAAAAAACTTAAAGGAAAAAAAAAACTCTGAATTTAAAACATGTTCTTGAAAACTTTCTTCGTACAAAAACATGTAATCGTATCATTTTAGAGATTGATACTATGAACTAGATTTAAGAGCTCGTGCGTTGCACGGCAGCTATATAAATTTAGTATTCACAATGGTTATTATTGGTACTGATTACCTGTTTAAGACATTTTGAATGTTGGAAACCTGTATTATTGATAGTATCTAATGTGAAAGCAATTAAAGCTTTAATGTAAACGCTATGAATGAATACATCTACAATGCAACACTCAAATACTCATAGTTAATGTAAGAAAGTAGCAAATTTCTTGTACTTTGTCCCTAAAAAGTTAAAAAATTAGAAACATTAGAAATAAAATAACTACATGTGAAACTGTAATAGCACAAATTGAACGAAACATGAATGTGCAAAATTAATTGATTTTGTACAAGTGAATACAAATCGTGGAAAATTAATTGATTTTGTTGTGAGATATAGATAAAATAGTCTAAATAAACGTGTGATATGATGCATACTAATGAATAGCCAACCTTGCTATAAATGTAAAAAACAAATAGAAAAACAACTTTGTCTAATATGATTGAAATATAAAAAGTAAACAAAATGGATCGAGTCTGAAATGTTTGATACGATTACACGTCCATGACCTAACCAACATGTTACACTTTAAGTTTGCACGCTTTACTGATAGAGTGAAGTGATGATTGAATATCGACCAGGTTTATCATACCAATGAATAACTTCCCGAGAAGTACATAATGCACGTTAATGAAGGAATAGCTTCTCGAGAAGTACACAAATGACTGTTAATGATCTGATGTGACACTATGATACCTGCAAACATACACTATGATTTTGCGGTTGATCTGATAAAAGGTTTTACATATATCTTACTTGTGGTACTCGTAATAGCTCAATAAGCTTTTTCGCAATTATCACCATATATCAGTTTTTTAAGATGGTATCTAATAAAAGGTTTTAGTTGATTTATTTGGAAGTACTACGCAACATGGTTTGTCACTGATTTATTAAAATATGATCTAAAATCTAATAATAATTGAGTAATCTGCTCATATATATGCTTAGGAATTCGTACCTTCTTGTCTCTAAACAATGAATGGCGAATTTTATTCGTTGATTGACAAGAAAAAAGACTGAAGTTTCCGACTGGTGATGTTGTTGTTGTTGTTGAATTCCAAATCTGAAGTTAGTGTTGCTGTATTAATTGAACAAAAACTTAAATCAAGCCTGGTGTTGTTGCTTAAGTTAAAATCATAATTTGAATGTTAAGGTAGATCTGGTCAATCAACGAATATGAGTAGCCCGAAAGAAGTGACGAGCTCTTGACGCATTCCTAAATCTCCAGACAAACTACAAAAAATCCAAATGACTAACAAAACGAGGTTTTGAACTTGGTCACAAAGATATTCATAAATCCAAGAGTTTATTAATATAAATAAACTCACCACAATAATACTGTGAAACAAAATCGGATTACTCATACCAAAGAAGAAAGAAATGAATTACAGTTCAATTTTCACATTGGAACAAATAGTATATAAAAAAGAAAAAAAAATTAACAAAAAATGGAAAATAAATAGAAAAACAAAGCCACGACAACATTATTGTTTGAAACCACACTCACTTCCAATTTAAATCCCACAAATTATAATGGGTAATATGCACTAACTCAAATGCAAAACCAACTAAAAACATTTAATCGAAAACTTCAAATGCAAATATATATAATCGAAAACTTCAAATCTATTCAACCCCCTTGAGGCCTTTACCAATAAAAAATATATGGTGGTATTTGAATGAGCAAAGAAATATATATGAACAAACACGAAATCTGAGCATACGTCGAACATCTAAGAAGCAATGAAGAGACCTAAAAGCTTGTAGATGACGACCAAATATAATGTTCCAACTTATGGAGTAATGTTTAGGCTAATTAAAATCAACATGCAAACTTATAGTACATGAAAAGAAGCTCCAAATTCAAACAAAATGTTTACCTAAGAGTAAAGTTTGTGAATGGGATGTAAGTCCATGCTCAGAGTAAGGGACATAACTGATGGATTAGACAACCTGCAAGGATTGTAATGTGCATAAATCACAATTATACCACACACAAAATTACTCCTATAAAATTACTCCTTTCAATGTCTCAAATCCCCAACCGTAATTCCCACCACTCTCCTTTGTTGAAATTTCATACACCAATTCTCTCCAAAAACCAAGTCCCGTCTGCCGGTACATCCACCGGAATTTCACCTCCGGCAGCAGGTCACTTTCAAACCTCTACCTCTTTACCTTATCTTCATGCTTCAGGTGTTCCAGTTCGTGGCCAGAATACTTGTCCCGACACTGATCTTCCCACCACTGGTTTTATTGAGCCGGTTTCAACTTCGATGGCGGAACATCATGGCGACAGCTCTACCATTTTTATTGGACGACTGGACAAATCAGTCTCATGGCTTATGATTGAGTCTACCTTTGTTAAAATTGGGCAGCTGTCGGAAATTAAATTCTGGCCTAGCAGAAGATATTGCTTTTTTTCTTTTGCCGACGTATCTCATGCTTCTTTGGCTGTGGGTTCCATGAACAGTTCCCGTCTCTTTGGTCAGCCCATTTTTTTTGGTTGGCCGGTCCGGCGAGCTAATCGATCTTCCCGTTCTATTCATGACCGTAACCGATTCTCCATGCCAGTTAAACTTCGTTGTAAACTTCACAATAATACACCCGTTACAGACCGGCTCAAGCTTTGTGCATTAGTTGTCGATTCGGTCCCTTTGGCGGACATGAAAATTCAGGCCTTCATGATTAAGTATAAAGCTTCGATTAACTCGGTGTCCAGGGTTGGTCAGTATGGTGCCATTCTTGAATGTGCAAACGAGCGTAGATTTGAAAGTATTAGTTCATCAACCTCGGATGACTTTGTTCTTGTAACTCCGATGAAAGATTTCGCTCCTAATTACTTCCGGTTCACTTGGTTGGATATCAAAGGCATACCGTTCGCTTATGCCTCTTGAAGCGACCCGTCCTAATCCATAATGACGAATATAATAACATATGATTACATCGCGAGGTATTTGACCTCTATATGATACATTTTACAAACATTGCATTCGTTTTTAAAGACAAACTTTCATTATATCGAAAGTTGACAGATATGCGTACCATTTCATAATATCCAACCTATAAATGATCTAATCTGTCATTTACTTAATAATAATCTCTATTGAACTCAACGACTTGTATGCAACGTCTTTTGAAATATGCAATTAATGACTCCAAGTAATATCTTTAAAATGAGCTAATGCACAGCGGAAGATTTCTTTCATACCTGAGAATAAACATGCTTTAAAGTGTCAACCAAAAGATTGGTGAGTTCATTAGTTTATTAATATCAATCATTTCCATAATATTAATAGACCACAAGATTTCTTTTATTCAATAATCATACACTCGCAAGTGTTTAAAAATCATTCATATGAATTGAACATCTGGTAACCGACATTAACATAATGCATATAGAATATCCCCAAAACAGAAATCCATCTATATAATATAAACTCGAAGTACTAAAGCATACTATTTTCCAGTATGGGGGTGTTAGTGCCCGTAGATCTACCTTTAGGATTCGCGTCAATTAGGGTGTCTGTTCCCTAATTCTTAGGCTACCAAGCTAAAAGGGGTGATATTCGATTCGATAATTCAACCATAGAATGTAGTTTCGATTACTTGTGTCTATTTCGTAAAACATTTATAAAAGCAGCGCATGTATTCTCAGTTCCAAAAATATATATTGCAAAAGCATTTAAAAAGGGAGCAAATGAAACTCACAATACTGTATTTCGTAGTAAAAAATACATATGACGGCATTGAACAAGTGCAAGGTTGGCCTCGGATTCACGAACCTATATCATTTGTTTATTTATTAATAATAATAATTGTAATCGAACAATATATATATAAATTTATTAGTTATATCATCTTTTATATTAAATATATATATATATTTGTATATATATATATATATATGTATATATATATATATATGTATATATATATATATATATATATATATATATATATATATATATATATATATATATATATATATATATATATGTTTCATATATTCATTTTGTATATGAAAATATCAATTTTGTTATGTTATATATATATATATATATATATATATATATATATATATATATATATATATATATATATATAGTTTGTTTTTTAAAATATAATAATTATAATAATACTAATATAATATTATTAATGATAAAAATAATAATTATTATAATACTTAATATTACTAATAAAGATAGTAATGTTAATAATTCTATTAATGATAATAATAATGATATTGTAAAAATATTAATTTTACTGTTAATGATAGTTATAATAGTGATTTTAGTAATTACATAATAATAATACTCATTATAATATAAATAATAATACTTATAATAAAAATAATAATAATAATGATTATGATGCATATAATGATAATTATAATACTAATATTAATTATATTGCTATTAATAATAATAATATTACTATTAATTATAATATGATACAAGTATAAATTTTTATGAAATTAATAATGAATTTTATTATTTTTATAACAATATAAATAATCAGGTTTGTAACTGTAATCATAATAATCATGTATGAATGATAATCTTTATCATGGTACTTATATTAGTAATAATAATTATTATAATACTAATAATTGTAACAATATTAATAATAAATAATAATGATAATAATAATAATGATAATATTCATAATGCTTAATAATAATAAGGCTATTGATAATAAAACTAATACTTAATACTAATAATAATAATAATAATAATAATAATAATAATAATAATAATAATAATAATAATAATAATAATAACAATAACAATAATACAATAACAATAATAATAATAATTATAATAACAATAATAATAATTATTATTATAATGATTTTTTTAAAAAAAATATAAGACTACCTTAGAAGCTTTTATAAAAAGAATGCCCCGAACCGGGCTCGAACTCGTAACCACTCAATCCCCCGATAACACCCTAAACCATTGAACCAATTTCATTTTTCTGATTAAGTCTCGCATTAAAAAAAATATAATCCGTCTGTCTAACTCTCCCATCTTCTTCAACCGCTCAAATCGACTGGAACCAAAACAACCATAACAATAGCCAAATGGGTTGGGTCTTGGAATCATCAACTAAACAGAAATGAATTGAAGGTGGAACATTTGAATTGTTTTATCAGGAAAAAAAAATTAAAACAACAACAGACCCGTTCTTGAACTCTATGAACTCAAATTTGATTTTTGATTTTAAGAACGTTTTAGATAAAAATTACAACATGAAATATACTCTAAATTATCCTTAGAAACTTTTTGAATCCTTAATTTAATTTGAAACATTAGAATGATCCCGAATTTCTTGATGAACACTCTATTTGACTTTCTGAAATTAAAGTTTGACTAGTAAAATTTGAATTCGATAAGAGAAATTGGAATTTGAAACTATGCAGATAGTTTTAGTAAAAGATTTCTAACCTAACTGCATTAATAGATTTTTAAAATTTATACGAAATCGAGGTATTGTGATTCTTGGTTAAAAACAGAGGTCGTTGGTTCTTTTTCTGTGATTTTTGTTTTGATTTCACTTATTGAATTGAAGCAATGATTTTATAAAGTATAATTGAGCTCAGTTACTGTAACCAGATTCATTTAAAACTTGTTTTGTAGCTAAATTGGTTCGACAAGAAAATCGATCAGAAACAGAAAAATAAAGAAAATAAAATAAAGCAGATATAGATGGCTAACTGAATTGTACGAGTTTAATATCAATTTTCCACAACTTGTAGATCAAAAACAAAAATCATAACAGTTGAATGTGTACTGACATCGAATTTGGAATCTGTTTTTGTACTATTTATATATATATTATTAATAAGTAAATATAAATGTATTAATAATATTTTTAATATTACTAATAATACTAAAAATAATAATACTAATTTTAATATCAAATACATTGATGATTATTAAGAATAATGATATTAATAATAATAAGTTGTGTTATATGAGTAATTATAAAATTTTTAGTAATGAATATAATAGTAATATTAATAAAAAATATATTAAAAAATTATATTAATAATGATAACAATAATATTAGTAATAATAATACTATAACAAATTAAGTGTATCAATTTTCCTATTTATTTGAAAAATATAATATAACTAATACAAATTTTAATATTAATATCAATAATAATATTAATATTAATAATGAATATAATAATAATATTATATATATATATATATATATATATATATATATATATATATATATATATATATATATATATATATATATATATATATATACTTTTATTTATAATTACTTTTAGTATGCTTATATATTATAATTGTACAATATATATTATACGATAACATATGTTGAATATTTAATATTTATACATTATATAATATATATGTTTGTATTTTAAATCTTAAATAATTATAGTTCATTTATATACTAGCGTTTATCTTACTTTTCAAACATTCTAATTACACAACTATATCAATCGAATCGATAAACAAATATTGTTCACTTAATTAATTTGAAACTATATACATATATACATCAACACGTTTTAAATATACGTCGCAAGTTATTTATATATATCCAGCTTACGTTATTTAAACAAAGACATTTTTAAATAATCAGGTTCTATTATATCAAAAAACGTATTCGTACACTTAAAATAAATTAATTGATTATTATGAATTTTAGTCTTCCACTATCTTTTGTCTAGTTCTCGTTATTTGTCACTTTGTTCTCAATGAAATATTACTTTACTACTTATTCCGAATACCGTTAAAAAGAAAGGTTTCCTAAATCAAAGTGGACCTCTCAACAGAGCCTGGTAATCATACAATGTATCTGATAAATCAATCATTTGATATTATCTTCTAATTCTGTCGATAAATATGTTAACCATATATTGAAACAAATTCGGTCATGTAAAGTATTAGACATCTAATGTGATGCCTCGTACAAAACCATCGTGTACGAATCATCAACAACGGGATCATTACAAGGTCAAACACTATATGCTATTTCAAAATACGTTTGCATTCATGATAAAAGGTGATGTCTTAACCAACATCAATGTTTAACAACCAAAGTATGCTTCAATGAATAGAAGCAAGGATAATAGTATGTGACCCATAGGTCATTACAAATCATAGTTTCAAAAGTAATAATATTTATGAATACAAGATAACGTTCATGCAGTGACATCTCTAAAGCAGCGGGTGTCTACAGCAAGACTAGTACAACAGCGGAAGCTAGCAACCTTAAGCACCTGAGAAAAACATGCTTAAAAACGTGAACACAAAGGTTGGTGAGCTATAGTTTAAGTATAACAGTATATAAGGTAGGCCACGAGATTTCAGTGCTACAAAGAGCGTTTCAAAACAGTATGATAAAGTATATGTTTAACCGTGGGCACTTGGTAACTAACTTAATGTTTATACCCCCTGAAAGTACACTTGGAAAGTGCGTATGTATATGAAGTATTAAACACTCGTTAAATGCTAGCGCGACTAGCCCGAGTGGGGATGTCAAACCCTATGGATCCATATCTAAGATTCGCGTTCACAGGTTCAAAAACCAATGACTAAACGTTACCGAGCTAAAGGGAATGTTTATGCCGTTGTATAACCCACACAAATATAAGTTTAAGTACTCGTGCCTAGTATGTAAAACGTAAAATGCGCATGTATTCTCAGTTCCCAAAATAGTTAAAGTAAAAAGGGATGCTATAACTCACAGTGGTAAAGTAGTGGTAAAGTCGAGTCGGGAAATAAGCAAGTACGTAGGTCCGGAAAGTCCTCAACTTAAGTCAAATAGTACTAAGTCAGTAAATCGTTCCAATAGGTTTAAATGTATGTAAATTACGTCTTAAAGGTCATCATCATTCATCATCAAACAAAAGGTGTAAAGTAAGTTTCGTTCATGAAAAGAGTTTAAAACAAAGGCTGACTTCGGTCAGCCACCACGGCCTCTATACCTACTGAAATAAGGTGAGACCAGTGGCCATTGCTCCGTTTATAAGTCCTTTAGTTGTGGTAAAAATTCCAGAAGCAAACTCATCTTCGTTTGACCGTGGCGATGGTCTAAGTGCGAGTATGTCAGAATTTTCAGCACAACGTTAAAAGACATAGTGACACTCGGAGGGCCATAAATCCTAAACCGTAACTCGGATTAAGACGAGTCCTAAATGAAAAGTTATCTAATCGAAAAGAGCTAACTGAAAATCATCTTTACAGTAGCCCAGGTTGTACGGATCAGACCCAGAAACAGTAAACAGTAGGTTCCGGTGGGTTTCTTGGTACTCGATGCTTATCACGGTTCTCATCCTTGATGCATATAGCTTCAAGTGTACAACTCGTTGATGTGTTTGCATCAACTTAACCAAGGTTTCACCATCATAACACTTGTGCAAGTCTAAGACATGTAGCACAACTCAATTAAGTGTTGTATGTAGTTTGATGAACCAATGTTACATCAAAGTCTTAGATTTAACAGATACATAAACTATAAAAGTAATATTGAACTATAAGTTTGAAAGTAAACTAACTAATCAAGATCTTAAGTTGTAGAACATAGTTCTTAGTTAGATCTTGAAGATCCAAGACCCAAAAGTCTAGATCTAAAGTTATTAAGTTAAATCTAACACAAGTGTATGAAGTTATAACTAAAAAGTTATACTTCCATGTTCTTGAACTTACAAAGTTAACTTTTGTTCAAGAAAAATGAGATCAAAGTTAACTAGTAACACCTGACCAAGAACAACATAAATCACAAATTAAAGTGCAAGTAAATGAAGTAATAAACTAAATAAACAAGTTAATAAGTCATGGTTGTTCATACTTTTAAAGATTCAACCAAAGCTTTGATCTTTAAGGAAGTAGACTTTAAGTTTACTTCATGAACACAAGTATGACTTTACAACACATGACTTTAATCTTTTAAAACATTTAGTATAGAACATAAACTAGAAAGTTTATGTTCTTGTATGTCTTATAAGAACAAGTTGATATGAAGAATCAAACTAACAAGTTTGATTCTTAAAAATTAGTAAGTAAACAACAACTAACAACTACAAGGAATTAAACAACAACAAAGAACAAAAGATGATGATGATTTAGTAGCTTAGGCTACGGTTTTTAGAGGAAAGAAAAGAAGGAAGAGAAGTTCAAGTTACTTACAAGAAAGAGAGCAAAATGAGAGAAAAGATGAAAGCAAGTAAGTGTGTGTGAAAATGTGGAGTTGAATGCTAGTAATATGCAATCAAAATTTGAAACAAAAACACCCTCCAAGGCCACTAGGGCCGTCAGTTTTGGGAGCCACAAAAGGGAGGAGAGTGACCACTAGTTATTTCATGTATTGGCTCAAAAGTTGGTCATAAGGTTGCATGCATGGGGACTAGGTGCAAGTATCATGTAACAAGATTCCTTACTAAGTTAATCTATCTGGTTTAGTTTTAAGTAATACTTGCATAAATAAAATGGGCTAGTTAATCCATTAAGGATGTAGTGTGGGCTTCTAAGTCCACTAATCATGAGTCCAAGTCCAAATAAATAATAATCCAAGTAAAAGTTCATTAACACTAATAAAGGCCCAAGTAATTTAACTAGTATCCATAGTTAATTAAAAATGATTAATAAAACTTAATCATGAATGTAAATAATACTCAAAAATATTATTCGTGTAATGTACGTGTGTCACAAAGATATTTCGAGCATTTAAAGTCAAGTATGGTAACAAGTAAATGTATAACAATACATTCATATAATCACAAGTATTAATAATAAATATTAATAAGTAAACATTGGAAAATCCAGGGTCGTTACATTACCCACATGTTAAAGAAAATTTTGTCCCGAAATTTTAAGCTGCGGTAGATGGAGGAGTCGGAAAAAGGTGAGGATACTTCTGTATCATTTGATCCTCTCGCTCCCAGGTAAACTCAGGTCCTCGTTTGGCATTCCATCGTACTCGGACGATCGGAATCTTGTTGTGTTTCAAAGTTTTGACCTCACGGTCCATAATTTCAATAGGCTCTTCCACAAAGTGGAGTTTGTCGTCAATCGTAAGTTCTTCCAGTGGTATGATGAGTTCGGGTGCAGCAAGACACTTCTTCAAGTTTGACACGTGGAAGGTAGGATGAACTGAGCTCAATTGTGCTGTTAGATCCAAACGGTAAGCAACGGGTCCAACACGTTCCAAGATTTCAAAAGGACCAATGTTTCGTGGGTTTAACTTTCCACGTTTTTCAAAACGAATCACACCCTTCCAAGGTGTAACCTTCAACATTACACGGTCACCAACATTGAATTCAAAGTCTTTACGTTTAAGATCGGCATAACTTTTTTGACAATCGCGGGCAGTCTTAAGTCTCGCTTAAATCTGAGCAATCTTCTCCGTTGTTTCATGGACTACCTCAGGTCCGGTGATTTGATTTTCGCCTACTTCGGCCCAACAAATAGGAGATCTGCACTTGCGGCCATACAACGCTTCAAAAGGTGCGGCATTAATGCTCGAGTGATAACTGTTGTTGTAAGAAAATTCGGTGAGTGGCAAATGCCTTTCCCAGGCCTTTCCGAAATCAATGACACATGCACGCAACATGTCTTCCAAGGTCTAAATCGTTCGTTCACTTTGCCCGTCGGTCTGTGGGTGATAAGCAGTACTCATGTCGAGACGGGTTCCCATGGCTTCTTGTAAGGAACGCCAAAATATGGAAGCAAAACGGGGATCGCGATCTGAGATGATCGATAAAGGTACACCGTGACGAGATACAACCTCTTTGATGTATAGCTGAGCGAGAGTCTCCATCGTATCTGTTTCCTTTATAGCCAAGAAGTGTGCAGATTTGGTAAGACGGTCAACGATAACCCAGATGGTATTGTATCCGCCCACCGTCTTTGGTAGCTTGGTGATGAAATCCATTGTGATCTTTTCCCACTTCCATTGTGGGATTTCCGGTTGTTGAAGCAATCCAGAGGGCCTCTGATGTTCGGCCTTAACTTTCGAACAAGTCAAACACTTCCCAACATAAGTTGCAACATCCTTCTTAAGATTCGACCACCAGTACTGTTCCTTAAGATCGTGGTACATTTTGCCCGCTCCGGGATGAATCAAATATCTCGATTTGTGTGCTTCATCAAGTATAAGGTTCCGTAGATCTCCATAAATAGGTACCCAAATTCTTCCGGCATAACATCGGAGTCCAGACTCCCTAATCTAGAATCGAGAGACAAGAATGTTCAAATATTCATGAGATATATTCTCCTCTTTGAGAGCCTCATCTTGGGCTACTCGGATTTGGCTATTGAGATTTGAATGGATGGTGATGTTCAGAGCCCTAACACGAAGAGGTGCCATCCTCTCCTTTCGGCTTAAAGCGTCAGCTACAACATTGGCCTTACCAGGATGATAGCGAAGTTCACAATCGTAGTCATTTAGCATCTCGATCCATCGACACTGTCTCATGTTCAGTTACTTCTGATCAAAGGTGTGTTGGAGACTTTTGTGGTCGGTGAAGATAGTGCTCTTAGTTCCATAGCGATAATGTCTCTACAACTTAAGCGCAATGACAACGGCTCCAAGTTCGAGATCGTGAGTAGTGTAGTTCCGTTCGTGAATCTTCAGTTGACGAGAAGCATAGGCAATAACCTTTGATCTTTGCATTAGTACACAACCAAAACCACTTTCCGAAGCATCGCAATAAATGACGAAATCGTCACTGCCTTCAGGAAGAGATAAGATAGGTGCGGTGGTCAACTTATTCTTCAAGGTTTGAAATGATGATTCGTGCGCGGGTTCCCAAATGAACTTCTTCCCTTTGTGAGTCAGTGCGGTCAAAGGACGCGCAATCAGAGAAAATCCTTCAATAAATCTTCGGTAGTAAGCTGCGAGACCTAGGAATTGGCGAATGTGAGTCGGAGTAGTGGGGGTCTCCCACTTGCTGATAGCTTCAATCTTGGCGGGATCAACTTTGATACCCTGGTCGCTCACAACATGTCCCAGAAATTGGACTTCCTTCAGCCAAAATTCACACTTGGAGAATTTGGCGTAAAGTTGTTCTTGCCTCAAGAGTTCAAGTACTAGTCGGAGGTGTTGCTCATGCTCTCCTTCGCTCTTAGAGTAGATGAAGATATCATCTATGAAGACGATAAAAAACTTATCCAAGTACGGCTTGCAGACACGATTCATGAGGTCCATGAACACAGCAGGTGCGTTGGTTAAACCGAATGGCATCACGAGAAACTCATAATGACCATAATGAGTTCTGAACGCAGTTTTCATCACGTCACTTTCTTTCACCCTCAACTGGTGATAACTGGATCGTAAATCGATTTTGGAGTAAACGCTCGATCCTTGTAGCTGATCGAAAAGATCGTCAATACGGGGAAGAGGATACCGATTCTTGATTGTCAATTTGTTGAGTTCATGGTAGTCGATACACATACAGAAAGATCCATTCTTCTTCTTCACAAACAACACAGGTGCGCCCCAAGGCGAGAAACTTGGTTGGATAAATCCACGGTCTAACAGCTCTTGTAGTTGACTCTGTAATTCTTGTATCTCGGAAGGTGCGAGTCTATAAGGTGCGCGAGCTACATGTGCTGCTCCTGGCACTAAATCAATCTGAAACTCTACTGCTCTCGGCGGCGGTAATCCAGGCAATTCTTCAGGAAAGACATCGGAAAATTCGTTCACAATTCGAACGTCGTTCACACTCTTCACCTCAGTTTCTACCGTTTTCACATGTGCTAGGACAACAAGACGTCCCTTCTTCATGATCTTTTGCGCTTTCACGCAACTAATGAGGTTCAGCTTCGAGGTACATCTCTCTCCGTAAATGATCAGTGGCTCACCATCTCCTCGTGGTATACGAAGAGCTTTATCTCCACAGATAATGTCGGCCCTTATCTTGGTCAACCAATCCATATCAACGATCACGTCAAAACTTCCCAATTTGATAGGTATCAAATCAATTTCAAATTCCGCACCAGCTGAAATGTCCCGTTCTTATTGATTAAAAACGTTCCATATTAATTGATTTCGTTGCGAGGTTTTGACCTCTATATGAGACGTTTTTCAAAGACTGCATTCATTTTTAAACAAACCATAACCTTTATTTCATCAATAAAGGTTTAAAAAGCTTTACGTAGATTATCAAATAATGATAATCTAAAATATCCTGTTTACACACGACCATTACATAATGGTTTACAATACAAATATGTTACAACAAAATAAGTTTCTTGAATGCAGTTTTTACACAATATCATACAAGCATGGACTCCAAATCTTGTCCTTATTTAAGTATGCGACAGCGGAAGCTCTTAATAATCACCTGAGAATAAACATGCTTAAAACGTCAACAAAAATGTTGGTGAGTTATAGGTTTAACATATATATATCAAATCATAATAATAGACCACAAGATTTCATATTTCAATACACATCCCATACATAGAGATAAAAGTCATTCATATGGTGAACACCTAGTAACCGACATTAACAAAATGCATATATAAGAATATCCCCATCATTCCGGGACACCCTTCGGATATGATATAAATTTCGAAGTACTAAAGCATCCGGTACTTTGGATGGGGTTTGTTAAGCCCAATAGATCTATCTTTAGGATTCGCGTCAATTAGGGTGTCTGTTCCCTAATTCTTAGATTACCAGACTTAATAACAAGGGGCATATTTGATTTCGATAATTCAACCATAGAATGTAGTTTCACGTACTTGTGTCTATTTTGTAAATCATTTATAAAACCTGCATGTATTCTCATCCCAAAAATATTAGATTTTAAAAGTGGGACTATAACTCACTTTCACAGATTTTTACTTCGTCGGGAAGTAAGACTTGGTCACTGGTTGATTCACGAACCTATAACAATATATACATATATATTAAAGTATGTTCAAAATATATTTACAACACTTTTAATATATTTTGATGTTTTAAGTTTATTAAGTCAGCTGTCCTCGTTAGTAACCTACAACTAGTTGTCCACAATTAGATGTACAGAAATAAATCGATAAATATTATCTTGAATCAATCCACGACCCAGTGTATACGTATCTCAGTATTGATCACAACTCAAACTATATATATTTTGGAATCAACCTCAACCCTGTATAGCTAACTCCAACATTCACATATAGAGTGTCTATGGTTGTTCCGAAATATATATAGATGTGTCGACATGATAGGTCGAAACATTGTATACGTGTCTATGGTATCTCAAGATTACATAATATACAATACAAGTTGATTAAGTTATGGTTGGAATAGATTTGTTACCAATTTTCACGTAGCTAAAATGAGAAAAATTATCCAATCTTGTTTTACCCATAACTTCTTCATTTTAAATCCGTTTTGAGTGAATCAAATTGCTATGGTTTCATATTGAACTCTATTTTATGAATCTGAACAGAAAAAGTATAGGTTTATAGTCGGAAAAATAAGTTACAAGTCGTTTTTGTAAAGGTAGTCATTTCAGTCGAAAGAACGACGTCTAGATGACCATTTTAGAAAACATACTTCCACTTTGAGTTTAACCATAATTTTTGGATATAGTTTTATGTTCATAATAAAAATCTTTTTCTCAGAATAACAACTTTTAAATCAAAGTTTATCATAGTTTTTAATTAACTAACCCAAAACAGCCCGCGGTGTTACTACGACGGCGTAAATCCGATTTTACCGTGTTTTTCGTGTTTCCAGGTTTTAAATCATTAAGTTAGCATATCATATAGATATAGAACATGTGTTTAGTTGATTTTAAAAGTCAAGTTAGAAGGATTAACTTTTGTTTGCGAACAAGTTTAGAATTAACTAAACTATGTTCTAGTGATTACAAGTTTAAACCTTCGAATAAGATAGCTTTATATGTATGAATCGAATGATGTTATGAACATCATTACTACCTTAAGTTCCTTGGATAAACCTACTGAAAAATAGAAAAATGGATCTAGCTTCAACGGATCCTTGGATGGCTCGAAGTTCTTGAAGCAGAATCATGACACGAAAACAAGTTCAAGTAAGATCATCACTTGAAATAAGATTGTTATAGTTATAGAAATTGAACCAAAGTTTGAATATGATTATTACCTTGTATTAGAATGATAACCTACTGTAAGAAACAAAGATTTCTTGAGGTTGGATGATCACCTTACAAGATTGGAAGTGAGCTTGCAAACTTGAAAGTATTCTTGATTTTATGTAACTAGAACTTGTAAAATATATGAAGAACACTTAGAACTTGAAGATAGAACTTGAGAGAGATCAATTAGATGAAGAAAATTGAAGAATGAAAGTGTTTGTAGGTGTTTTTGGTCGTTGGTGTATGGATTAGATATAAAGGATATGTAATTTTGTTTTCATGTAAATAAGTCATGAATGATTACTCATATTTTTGTAATTTTATGAGATATTTCATGCTAGTTGCCAAATGATGGTTCCCACATGTGTTAGGTGACTCACATGGGCTGCTAAGAGCTGATCATTGGAGTGTATATACCAATAGTACATACATCTAAAAGCTGTGTATTGTACAAGTGCGAATACGGGTGCATACGAGTAGAATTGTTGATGAAACTGAACGAGGATGTAATTGTAAGCATTTTTGTTAAGTAGAAGTATTTTGATAAGTGTCTTGAAGTCTTTCAAAAGTGTATGAATACATATTAAAACACTACATGTATATACATTTTAACTGAGTCGTTAAGTCATCATTAGTCGTTACATGTAAATGTTGTTTTGAAACCTTTAGGTTAACGATCTTGTTGAATGTTGTTAACCCATTGTTTATTATAACAAATGAGATGTTAAATTATTATATTATCATGATATTATGATATATAATATATCTTAGTATGATGTATATACAGTTAAATGTCGTTACAACGATAATTGTTACATATATGTCTCGTTTCGAAATCATTAAGTTAGTCGTCTTTTTTTTACATATGTATTTCATTGTTAAAACAATTAATAATATATTTACTTATCATTTAACATAATTAACCAAGTGTATCAATATCTTAATATGATTCATATGTACCTAGTAAGACGTTGTTATAACGATAATCGTTATATATATCGTTTTCGAGTTTCTTAAATTAATAGTCTCATTTTTATGTATATAACTCATTGTTAAAATACCTAATGAGATACATACTTATAATAAAAACATGTTAACTATATATATAACCATATATATGTCATTGTATAGTTTTTACAAGTTTTAACGTTCGTGAATCACCGGTCAAGTTGGGTGGTCAATTGTCTATATGAAACATATTTCAATTAATCAAGTCTTAACAAGTTTGATTGCTTAACATGTTGGAAACATTTAATCATGTAAATATCAATCTCAATTAATATATATAAACATGGAAAAGTTCGGGTCACTACAGTACCTACCCGTTAAATAAATTTCGTCCCGAAATTTTAAGCTGTTGAAGGTGTTCACGAATCTTCTAGAAATAGATGCGGGTATTTCTTCTTCATCTGATCTTCACGCTCCCAGGTGAACTCGGGTCCTCCACGAGCATTCCATCGAACCTTAACAATTGGTATCTTGTTTTGCTTAAGTCTTTTAACCTCACGATCCATTATTTCGACGGGTTCTTCGATGAATTGAAGTTTTTCGTTGATTTGGATTTCATCTAACGGAATAGTGAGATCTTCTTTAGCAAAACATTTCTTCAAATTCGAGACGTGGAAAGTGTTATGTACAGCCGCGAGTTGTTGAGGTAACTCAAGTCGGTAAGCTACTGGTCCGACACGATCAATAATCTTGAATGGTCCAATATACCTTGGATTTAATTTCCCTCGTTTACCAAATCGAACAACGCCTTTCCAAGGTGCAACTTTAAGCATGACCATCTCTCCAATTTCAAATTCTATATCTTTTCTTTTAATGTCAGCGTAGCTCTTTTGTCGACTTTGGGCGGTTTTCAACCGTTGTTGAATTTGGATGATCTTCTCGGTAGTTTCTTGTATAATCTCTGGACCCGTAATCTGTCTATCCCCCACTTCACTCCAACAAATCGGAGACCTGCACTTTATACCATAAAGTGCTTCAAACGGCGCCATCTCAATGCTTGAATGGTAGCTGTTGTTGTAGGAAAATTCTGCTAACGGTAGATGTCGATCCCAACTGTTTCCGAAATCAATAACACATGCTCGTAGCATGTCTTCAAGCGGTTGTATCGTCCTTTCGCTCTGCCCATCAGTTTGTGGATGATAGGCAGTACTCATGTCTAGACGAGTTCCTAATGCTTGCTGTAATGTCTGCCAGAATCTTGAAATAAATCTGCCATCCCTATCAGAGATAATAGAGATTGGTATTCCATGTCTGGAGACGACTTCCTTCAAATACAGTCGTGCTAACTTCTCCATCTTGTCATCTTCTCTTATTGGTAGGAAGTGTGTTAATTTGGTGAGACGATCAACTATTACCCAAATAGTATCAAAACCACTTGCAGTCCTTGGCAATTTAGTGATGAAATCCATGGTAATGTTTTCCCATTTCCATTCCGGGATTTCGGGTTGTTGAAGTAGACCTGATGGTTTCTGATGCTCAGCTTTGACCTTAGAACACGTCAAACATTCTCCTACGTATTTAGCAACATCGGCTTTCATACCCGGCCACCAAAAATGTTTCTTGAGATCCTTGTACATCTTCCCCGTTCCAGGATGTATTGAGTATCTGGTTTTATGAGCTTCTCTAAGTACCATTTCTCTCATATCTCCAAATTTTGGTACCCAAATCCTTTCAGCCCTATACCGGGTTCCGTCTTCCCGAATATTAAGATGCTTCTCCGATCCTTTGGGTATTTCATCCTTTAAATTTCCCTCTTTTAAAACTCCTTGTTGCGCCTCCTTTATTTGAGTAGTAATGTTATTATGAATCATTATATTCATAGATTTTACTCGAATGGGTTCTCTGTCCTTCCTGCTCAAGGCATCGGCTACCACATTTGCCTTCCCCGGGTGGTAACGAATCTCAAAGTCGTAATCATTCAACAATTCAATCCACCTACGCTGCCTCATATTCAGTTGTTTCTGATTAAATATGTGTTGAAGACTTTTGTGGTCGGTATATATAATACTTTTGACCCCATATAAGTAGTGCTTCCAAGTCTTTAATGCAAAAACAACCGCGCCTAATTCCAAATCATGCGTCGTATAATTTTGTTCGTGAATCTTCAATTGTCTAGACGCATAAGCAATCACCTTCGTTCGTTGCATTAATACACAACCGAGACCTTGCTTTGATGCATCACAATAAATCACAAAATCATCATTCCCTTCAGGCAATGACAATATAGGTGCCGTAGTTAGCTTTTTCTTCAATAACTGAAACGCTTTCTCTTGTTCATCATTCCATTCAAATTTCTTCCCTTTATGCGTTAATGCAGTCAAAGGTTTTGCTATTCTGGAAAAGTCTTGGATGAACCTTCTGTAGTAACCAGCTAGTCCTAAAAACTGGCGTATGTGTTTCGGAGTTTTCGGGGTTTCCCACTTTTCAACAGTTTCTATCTTTGCCGGATCCACCTTAATACCTTCTTTGTTCACTATGTGACCGAGGAATTGAACTTCTTCCAACCAAAATGCACACTTTGAAAACTTAGCGTACAATTCTTCCTTCCTCAATACTTCTAACACCTTTCTCAAATGTTCACCGTGTTCTTGGTCATTCTTTGAGTAAATAAGTATGTCATCAATGAAAACAATGACAAACTTGTCAAGGTATGGTCCACACACTCGGTTCATAAGGTCCATGAACACAGCTGGTGCATTAGTTAAACCAAACGGCATGACCATAAACTCGTAATGACCGTAACGTGTTCTGAAAGCAGTCTTTGGAATATCATCTTCTTTCACCCGCATTTGATGATACCCGGAACGTAAGTCAATCTTTGAATAAACAGACGAGCCTTGTAGTTGATCAAATAAGTCGTCGATTCTCGGTAGTGGGTAGCGATTCTTGATGGTAAGTTTGTTCAACTCTCGGTAGTCGATACACAACCTGAATGTACCATCTTTCTTCTTGACAAACAAAACAGGAGCTCCCCAAGGTGATGTGCTTGGTCGAATGAAACCACGCTCTAAAAGTTCTTGTAATTGGCTTTGCAGTTCTTTCATCTCACTGGGTGCGAGTCTGTAAGGAGCACGAGCTATTGGTGCAGCTCCTGGTACAAGATCTATTTGAAATTCAACGGATCGATGTGGGGGTAATCCCGGTAATTCTTTCGGAAATACATCGGGAAATTCTTTTGCGACGGGAACATCATTGATGCTCTTTTCTTCAGTTTGTACTTTCTCGACGTGTGCTAGAACAGCATAGCAACCTTTTCTTATTAGTTTTTGTGCCTTCAAATTACTAATAAGATGTAGCTTCGTGTTACCCTTTTCTCCGTACACCATTAAGGGTTTTCCTTTTTCTCGTATAATGCGAATTGCATTTTTGTAACAAACGATCTCTGCTTTCACTTCTTTCAACCAGTCCATACCGATTATCACATCAAAACTCCCTAACTCTACTGGTATCAAATCAATCTTAAATGTTTCGCTAACCAGTTTAATTTCTCGATTCCGACATATATTATCTGCTGAAATTAATTTACCATTTGCTAATTCGAGTAAAAATTTACTATCCAAAGGCGTCAATGGACAACTTAATTTAGCACAAAAATCTCTACTCATATAGCTTCTATCCGCACCCGAATCAAATAAAACGTAAGCAGATTTATTGTCAATAAGAAACGTACCCGTAACAAGCTCCGGGTCTTCCTGTGCCTCTGCCGCATTAATATTGAAAACTCTTCCGCGGCCTTGTCCATTCGTGTTCTCCTGGTTCGGGCAATTTCTAATAATGTGGCCCGGTTTTCCACATTTATAACAAACTACATTGGCATAGCTTGCTCCGACACTACTTGCTCCTCCATTACTCGTTCCGACACCATTTGTTCCTTTTGTTCTATTAACCCCTGGTCCGTAGACCTCACACTTCGCCGCGCTATGACCATTTCTTTTACACTTGTTGCAAAATTTGGTGCAGAACCCCGAGTGATACTTTTCACACCTTTGGCATAGCTGTTTCTGATTGTTGTTGTTGTTGCGGTTATTATTGTTGTTGGGATGATTGTTGTAGTTGCTGTTGTTGTTGTTGTTGTTGTTGTTGTTGTTGTTGAGCCGTTTGTTGTAGTTGCGATTGATGTTGCGATTGTTGTTGTTGTTGTATTGGTGATTCTTATCACCATTTTCCTCCCACTTTCTTTTGACTTGCTTCACATTGGCCTCTTCAGCAGTCTGTTCTTTAATTCTTTCTTCAATCTGGTTCACTAGTTTGTGAGCCATTCTACATGCCTGTTGTATGGAGGCGGGCTCGTGTGAACTTATATCTTCTTGGATTCTTTCCGGTAATCCTTTCACAAACGCGTCGATCTTCTCTTCCTCATCTTCGAATGCTCCCGGACACAATAGGCACAATTCTGTGAATCGTCTTTCGTATGTGGTAATATCAAATCCTTGGGTTCGTAACCCTCTAAGTTCTGTCTTGAGCTTATTGACCTCGGTTCTGGGACGGTACTTCTCGTTCATCAAGTGCTTGAATGCTGACCATGGTAGTGCGTACGCATCGTCTTGTCCCACTTGCTCTAGATAGGTATTCCACCATGTTAACGCAGAACCTGTGAAGGTATGCGTAGCGTACTTCACTTTGTCCTCTTCAGTACACTTACTTATGGCAAACACCGATTCGACCTTCTCGGTCCACCGTTTCAATCCGATCGGTCCTTCGGTTCCATCAAATTCCAAAGGTTTGCAGGCAGTGAATTCTTTGTAGGTGCATCCTACACGATTTCCTGTACTGCTAGATCCAAGGTTATTGTTGGTATGTAGCGCAGCCTGTACTGCGGCTATGTTTGAAGCTAGAAAAGTACGGAATTCCTCTTCATTCATATTCATGGTGTGTCGAGTAGTCGGTGCCATTTCCTTCAAAATAGTTAAATGGAACAAGTTAATCATACAGAATATTAAGAGTAGTTAATAGTATTTCGTAGCATAATATGAACTCATTTATAAAAGCTTTTTCTTCATATTAGCATTTTATAAGTTTAAATTCGGGTAGTACCTACCCATTAAGTTCATACTTAGTAGCTAATATACAATTCAACTACTACAATTCTATATGAAAAACTGATTATAATAATATTTCGCGTTCAAACTTTTATACAATATTTTACAAACTTACAATACCGCTTATTTTACATAAAGCATGAAATATAGCACACAATAACTTTGATACAAGATAGTTGTGAAGATAATTCTAGCTAATACACAAGTCGTTCAGCAAAGGCAATAAAGACACGTAATTCATACGTCCAGAAACAAGTCATGCATTCTGGTTTTACTAGGACTACTTCCCATCCTTGGTCTTGTGCAACATAACCGTTATGGCCGTTGATAAGACAGCGTGTTGTAACGTCGTCAAAGGGACGAGGGTTACGTAATGTCCAACAGTCCCGTAACAATCTAAAAACCTCATTTCTTACCCCAATTACCGACTCCGTCACTTGTGGAAATGTTTTGTTTAATAGTTGTAGCCCGATGTTCTTGTTCTCACTCTGGTGAGAAGCGAACATTACTAATCCGTAAGCATAACATGCTTCTTTATGTTGCATGTTAGCCGCTTTTTCTAAATCACGAAGTCCAATATTCGGATATATTGAGTCAAAATAATTTCTTAACCCGTTGCGTAAAATAGCTTTTGGGTTCCCCGCAATATATGCGTCAAAGTAAACACATCGTAACTTATGGGTTTCCCAATGTGATATCCCCCATCTTTCAAACGAAAGTCTCTTATAAACCAAGACATTCTTGGAACGTTCTTCGAATGTCTTACAAACTGATCTCGCCTTAAATAGTTGTGCCGAGGAATTCTGGCCGACTCTAGACAAGATTTCATCAATCATGTCTCCGGGTAGGTCTCTTAAAATATTGGGCTGTCTATCCATTTTGTGTTTTTAAACTGTAAAATAGACAAGAGTTAGATTCATAAAAAAAATACTTATTAATACAAGCAATTTTTACATATATCATAAAGCATAAGAACACTATATTACATATATTACACCACACGAATACAACTATCTTATTCCGACTCGTTCATTTCTTCTTCTTCGATTTTTGTTCGTTTTGCCAAGTTTCTAGGGATATATGATGTTCCCCTAATACGAGCCGTCGTTATCCACATTGGTTTAGAAAAACCTGGTGGTTTAGAGGTTCCCGGGTCATTGTTACAACTTAAGGACTTCGGGGGTTGACGATACATATACAGTTCATCGGGGTTGGAATTAGATTTCTCTATTTTTATGCCCTTTCCCTTATTATTTTCTTTTGCCTTTTTAAATTCAGTTGGGGTAATTTCTAAAACATCATCGGAATTCTCGTCGGAATCTGATTCATCGGAGAATTGGTAATCCTCCCAATATTTTGCTTCCTTGGCGGAAACACCATTGACCATAATTAACCTTGGTCGGTTGGTTGAGGATTTTCTTTTACTTAACCGTTTTATTATTTCCCCCACCGGTTCTATTTCTTCATCCGGATCCGATTCTTCTTCCGGTTCCGATTCTTCTTCCGGTTCCGACTCTTCTTCCGGTTCCTCTTCGGGAACTTGTGAATCAGTCCACGAATCATTCCAATTTACATTTGACTCTTCATTATTATTAGGTGAGTCAATGGGACTTGTTCTAGAGGTAGACATCTATCACATAATATCAAACGCGTTAAGAGATTAATATATCACATAATATTCACATGTTAAAAATATATAGTTTCCAACAAAATTTGTTAAGCAATCATTTTTCAAGTAAACACGGTCGAAGTCCAGACTCACTAATGCATCCTAACAAACTAGATAAGACACACTAATGCAAAATTCTGGTTCTCTAAGACCATCGCTCGGATACCAACTGAAATGTCCCGTTCTTATTGATTAAAAACGTTCCATATTAATTGATTTCGTTGCGAGGTTTTGACCTCTATATGAGACGTTTTTCAAAGACTGCATTCATTTTTAAACAAACCATAACCTTTATTTCATCAATAAAGGTTTAAAAAGCTTTACGTAGATTATCAAATAATGATAATCTAAAATATCCTGTTTACACACGACCATTACATAATGGTTTACAATACAAATATGTTACAACAAAATAAGTTTCTTGAATGCAGTTTTTACACAATATCATACAAGCATGGACTCCAAATCTTGTCCTTATTTAAGTATGCGACAGCGGAAGCTCTTAATAATCACCTGAGAATAAACATGCTTAAAACGTCAACAAAAATGTTGGTGAGTTATAGGTTTAACCTATATATATCAAATCATAATAATAGACCACAAGATTTCATATTTCAATACACATCCCATACATAGAGATAAAAGTCATTCATATGGTGAACACCTGGTAACCGACATTAACAAAATGCATATATAAGAATATCCCCATCATTCCGGGACACCCTTCGGATATGATATAAATTTCGAAGTACTAAAGCATCCGGTACTTTGGATGGGGTTTGTTAAGCCCAATAGATCTATCTTTAGGATTCGCGTCAATTAGGGTGTCTGTTCCCTAATTCTTAGATTACCAGACTTAATAACAAGGGGCATATTTGATTTCAATAATTCAACCATAGAATGTAGTTTCACGTACTTGTGTCTATTTTGTAAATCATTTATAAAACCTGCATGTATTCTCATCCCAAAAATATTAGATTTTAAAAGTGGGACTATAACTCACTTTCACAGATTTTTACTTCGTCGGGAAGTAAGACTTGGTCACTGGTTGATTCACGAACCTATAACAATATATACATATATATCAAAGTATGTTCAAAATATATTTACAACACTTTTAATATATTTTGATGTTTTAAGTTTATTAAGTCAGCTGTCCTCGTTAGTAACCTACAACTAGTTGTCCACAATTAGATGTACAGAAATAAATCGATAAATATTATCTTGAATCAATCCACGACCCAGTGTATACGTATCTCAGTATTGATCACAACTCAAACTATATATATTTTGGAATCAACCTCAACCCTGTATAGCTAACTCCAACATTCACATATAGAGTGTCTATGGTTGTTCCGAAATATATATAGATGTGTCGACATGATAGGTCGAAACATTGTATACGTGTCTATGGTATCTCAAGATTACATAATATACAATACAAGTTGATTAAGTTATGGTTGGAATAGATTTGTTACCAATTTTCACGTAGCTAAAATGAGAAAAATTATCCAATCTTGTTTTACCCATAACTTCTTCATTTTAAATCCGTTTTGAGTGAATCAAATTGCTATGGTTTCATATTGAACTCTATTTTATGAATCTAAACAGAAAAAGTATAGGTTTATGGTCGGAAAAATAAGTTACAAGTCGTTTTTGTAAAGGTAGTCATTTCAGTCGAAAGAACGACGTCTAGATGACCATTTTAGAAAACATACTTCCACTTTGAGTTTAACCATAATTTTTGGATATAGTTTTATGTTCATAATAAAAATCTTTTTCTCAGAATAACAACTTTTAAATCAAAGTTTATCATAGTTTTTAATTAACTAACCCAAAACAGCCCGCGGTGTTACTACGACGGCGTAAATCCGGTTTTACCGTGTTTTTCGTGTTTCCAGGTTTTAAATCATTAAGTTAGCATATCATATAGATATAGAACATGTGTTTAGTTGATTTTAAAAGTCAAGTTAGAAGGATTAACTTTTGTTTGCGAACAAGTTTAGAATTAACTAAACTATGTTCTAGTGATTACAAGTTTAAACCTTCGAATAAGATAGCTTTATATGTATGAATCGAATGATGTTATGAACATCATTACTACCTTAAGTTCCTTGGATAAACCTACTGAAAAATAGAAAAATGGATCTAGCTTCAACGGATCCTTGGATGGCTCGAAGTTCTTGAAGCAGAATCATGACACGAAAACAAGTTCAAGTAAGATCATCACTTGAAATAAGATTGTTATAGTTATAGAAATTGAACCAAAGTTTGAATATGATTATTACCTTGTATTAGAATGATAACCTACTGTAAGAAACAAAGATTTCTTGAGGTTGGATGATCACCTTACAAGATTGGAAGTGAGCTTGCAAACTTGAAAGTATTCTTGATTTTATGTAACTAGAACTTGTAAAATATATGAAGAACACTTAGAACTTGAAGATAGAACTTGAGAGAGATCAATTAGATGAAGAAAATTGAAGAATGAAAGTGTTTGTAGGTGTTTTTGGTCGTTGGTGTATGGATTAGATATAAAGGATATGTAATTTTGTTTTCATGTAAATAAGTCATGAATGATTACTCATATTTTTGTAATTTTATGAGATATTTCATGCTAGTTGCCAAATGATGGTTCCCACATGTGTTAGGTGACTCACATGGGCTGCTAAGAGCTGATCATTGGAGTGTATATACCAATAGTACATACATCTAAAAGCTGTGTATTGTACAAGTGCGAATACGGGTGCATACGAGTAGAATTGTTGATGAAACTGAACGAGGATGTAATTGTAAGCATTTTTGTTAAGTAGAAGTATTTTGATAAGTGTCTTGAAGTCTTTCAAAAGTGTATGAATACATATTAAAACACTACATGTATATACATTTTAACTGAGTCGTTAAGTCATCATTAGTCGTTACATGTAAATGTTGTTTTGAAACCTTTAGGTTAACGATCTTGTTGAATGTTGTTAACCCATTGTTTATTATAACAAATGAGATGTTAAATTATTATATTATCATGATATTATGATATATAATATATCTTAGTATGATGTATATACAGTTAAATGTCGTTACAACGATAATTGTTACATATATGTCTCGTTTCGAAATCATTAAGTTAGTCGTCTTATTTTTACATATGTATTTCATTGTTAAAACAATTAATAATATATTTACTTATCATTTAACATAATTAACCAAGTGTATCAATATCTTAATATGATTCATATGTACCTAGTAAGACGTTGTTATAACGATAATCGTTATATATATCGTTTTCGAGTTTCTTAAATTAATAGTCTCATTTTTATGTATATAACTCATTGTTAAAATACCTAATGAGATACATACTTATAATAAAAACATGTTAACTATATATATAACCATATATATGTCATTGTATAGTTTTTACAAGTTTTAACGTTCGTGAATCACCGGTCAAGTTGGGTGGTCAATTGTCTATATGAAACATATTTCAATTAATCAAGTCTTAACAAGTTTGATTGCTTAACATGTTGGAAACATTTAATCATGTAAATATCAATCTCAATTAATATATATAAACATGGAAAAGTTCGGGTCACTACACCAGCTATGTTGATAATAGCTCCTCGGCTAATATGGTCAACTTTCTCAAGTTTTCCATTAGCGACCTCGACAAGCATACTTTCTTTTAACGGGACTAACGACTAATTAATCTTATCGCAAAATTGTCTACATACATAACTTCTATCGGCACCAGTATCAAATAGGACAGAAGCTAATAAATTGTTGATAGTGAATATACCTGTCACCAAGTCGGGATTCTCGCGTGCATCCCTTGCATTAACGTTGAAAGCTCTACCACGGGGTGGTCCGCCGTCTTTTCTTTTGTTGGGGCACGCATTTCTGAAATGGCCCATCTGTCCGCATTCGTAGCACTTTTTCGGTCCATTGGTGTTTGGCTTCCCATTCAAAGTGGTGACCTTGCAGTCTTTACCGATATGTCCAGTCCGTTGGCACTTTTCACAAACAACGTTACAATACCCAGTATGGTGCTTGTAGCACCTCTTGCATTGTGGTAGGGTACCCTTGTAGTTGGGGTTTAAGTTGGTGTTCGGATTGGGATTTCTATCGTTGTTGTTTCCTCTGAAACCCTCATGTCGTTTCGTCGGGTTTTAATCATAGGTTCTTCCCCTGTTGTTATCCCATTTGCGCTTCTCACTACTACCTGCTTCAGACTTAGCCTTCTCCGGTTCATCGATGATAATTTGATTCATTAAAGTATGCACCATGCGCATTGCCTCCGGGACATTGGGTGGCTTGGACGAGGTGACGTTTCCCTTAATGGACTTAGGAAGTCCTCACAAATTTCTCTCCATACGTTTGAATTCCGGGGTGACCATGGTAGGACACATCAGGGCTAGTTCCAAATACCTACGATTATAGCCATCGAGGTCATTTCCCACGACCTTCAACTGCATAAACTCAATTTCCATCTTCTAGATCTCGGTCCTAGGGCAATATTCCTCAATCAGGGCCCCTTTGAATTCCTCCCATGGGGTAGCAAACGCCTCATCAATACCTTTTACTTGAGCCAATGTGTTCCACCACGTTAGCGCGCCGTCAGACAGAGTGCATGAAGCAAACTTGGTTTTATTCGCCTCTGAACAGTTACTAACTCGAAACATAGATTCTAATTTCTCAAACCATCTAGTGAGACCAACTGGCCCATCTGTTCCACTGAAGTTGTGGGGTTTGTAGCTTTAGAACTCTTTGTACGTGCACCCATTACGAATGGACTGAATAACCGGTGGCGGTGGCGGTGGAGCTTGGGGTTGCATTTCAGCAATGGCTGCGGCTACCCTTTCGGCAATCATCTCCTCGATTTGGGCTGTGGTCGGTGTTGATCGTCCGTTAGCCATGGTGTTCTAAACAAAATTTTTGACTCAAGTCAAAATCCAGTATTCAAATAGTAATAATACAGTAAAGGGTAACCAACATGGAATCAACACATCGCATGTTTATTAAGTAATGCAATCCAGGTACAAATACCATAGAATCATCATACAGTAACGTGAATAGAACACCGTGCAAGAATTAAATAACGCAAAGTTCCATTCATTAATAATAATAAGTTGCATACATTCGCATAATTTCGTACAATACATAAGTGAAACATAAAACTACAACTAGATTACATAATGAAATCTACTATAAAAGCCCTACGGTGAAGGTGGGTGTAGGATGTCCAATACATGGGACATCTGGTCCTCGAGCTCAGCTACCCGCGCACGGAGGATCTCCACCTCCCTCATCAGTTCCTAGACAGAGGGAGTGGGTAGGGCAGGCGGTGCAGTCGGTACGGGTGGTGCTGGTGGAGCTGGCGGTGCAGACGGTCCGGCTCCAGAAGTAGAGGCTACGAAGCGGTAAGGCTTACGGATGAAGGGATCAGCAGGATATGGCACAAGCCACTTACGGGCGATAACCCTACGACGCCGACCAAATGCGTCAGTGAATGCTCGACCTCCGTTGATCCCCGGAATAATGGTGCCGGTGAAACGGTACCGCTTCTTCGGCGGGGTAGAGGGTGGCTGAACAGGTGCAGCATCAAGGTCCTCCTCGTCGGAGTCATTGTCACTAGAGTCGTCCGTGGATGAGTCGTCGGATGATGGGTCATCTGAATCATGTGGAGGTGGCTGCACGGGTGGCTGTACTGGCTCTCCTCGGGCGGCCATCATATGTCGGTATCTAAAAGGCGAGATCGGCACCAAACGTACATCAGGAGCGCGTCGGCACCAATGACGATACTGATTACGGAATGGACCTTCCCCGTATTCCGCGGGAATCACAACATCACCGGAGCGAGGCTGTGACCCCGAGGGTCCTGGGGCAGATGGAGCTGGAATCTCCGGAGGGTCCTGGGCTCCGTTAGAAGTAACCACTGGGGCAGGCACATGGCTGCTAGCTCCGGAGGATGAAGCGCCGGGGTCACTGGTGGGTAACGGGATTGGTGTGTCGGCAGCAGCAGTAGGTGAGGTGGCTGACGAGTCTGAACTACCCAAAATGATAGCAGGTGGAATATCCGACATCTGAACAAGGAAAAATAAATTTTCCATGTCAGTAAGTCATAAAGCAAGCACGTATTAGGCCAAGTAACTACAACAGTCTAGATCATGTATAACAGTAAGTAGCATAGCAATAACGACAAGTATCATGCAATCGGAAGCAGATAATAGCATGCATTAGTGAAATCATGTGATAGCATACGGAATATAGCAGTAAAAGTAAGCAGCAGCATGCAGCAAGTTCCGCAGAAACAAGTAAACTAGCAAGTTGTAGATTAGTCCTATTAGTGAATCCTACTCGGGTCGGTCTTAGACTCACTAATGCAACCTAATTCCCTACAACCAATGCTCTGATACCAAATGTGATGCCCCGTACAAAACCATCGTGTACAAATCATCAACAACAGGATCATTACAAGGTCAAACACTATATGCTATTTCAAAATACGTTTGCATTCATGATAAAAGGTGATGTCTTAACCAACATCAATGTTTAACAACCAAAGTATGCTTCAATGAATAGAAGCAAGGATAATAGTATGTGACCCATAGGTCATTACAAATCATAGTTTCAAAAGTAATAATGTTTATGAATGCAAGATAACGTTCATGCAGTGACATCTCTAAAGCAGCGGGTGTCTACAGCAAGACTAGTACAACAGCGGAAGCTAGCAACCTTAAGCACCTGAGAAAAACATGCTTAAAAATATCAACACAAAGGTTGGTGAGCTATAGTTTAAGTATAACAGTATGTAAGGTAGGCCACGAGATTTCAGTGCTATAAAGAGCGTTTCAAAACAGTATGATAAAGTATATGTTTAACCGTGGGTACTTGGTAACTAACTTAACATTTATACCCCCTGAAAGTACACTTGGCAAGTTCGTATGTATACGAAGTATTAAACACTCGTTAAATGCTAGCGCGACTAGCCCGAGTGGGGATGTCAAACCCTATGGATCCATATCTAAGATTCGCGTTCACCGGTTCAAAAACCAATGACTAAACGTTACCGAGCTAAATGGAATGTTTATGCCGTTGTATAACCCACACATATATAAGTTTAAGTACTCGTGCCTAGTATGTAAAATGTAAAATGCGCATGTATTCTCAGTTCCCAAAATAGTTAAAGTAAAAAGGGATGCTATAACTCACAGTGGTAAAGTAGTGGTAAAGTCGAGTCGGGAAATAAGCAAGTACGTAGGTCTGGAAAGTCCTCAACCTAAGTAAAATAGTACTAAGTCAGTAAATCATTCCAATAGGTTTAAATGTATGTAAATTAGGTCTTAAAGGTCATCATCATTCATCATCAAACAAAAGGTGTAAAGTAAGTTTCGTTCATGAAAAGAGTTTAAAACAAAGGCTGACTTCGGTCAGCCACCACGGCCTCTATACCTACTGAAATAAGGTGAGACCAGTGGCCATGGCTCCGTTTATGATTCCTTTAGTTGTGGTAAAAATTCCAGAAGCAAACTCGTCTTCGTTTGACCGTGGCGACGGTCTAACTGCGAGTAGGTCAGAATTTTCAGCACAACGTTAAAAGACATAGTGACACTCGGAGGGCCATAAATCCTAAACCGTAACTCGGATTAAGACGAGTCCTAAATGAAAAGTTATCTAATCGAACAGAGATAACTGAAAATCATCTTTACAGTAGCCCAGGTCGTACTGATCAGACCCAGAAACAGTAAACAGTAGGTTCCGGTGGGTTTCTTGATACTCGATGCTTATCACGGTTCTCATCCTTGATGCATATAGCTTCAAGTGTACAACTCGTTGATGTGTTTGCATCATCTTAACCAAGGTTTCACCATCATAACACTTGTGTAAGTCTAAGACATGTAGCACAACTCAATTAAGTGTTGTATGTAGTTTGATGAACCAATGTTACATCAAAGTCTTAGATTTAACACATACATAAACTATAAAAGTAATATTGAACTATAAGTTTGAAAGTAAACTAACTAATCAAGATCTTAAGTTGTAGAACATAGTTCTTAGTTAGAACTTGAAGATCCAAGACCCAAAAGTCTAGATCTAAAGTTATTAAGTTAAATCTAACACAAGTGTATGAAGTTATAACTAAAAAGTTATACTTCCATGTTCTTAAACTTATAAAGTTAACTTTTGTTCAAGAAAAATGCGATCAAAGTTAACTGGTAACACTTGACCAAGAACAACATAAATCACAAATTAAAGTGCAAGTAAATGAAGTAATAAACTAAATAAACAAGTTAATAAGTCATGGTTGTTCATACTTTTAAAGATTCAACCAAAGCTTTTATCTTTAAGGAAGTAGACTTTAAGTTTACTTCATGAACACAAGTATGACTTTACAACACATGACTTTAATCTTTTAAAACATTTAGTATAGAACATAAACTAGAAAGTTTATGTTCTTGTATGTCTTGTAAGAACAAGTTGATATGAAGAATCAAACTAACAAGTTTGATTCTTAAAAATTAGTAAGTAAACAACAACAACTAACAACTACAAGGAATTAAACAACAACAAAGAACAAAAGATGATGATGATTTAGTAGCTTAGGCTACGGTTTTTAGAGGAAAGAAAAGAAGGAAGAGAAGTTCAAGTTACTTACAAGAAAGAGAGCAAAATGAGAGAAAAGATGAAAGCAAGTAAGTGTGTGTGAAAATGTGGAGTTGAATGCTAGTAATATGCAATCAAAATTTGAAAACAAAAACACCCTCCAAGGCCACTAGGGCCGTCGGTTTTAGGAGCCACAAAAGGGAGGAGAGTGACCACTAGTTACTTCATGTATTGGCTCAAAAGTTGGTCATAAGGTTGCATGCATGGGGACTAGGTGCAAGTATCATGTAACAAGATTCCTTACTAAGTTAATCTATCTAGTTTAGTTTTAAGTAATACTTGCATAAATAAAATGGGCTAGTTAATCCATTAAGGATGTAGTGTGGGCTTCTAAGTCCACTAATCATGAGTCCGAGTCCAAGTCCAAATAAATAATAATCCAAGTAAAAGTTCATTAACACTAATAAAGGCCCAAGTAATTTAACTAGTATCCATAGTTAATTAAAAATAATTAATAAAACTTAATCATGAATGTAAATAATACTCGAAAATATTATTCGTGTAATGTACGTGTGTCACAAAGACGTTTCGGGCATTTAAAGTCAAGTATGGTAACAAGTAAATGTATAACAATACATTCATTTAATCACAAGTATTAATAATAGATATTAATAAGTAAACGTTGAAAAATCCAGGGTCGTTACATCTAATATTTTTATTAACGTTTTCAAGTTATAATATATATACACATATATATACATATATAATCATATTCATTTCAAATTATATAATGGTTCGTGAATCGTCGGAATTTGGTCGAGGTTAAATGAATATATGAACACAGTTTAAAATTCTTGAGATTTAACTTAACAAATTTTTCTTATCGTGTCGGAATAATATAAAGATAAAGTTTAAATTTGGTCAGAAATTTTCGGGTTGTCACAGTACCTACCCGTTAAAGAAATTTCGTCCTCGAAATTTGATCGAGGTGGTTATTGATAACAATAAGAATGTTTTCATGACAAATATGAGTTGATAATTAGAGTTTTATAATCATTGAATAATATAGATAAAACAATTCGATTTTGTGAAGAGTACTAGTGAAGTTATCACAAAAGAGTGAAATGAACAAATGTAGATTCGTCATATCTTTTGACGTAGATAGGATTGATTTCCGGAGTTCAAGGGATTTAGAGAATATCTTCGTAATAAGATTTGATTCTTCGGTAATTAAGGAAATTAGGATCCGATTTGATTAAATGCGATAATCTGTATTGATCGCTCTGTCGAATATTTTACTATGTATCTACCCCTTTCGTTTCCTTATTTCCACAACTCACACCTTCTATTCTTTCTCCCTCAGCTCATACTTTAAAGCATTCGTTGATATACTTCATCCAGTTCTGTTTCTTGATATATTCCTAACTTTCATATCTGTCATTCTTCTTTTTCCATCTACCGCCGGAAGAATCTATTTATTTCTACTATACCCTTGGGTTTATAGTGATTTTAATTCTCCTGTGTCTTTACATTGCTATATGCATCGATATATGGTTTGTAATTTCTGAGTTGTTGGGTTTTATATCTTCCCTTATATTTCAAGGTCCCTGCTTCTGTCTTCTAAAATCATTGTCATCCATAGTTAATGCTCTCTCCTATTTGCTGCGATTTATACTCCAATTTCTATTTCGGAGCTTCATTCTTTCGTTTTCTCTTCGTAATTAATGGACCAGAATTCGTAGGTATGGAGTTTCGAATTATCATAATAAACAAAGTAGGAAGGAAGGTAGTAGCACGATTTGATTTTTTAAATTACCAGAATATCCGCAAAAGACCGAAGCATCAAGAAAATATTTTCTTGATATTTTAGAGGTTAAATAGAATACAAGAGTCGTGTAATATGGCACATGACGATGGTATGGTCTGTGAATCGTCATGTTTCATTAGAAAATCAGCATGGCTTACTGTATGTGACAACCCGGAAATTTCTGACCAAATTTAAACTTTAATCTTTATATGTTTTCCACACGATAAGCATTGTTCAGTTAAATCTCAAGAATTTTAAACTGTATTCATACACTCATTTAACCTCTACCAAATTCCAATGATTCACGAACCATTATATGAACGGATATGATTATATATGTATATGTGTATATATTATAACTTGAAAACGTTAACAAAGTATTAGACGTATAATACTTTACATGAACGTATTTGTTTCAAAATATATTAAAATAATTATCGACGGAATTAAAAGATAATATCAAATGATTGAATTATCAGATACATTGAATTATGAATACGAGTCTCTGTTGAGAGGTCCACATTGATTTGAGAAATCTTCCCATTTTAACAATATTCGGAAAATGGTAAAGTGATTTTCGAGTAAGGACAAAGTGTCAATTTACGAGAGTTAGACAAAAGTTAGTGGAAATTCTTGTTTGAATTCCAATACGTTCTTTACAACAATTAACCCGTGACTTTTAATAAAGTAACTATTTAACTTTCATATTATTTAGTGCATAGGTGAAATTATGAAATACAGAAAACTTAGAAAATGAATATCGACAAGTTAAGTAAATCGACGTTTTATTTCATGTATCTAATTATCCATTGGACCTTACCCGACGATTCACGAACAATTTGTTGTAAATAAATATGTAATTTATATATATATATATATATATATATATATATATATATATATATATATATATATATATATATATATATATATATATATATATATATATATATATATATATATATGTATATATGATAACTAAAAGAAATAAAATATAATTTAAACATTTAAAATTAAATATGTAAAATAAAATACAAAATAATTATGTTGTAATTTAAAATGAATCTGTATATAAATAGTTATGATATCTGTATATATATATATATATATATATATATATATATATATATATATTCAATTATTAACTGGTAAACATTATATAAGTAATAAATTGTAACATTTATATATTAAAAGAAATTACAAGATAAATATAGTTGTTACATTAATATTATTATTATTACTTTCATTATTATTATTAAAATAAATATCAATAGTAATATTAATATTAATATCAGCATTATTAATATTATTATATATAATATATAAATATGAAATTTGATATATTATGATTACTAATATTATTGTTATCATTATTAATATCATAATTAGTAGTAAAATTTTTGTTTATTATTATGATTATTATTACTAAAAATTATCAATTTTATTTAAAATTATTATTATCATTATTATTATCATTATTATTATCATTATCCTTATCATTATCATATTATTATTTTTTTCTTTATCTTTATCCATATTATTATTATTATTATTAATATCAATATTATTATTATTATCTTTATTATTATCATTTATATTAATAAAAATTATTATTAATATATTTATAATTATTTATTAAAAAGAATATAACAAACGAAATATATAAAGGAATCAATTTTAATATCAATCATACTGTATTGATTGTTACTTTCCGTCTCTAATCTTGTTACAATTCGAATTCAATCATAGATACAAACGAAAATTGTTAACAATCGCCTCCAGACTTTTATTTTTTTATTTTATTCATTGTAATTGTGTTTGATTAAATCGACACACTTGTGATATAATAATCGACCATCTCTTGTTATTAAGGGAAGTCCTTTGAATTTTCCTTCATCATTATCAATTACCAATTACAAACTACTGCTATATGAAGAGTTAATTAGATAAAGAATAAAAAGCTGTTCAATACCTCTGTTCGCCACAACTTTTATTCAACAGCTCAGTTTCGTATCACATTCCAAAATCTGAAATTGCAGTTATGTTAGGTTTCAATCAACTAAACTATCTGCAAATTTTCGTGTTCCAATTCCTCTTATTGATCTTTAATTTCGAAGTCAAAGTTATTTTTAGAAAAGTCAAACGGCATGTTCTTGAAGAAATTCGAGCTCGTGTTTATGATTCAAGTTAATTTGATGATCCTGATAGTTTATAGGTGTGATTTAAAAACTATTTCATTTAGGAATTTTGAGTTAAAACGTTTTTAAATTCGGGTTGTGATTTTGAGTCCATACGTATTTTTTATTTATTTTTTGTTACAGCCTTTATTTTTTTCTGATTTGATAAATAAATTCACTCACTTCTTGATTGTTTACGTTCCATTTTCACAAACTAATTTAACCTTGAATTTACTGTTATTAATTGTTGAGAGTTATTTGGTCGATTAATGGGTCAGAAGGAAGAAGATGAAAGGAAGCAGAAAACGTATAAATAAAAATAATATGGGTATTTAATCAGAAAAATAGGCTGCGGTTCAGTGGTATTGTGTGTTTCGGGTTAAGCGGGAGGTCATGAGTTCGAGTCCGGTCGTAGCCATTCTTTTTGGAAAACATTTAAGGTAGCCTCTTTATTATTATTATTATTATTATTATTATTATTATTATTATTATTATTATTATTATTATTATTATTATTATTATTATTATTATTATTATTATTATTATTATTATTATTATTATTATTATTATTAATATTATCATTTTTATTATTATTATGATTATTATTGTTATGTTTATTATTAGTAATTGTTATTATTACAAGTATTATTATTATTATTATTATTATTATTATTATTATTATTATTATTATTATTATTATTATTATTATTATTATTATTATTATTATTATTATTATTATTATTATTATTATTATTATTATTATTATTATTATTATTGTTATTATTATGGTTATTATTATTAGTATTATTAATACTACTAGTAATATAGTTATTATTATTATTATTATTATTATTATTATTATTATTATTATTATTATTATTATTATTATTATTATTATTATTATCATTATTATAAGTATTATAACTAATATTATTATTATTATAAGTATTACTAGTGTTATTATTATTATTATTATTATTATTATTATTATTATTATGAAAATAATATAGCTTATTAATATAAATATTAGTATTAGTATCATTCCATAAATATTAGAATTATTATTATTACCATAATTATAAATATCATAACCATTATTATTATTAATATCAATATTAATATTATCATCATTATTATTAATATGATTGTTAGTATTGTTATTATTAAACTTATTATCATGATTATCATTCTTATTAAAATTATTATACTTTTATCACTAAAATTATTAAACGTTATTTCAAATAGATATTTTTATATAAAAATACATTACAATATATTTTTTTTATTAAAAAGATATTAACTAAGCTATATGTAAAAGATATCAATTAATATATAAATATATATTAAACTTTAATGTACAGTTTTATCATTTATGATAAATAATAGTTATACAAAACATATGAATTAAACATATTAAATTCATCTAAATTCTAAATAACATATAGTATAACAAGTATATTATTAATAATAATATATATACATAATTTCTCGATTACGATTATGTGTTTAAATAAATATACAAATGATATAGGTTCGTGAATCCGAGGCCAACCCTGCAATGTTCAATGTCGTCATATGTATTTTTACTACAAAATACAGTATAGTGAGTTTCATTTGCTCCCTTTTTAAATGCTTTTGCAATATATATTTTTGGGACTGAGAATACATGCGCTGTTTTTATAAATGTTTTACGAAATAGACACAAGTAATCTAAACTACATTCTATGGTTGGATTATCGAAATCGAATATCACCCTTTTTAGTCTAGTAATCTAAGAATTAGGGAATAGACACCCTAATTGACACGAATCCTAAAGATAGATCTATTGGGCCTAACAAACCCCATCCGGGTTACGGATGCTTTAGTACTTCTATTTTATCATGTTCGATGAGAGTCCCGGAATGAGGGGGATATTCTAGACGCGTTTTGTTAATGTCGATTACCAGGTGTTCACCATATGAATGATTTTTATCTCTATGCAGTTTTTGCGAAATGCCTGATATGAGATCATGTTTATGAAAACTGGAAATGAAAATCTCGTGGTCTATTAAAATGATAAAAATGATCGATTATGATAAACTAATGAACTCACCAACCTTTTGGTTGACACTTTAAAGTATGTTTATTCTCAGGTATGAAAGAAATCTTCCGCTGTGCATTTGCTCATTTTAGAGATATTACTTGGAGTCATTCATGACATATTTCAAAAGACCTTGCATTCGAGTCGTTGAGTTCATCAAGATCATTATTAAGTCAATTATAGTTGGATATATTATGAAATGGTATGCATGCCGTCAACTTTCGATGTAATGAAAGTTTGTCTTTTAAAAACAAATGCAATGTTTGTAAAAATGTATCATATAGAGGTCAAGTACCTCGCGATGTAATCATATGTTATTGTATTCGTCCTTATGGATTAGGACGGGTCGCTTCACTGTAATATAATCACGTTGGTCAAGTGTCATTATATTATACTAACTCATGCTTCAGTTCCTAACACTACTTCAAAAATATTCATATTTTAAACTCGAAGGTTTCAGAATTTAGAAACTAAAATAATTTTTTTTATGATGTAGCACAGATCGCGCGAAGAGGTAAATGATTTCAGGTAAGAATAATTATGGAATATCTTCAGAAATATGGAGGATATTTATAATGAAAGATACGATGATATCTTAGAATTTTTAATATCAGAGGATGATGAAGAATATTGTCTGCAAGGGTTTAGAGTCAGGATTAAGGTATTCGTTAATGACTTCAGCAGACACTGAATCATTTGGATTCTTTGAAGGTAGATTTCGTCCTTGTGATTTGTCCACAGCCTCCTTCATACTTTGCTCAACCCGTGTTCCAGTTCCAAACCTTCTCTTTTTATGAGCTTTGCCAACACACTATTCTTTATCATCAAACTTTTTACTGTTAAGATCGTTTACAGTTTTTGCTGCTTCATCAGCATTTTTCAAAATTTCGAGAACTAGTTCGCAGTTTAGAGTGTTTTTCAGAAACTTCACATTCGAAGCATGTAAGTCCAGGAGATAGACGTTATAAGTACACATATAACTATTGGCGTAGACATGCTGCGAGATTTCAAAATACTGCTTGCTAATTCCTAATGATTTGTATGGCAATTCTCGTTATAAAATGCAGATGAGTAAATGATGGGGTTTTGATAATCATAATGATTTTTCGGAAAATCCTAGATCATTACGGTTGTTGATAAGTTTACTGCTAAAGTGGTGGAATATAAACGGTTCCCCGGTAACGATGGCAAAAGGGCAACGTATATATAGAGGTTATAATAAGATTGTTTCGACTGAAAAGTCGAGTTTACTTGCTGGAGCTGTGACAAAACTGACTACTTTGGAAAGGAATTGAAAAGTCATTTTAGCTAATAAATGCCAAAGGGTCTGACACGGATACGTATTAAACTGTGACTTTGGTTTTCGAGAGCTTTTTAGGTACATAACTGAGGGTAACATGTGGTTGGATCATCATCTCGATTGTTCATTATTTGAAGCGTCTTCAGGAATTTCGAAGGGTTTGAACACCAATTGTAATTGTTAATATACATATGATGCTCTAGCACAGTTTTTAAGTCAAAGTATAGCTTTGAAAGATGTAAGAATCTAAGAGTGATGATACCGGTTATATCTTGAATTGAATTCTGCGATTTCAAAATCAGAATATGTAATTGAATTTGAATGAGTATGGTTGTCTTGATTTCTATGAAAGAATGTATATTGTTGTGAAAGTAGTGAGTATAGTTGATGATTGTTGGATCAGATTCGAAAAATGTAACATATTAATTGTGAATTTATATATCTCTCAGGTATTACCTACCCGTTAAAAAAAATTTCACAATTAATATTTTGTACAAAAGAATTTTTATTACAGTCTTTATGAAAATATATATGTGTATATTTTCTTTAGATGTAACATAGATTTAATGAGTTAATATTAAGTTAAACTCATTTGGTTTATGGTTGAAACTAGAATTGAGTAATCCCTAAAACTTTAGAAATAACATAAGTATTTCTTCAATGATATTGAAATTATGAATCAATACTTTGTTATTTGTTGATGTATGATGTTGGTTTACATGAAATTCTTGTGAACTTCGAAAGGTACGAATGATGTTATTTGAAAAGTTTCAAGTACATCGATGATGAAAGTGTAAAATCAAACATATATTTGATTAATACACTTGTTTTATTATGAGATGGAATTCATTGAATTAAAATAGAGATTGTAGTTAACGATGGTTAAGTTATTGACTAAGGTCATACATCATTGCATATTTGTAATATGAATTAACCGAGTAGTTAAGATTCACACATAATAGCTTAGTACGGAAAGATTTATTCTGATCTCAACATTTATATATATCTATATATATAATATGCATATAATTTCTTCAGAGGGAATGAGTTAATACTTCATAACTCATTGATACAATATACGCGTTATTGATTTGTAATGATGTCCACGGTGATTCTTGAACTGGCGAAGCTTGTGATGTTAGAGGTGCTACTGATTCAGACGATGCTGACGGTGCCGTTGATGCTGTTGGTAAAACAAGTCTAGCTTGTAAATCATGCACTATTTCCGATCAAAGTTTCTACTCTACCGTCTCCGTTCACTCATCTAATTTACGGTTAGAATTAGAGAATCTCTAAGACTTTGGAGATTACATAATCGTCGCAAAGATATCTCTTCACAAAGTTATGAATTAATACTTCATCGTTTGTTGTTGTGGGTATTCCTTGATATCTACAGGGCGTATGACGTTGAGGCTTAAGGTACAGATTGTGATGTTGCGGTGTGGGATGCGGATGTTGTTATTGGTGTTGGTAATGGTACTGTTGGCGTTGCTGATGGTGGTACTGTTGCTGCCGGTGCTGCTGCTGATGCTTGCAACCTTTGCACCATATCCTCCAAAGTCACTACCCGAGCGCGAAGCTCGTTGACTTCTTCTATTACACCGGGATGATTGGTGGTTCGGACGAGTGGATGAATAAGATCTAGAATTTGAGATAATATGTAGTCATGACGAGACACTCTAGAAATGAGAGAGAAAATGGTGTCTCGGACAGGTTCGCCGGTAAGTGCTTCAGGTTCATCGCCAAGAGGGAAATGTGGTGGATGGAAAGGATCGCCTTCTCCTTGTCTCCAATGATTAAGGAGGCTACGAATCCATCCCCAATTCATCCAAAATAGATGATGGCTAATTGGTTGATCCATTCCAGTCATACTGCTTTCAGAGCTTGAATGGGATTCCATTTCGGAATCCGAGGGACTTGAACTAATGACGAATTTCATTTCGTACGATTGAATAAAGGATTTTTCGATATAAAATAATTTTCGGCTATCGGATGATATTCTAATTACACAGAATATCTATATATATAGAGCAAAAGATTTCATAGATTACGGAGGAATTTACGAAATATGTCAGACAAAGTTTACAGTAACAGATACGCTAATATATGAATTAGCAGATACGCTAAGACATGAATTTTATCTATACACTATTCATGCAATCAATGCAGTAAGACGTGTCTAGACTAAGAATGATAAGCAAGTAATTTACTAAGGATGGTAAATAGATGATTTCCGACTAAAAATGATAAGCAAAACTTTTGACATGCAGACACGGTCGAAGTCCAGACTCACTAATGCATCTTAACGACTATCTGTTAGACACACTAATATAAAACCCGGTTCGCTAAGACCACCGCTCTGATACCATATGAAGTGACCCGTCCTAATCCTTAAGGACGAATACAATAACATATGATTACATCGCGTGGTATTTGACCTCTATATGATACATTTAACAAACATTGCATTCGTTTTTAAAGACAAACTTTCATTACATCGAAAGTTGATAGACATGCATACCATTTCATAATATCCAATCTATAAATGATCTAATATGTCATTTACTTAATAATAATCTCTATTGAACTCAACAACTTGGATGCAACGTCTTTTGAAATATGCCATGAATGACTCCAAGTAATATCTTTAAAATGAGCTAATGCACAGCGGAAGATTTCTTTCATATCTGAGAATAAACATGCTTTAAAGTGTCAACCAAAAGGTTGGTGAGTTCATTAGTTTATTAATATCAATCATTTCCATAATATTAATAGACCACAAGATTTCATTTATTCAATAATCATACACTCGCAAGTGTTTAAAAATCATTCATATGGATTGAAAACCTGGTAACCGACATTAACATAATGCATATAGAATATCCCCAAAACAGAAATCCATCTATATAATATAAACTCTAAGTACTAAAGCATACCATTTTCCAGTATGAGGGTGTTAGTGCCCGTAGATCTACGTTTAGAATTTGCGTCAATTAGGTTCTCTGTTCCCTAATTCTTAGGCTACCAAGCTAAAAGGGGTGATATTCGATTCAATAATCCAACCATAGAATGTAGTTTCGATTACTTGTGTCTATTTCATAAAACATTTATAAAAGCAGCGCATGTATTCTCAGTCCCAAAAATATATATTACAAAAGCATTTAAAAAGGGAGCAAATGAAACTCACAATACTGTATTTTGTACTAAAAAATACATATGACGGCATTGAACAAGTGCAAGGTTGGCCTCGGATTCACGAACCTATATCATTTGTTTATTTATTAATACTCATAATTGTAATCGAACAATATATATATAAATTTATTAGTTATATCATTTTTATATTATATATATATATATATATATATATATATATATATATATATATATATATATATATATATGTTTCATATATTCATTTTGTATATGAAAATATTAATTTTGTTATGTTATATGTATTAAATATATATATATATATATATATATATATATATATATATATATATATATATATCGTTTGTTTGTTAAAATATAATAATTATAATTATAATAATACTAATATAATATTATTAATGGTAAAAATAATAATAATTATAATACTTAATATTACTAATAAAGATAGTAATGTTAATAATTCTATTAATGATAATAATAATTATATAGTAAAAATATTAATTTTACTGTTAATGATAGTTATAATAGTGATTTTAGTAATTACATAATAATAATACTCATTATAATATAAATAATAATACTTATAATGAAAATAATAATAATAATAATGATTATGATGCATATAATGATAATTATAATACTAATATTAATTATATTGCTATTAATAATAATAATATTACTATTAATTATAAAATGATACAAGTATAAATTTTTATGAAATTAATAATGAATTTTATTATTTTTATAACAATATAAATAATCAGGTTTGTAACTGTAATCATAATAATCATGTATGAATGATAATCTTTATCATGGTACTTATATTAGTAATAATAATTATTATAATACTAATAATTGTAACAATATTAATAATAAATAATAATGATAATAATAATAATAATAATGATAATATTCATAATGCTTAATAATAATAAGGCTATTGATAATAAAACTAATACTTAATACTAATAATAATAATAATAATAATAATAATAATAATAATAATAATAATAATAATAATAATAATAATAATAATAATAATAATAATAATAATAATAATAATAACAATAATACAATAACAATAATAATAATTATTATAATAACAACAATAATAATAATAATTATAATGATTTAAAAAAAAAATGTAAGACTACCTTAGAAGCTTTTATAAAAAGAATACCCCGAACCGGGCTCGAACTCGTGACCACTCGCTCCCCCAATAACACCCTTAACCATTGAACCAATTTCATTTTTCTGATTAAGTCTCTTATTAAAATAAATATAATCCGTCTGTCTAACTCTCCCATCTTCTTCAACCTCTCAAATCGACTGGAACCAAAACAACCATAACAATAGGCAAATGGGTTGGGTCTTGGAATCATCAACTAAACAGAAACGAATTGAAGGTGGAACATTTGAATTGTTTTATCAGGTAAAAAAATTAAAACAACAACAAACCCGTTCTTGAACTTTATGAACTCAAATTTGATTTTCGATTTTAAGAACGTTTTAGATAAAAATTACAACATGAAATATACTCTAAATCATCCTTAGAAACTTTCTGAATCCTTAATTTAATTTTAAACATTAGAATGATCCCGAATTTCTCGATGAACACTCTATTTGACTTTCTGAAATTAAAGTTTGACTCGTAAAATTTGAATTCGATAAGAGAAATTGGAATTTGAAACTATGCAGATAGTTTTAGTAAAAGATTTCTAACCTAACTGCATTAATAGATTTTTAAAATTTATACGAAATCGAGGTATTATGATTCTTGGTTAAAAACAGAGGTCGTTGGTTCTTTTTCTGTAATTTTTGTTTTGAGTTCACTTATTGAATTGAAGCAATGATTTTATAAAGTATAATTGAGCTAAGTTACTGTAACCAGATTCATTTAAAAAATGTTTTGTAGCTAAATTGGTTCGACAAGAAAATCAATCAGAAATAGAAAAATAAAGAAAATACAATAAAGCAGATATAGATGGCTAACTGAATCGTACGAGTTTGATATCAAATTTCAATAACTTGTAGATCAAAAACAAAAATCATAACAGTTGAATGTGTACTGACATCGAATTTGGAATTTGTTTTTGTACGATATATATATATATATATATATATATATATATATATATATATATATATATATATATATATTATTAATTAGTAAATATAAACGTATTAATAATATTTTTAATATTACTAATAATACTAAAAATAATAATACTAATTTTAATATCAAATACATTGATGATTATTAAGAATAATGATATTAATAATAATAAGTTGTGTTATATGAGTAATTATAAAATTTTTAGTAATGAATATACTAGTAATATTAATAATAAATATATTAAAAAAGTTATATTAATAATGATAAAAATAATATTAGTAATAATAATACTATAACAAATTAAGTGTATCAATTTTCCTATTTATTTGAAAATTTTAATATAACTAATACAGATTTTAATATTAATATCAATAATAATGTTAATATTATGTAAGACCCTGTTTCCATTTCAGTTGATCGGGACGCCGTCCAGGATTCGGGACGCCGTCCAGCAAAGAAGAGCTGGACTTCGTCCCATATTTGGGACACCGTCCAGTTGGTCTGTCGGGCCAGCTGTGAGATTTTAAGATATTTAGAGGGGTATGTTGGTCTTTTCACTTGGTGGCCGGTTTTAAGCCACAAATGGGCAAAGGTTGAGCTCATTCAACCTTATCTTCATCAACAAAACACTCTCAACCATATTTAGAGAGAGAGTAAGGGTTTAGAGAGAGAGAGAGAGAGCTTGATTTGGAGAAGAAGGAGTCTGTTTCTCACCAAAGCTCGGGTTCTAAAGTTGCTCATCTCGTTCGCGGCTACGTTGTGGTTGTATTGGTAAGCTCAAACTCCGAATTTCATTTGTTAGATTTGATATTCAAGTTAGGGTTTTGAGCTAGTTTGTTGTAAAACCCTTTTAGATGATGAAGTGGGTTCATGGTGACTAGTTATTCTTGTCACTTGGCGGGTTTTGGGTTGGTTGACGTTTTGTCCTTGATTAGGCTTTGATCTTGAGTTTAATCACTAGGTTTAGTGATTATGGAAGTGTTGGAACACTTTTGGGTGTGTTTGATTATCTAATTTTGAAATGGGTCAAAATTAGGGTTTTGGTGTCTAAATGGGTAAGACACGTGTTTAACACTTGTGTCCAGGTTTAATCGATGTATTAGGACCATTTTCACTCGTGTTAGTGATTTATTGGTTAGTTTGAGCGCGGTTTGTGCTTGGAAGTGCATTTGGATCGAAATTGCACTAGGTGTAAATTGGGTTGGTTTGTAAATACACCCTAATTGTGTTGTTGAATTGTGATAATGGAATAGGTACATTCCATCGGCGAGTTACGGATTATTCGGTAACATTCATCAAGGCGATAAGGTGAGTGTTAATATCCTATGTACATGTGTATGTGTAGGATGGGTGCGGGTCGGGTGAAGTGGTTCTCGGTTATAGAGCTCACTTCACATATGGGTGGATTTGATGGACTTGCGTTTAGGTCCAATTGGCACGGTTGTGCATTTTGGTTGACCACCCTTTGCGAGGTACACGTTTTGTATGTACGTTATCACACGTGTTTGTGATGTGGTGTATATAATCCCAATGGCGAAGGGTTGATATTGTTGTGATGTGGATAACCCCGATGTGGTGGATTTTATAATCCCGTGACTGTGGGTTTTGAGTTGGAGAAGTGAGTCTCGTGTAGTTCGGATTCACGATGACGCGTGTAGTTCGGTCATCTTATCGGAAGTGAATCTCGTGTAGTTCGGATTCACGATGACGCGTGTAGTTCGGTCATCTTATTGAGGTAGTAATCTCGTGTGTATGCGGATTTACTAAGGCTCATATAGTTCGGCCAACCTCGATGTTGCGTTGTTGAAGATAGTAGTCTCGTGTGTATGCGGATTTACTAAGGCTCATGTAGTTCGGCCAATCTTCATCGTGGTAATCTTTTGGTTTCGGTATTCGGGTTAAGGGGTTAACTTGGGCGGTTTGCGCCTTGTTGTACAGTTTCGTATTGTTGTGATGTAGCTAACCCTCCGGGTATAGCTCTTTTGGCGTTGTTCACATCGTCGTTGGTGAACTTACTTTATGGTTGATGTTTAGCTTGTTGCTTAGTGATCGTACGGTATGCTTAGATTAGGTCGCCTTTATGCTTGGATGCTCCGATATGCGGTATTTGTTTAATTGTGTGGCGTGTCCATTTTATGCATATATATGTATGTAGTATATTCTCACTCACTAAGCGTTAGCTTACCCTCTCGTTGTTTACATTTTTATAGATTGCATGGATGCGGTGGCTCGGGTAAGCGTGGGGATTAGTGAGCTTGCGTAGTTTTCTTTAGAAGAGTTGCTTTTGGTTCGAATAGGATTGGGTAGCGTATCCCTAATCCCATGCTCGGTCTATGTTTTATATAAACTAAATTGGGTCGAAATGGTCACTTTGTAGTAATATGGGTCGATGTGGGTCCGGTGTTGTAAAAATCGATTTTATTATGGAAAACTCTTAGGTTTAACTATTATAACATATTGTGAAAGGTTTTTGGTTTAAAAGTGTCGGGAAGCGGGTTTTTTGGCTCGCGTGTAATTGTAAAACTGATCAAAACTTTTTAGTGTATTTAGACGCCGTCCCAGATGGCTGGACGCCGTCCAGTCCTTCACAGCTGGACGCCGTCCAGATGTGCTGTTCAAGAATTTTTTTTATGGCACGTTTATGGAAGGATAACGAGTTGGGTCGTTACAAGTGGTCTCAGAGCATGGTCTAAGGGATTTAGGTGACTTGAGATAGGTGCCTAGACTTAGACTTTTGTGTGTGCTTAATTTGTTGCGGGACTTGTAGGAGTACGGGTCGGAATGAGTTATAGTTAGTGCCTTGTTTGTAGGTGGACTAACGTTTATATTAGTAATGCGGATATTATTGATATATTATTGTGTTGTGATAATAATTCTTGCGTGTGCTTATATCGCGTAGAATTTTGTTTATATCATCGAGCGAGGCTGTCGTTGTACTAACGAGTTGATACGGCGTGTGTGCGTAATAAGGACTTGCAAACCTTATTACGGGTGCAAATCGTATCTAACAAGTGATATACGACGAGTGTTTAGCAAGATAGGGGCGGTATTGTGTGTGTGCTTTCTACGTTCGTGATCTAATCGCGTTTGCATTCCTTAGAATGGCGACGGGAAACGGGATCGAGACGAACGATCTAGAGTTTAACGCTAGAGTTGCGGCCGCCGTTGCGGAGAAAATGAGTGCGTTATGAGAAGAAATGGATAGGAAGTATTCCGAACTTCAAGGTAGTAGTGGAATGGAGCGTTGTCTTAAGAGCTTCATGAGGACTAAACCCCCGATGTATGACAGGAAACCGGATCCTTTGATAAGCACAACTTGGATCTCGGATGTCGAAGGGTGTTTTCGTACTATTGAATGCCCTCCTGAGAAGAGGACAAGAGTCGCTACTAGTTTGTTGCGGGGTAGGGCAAAGGATTGGTTGGATGGTAAGATTAATCTTGTCGGTGGTGAACCGTTTATGGCGTTCTCGTGGGACGAGTTTAAGAAGGAATTCTTCGAGGAGTTCCGGACTTCAGCCTATTTGTCGAAAATGCGTAATGAGTTGCGAAATTTTCAACAGGGTTCTATGGATTTGAATACTCTCAAGACGAACTTTATGGCAAAGGGTCGTTTTTGCCCGGAGTATTTGGGGAATGATCGGTTGCACCATTTATCATTCAGCAAACAAACGCCAATATAATTGGAAACTTTGGTAAAAATTTAATCATTTTCACACTAATCACCCTCAATAATTTAAATTGTTACTGATTTCTTGCAAATGAGGGCATTGCAAGATCTTAAGTGTGGGAAGGGGTTAAATTCTTTCGGATTTTAAAATTTTTATCTTAAACACTTGGTTACCATTAAAAATACTAGTAAAGCAGTAGTTGTATTAGAATCTAGTGCTCTCTGATAAAAAAGAACAGCCCTAGTCTTATATACTGACTACCCAATTCTAGTAAAATTTTTCATTTTTTTTCAATTAAATGAATTCAAAATCATGTTTATACATATTTATGAACGATAAAACTAGGTTTTAACACCGAAATTATTGTTACCTCGGAAAGGACATAAATTAAGAAACAAACTAAAATGTTAAAATTCATTTAAAATGGAATAGAGGACGATAAAAAGGAAAATAAAAGCCAAGTGTGGGAAAATTTACCAAGTTATCTTAAACATATGTCACATATATCTGTAACAAATAACTGAAAATACTTTTGCTTTGGACTAAACTAAACTGTTTTACCCGATGAAAGAAAAGAAGAGATGGATCTACACGATGAATCAATTCCATCACTAAAAGGAAGTAAAGTCTTCCGGAAAAAAAAAACGCGCTTCTTGATTTAGGTCATGAAGTTGTCGTTCAGACCAGCTGTAGGTTGACGAAAAATCTAGAAAAGTCATCACTAAAATCAGCAGGAAATCCACGGACCTCAGCATAAAACAGGGTCGCCATGTGGTCAGATTTATCCTAACCATGAGAAGGATTTATCTCGTACAATGGGGGGGCACCATGCAAATTAGCTGGATAAGACTAATGAATCAGATCCCCAGAAAGGATAATCTCCTTAAAGATTAAAAATCAGCTTTTAAGACTGATATTACTCAATCCTAGAGATTGATCTTAAAGATTGAGAATTCAAACTCATGGAATTCAATGATATCTCAACTCGAGCTTGAACGAGAAAATATTTTGATCAAAAATACAAACCGATTTGTTTTCTGAAAAACCATTTTCAATGCGTTCATTACCATTGAACGTAAAATCCTAGGAATTCACCTGGAATTCATTAGGTCACCTGAACTAAATCGGGTGTCAACCGTAAGAACGGTGGTTGCATAGTGGTCAAAGACAGGACCTTGTGCCAGACCGAAAAATTATAAGGGTGAGCTTTACTATTGCTCCTACCAAGGATAGTAATTGAGTCCGACACGTTATAGACCATAATCAAAAGCATGTCACGGGACATTGCCTTAACAGTTGCTTGTTCAACGCTTTCCTTTACAACCGGACGGTAGTTTGCCGAAAGGTAATATACGGAACAAGTAAACTGGACGTGTTGCTTTCCAAATACAAGGTTAGCAAGTGGGTGACACAAAACCGCAAGTTTGAGCTAAAATTTTCAAATCTGAAACCCACCAAACCCACAAAAATATTTTGCAAACACCGGTAAAGGGTTATTCCGGAAAACTTATCTAGGGTAAAAACTAGATTTAATTTTCAAAAGATCAAATGTTTTCATAAAGATCCAATTTCCTTAATGGATCTAAATTTTTATAGTCATGTGGGACTGTAAACCATATCGTTACTACCATTGTTTATACCGCCGTATAGAAATCACTGATGTACAAAGTGTGAAGAATAAAGAAGTGATTCTAGTATTTCAAGACGATATTGCTTGAGGACAAGCAACGCTCAAGTGTGGGAATATTTGATAATGCTAAAAACGAACATATATTTCATAGCATTATTCCTCAAGAAAGACAAGCTTTTAGTTGCAATTGTTCTATTTACAAGTGATATTCGTTTAAATAATAAAAGGTGAAGACAAAAGACAGATTCGACGAATTGAAGACGCAAACGACCAAAAAGCTCAAAAGTACAAAAGACAATCAAAGAGGTTCCAATTATTGATAAGAAACGTCTCGAAATTACAAGAGTACAAGATTCAAAACGCAAAGTACAAAATATAAAATTGTACGCAAGGACGTTCGAAAATCCGGAACCGGGACCAGAGGCAACTCTTAACGCTCGACGCAACGGACTAAAAATTACAAGTTAACTATGTATATAAATATAATATAATATATAATTAATTATATTAATTATATATATATTATATATATATTATAAACCGTCGGTAAACAAAGAGCCAAACTCCTCTGAGCTGTAAAAGTAATCTCCGCGACTCGCGGAGATTGAAGGCAAAAATCACCGCGAGTCGCGGAGCCCTAAATTTGAAAACTGCCTATAAAGCCAACCGAATTCTGATCAAAAACCATATCTTTTTCTTCTTTTATCATACGTAAAATTTATATATATATATATATAATTTATATTTTAATTTTAATTTTAATTCTAATAATAAGGGTATGTTAGCGAATGTTGTAAGGGTGTAAGTCGAAATTCTGTCCGTGTAACGCTACGCTATTTTTAATCATTGTAAGTTATGTTCAACCTTTTTACATTAATGTCTCGTAGCTAAGTTATTATTATGCTTATTTAAAACGAAGTAATCATGATGTTGGGCTAATTACTAAAATTGGGTAATTGGGCTTTGTACCATAATTGGGGTTTGGACAAAAGAACGACACTTGTGGAAATTAGACTATGGGCTATTAATGGGCTTTATATTTGTTTAACTAAATGAAAGTTTGTTAATGTTAATATAAAGATTTACAATTGGGCGTTCCTATAAATTACCATATACACTCAATCGGACACGATGGGCGGGGTATTTATATGTACGAATAATCATTCATTTAACCGGACACGGGAATGGATTAATAGCCACTAGAATAATTAAAACAGGGGTGAAATTACATTCAAGGGTAATTGGTGTAATTGTTAACAAAGTAGTAAAACCTTGGTTTACACGCAGTCGATAACCTGGTGTATTCATTAAACAAAGTATTAAAACCTTGTTACAATTCGAATCCCCAATTAGTTGGAATATTTAACTTCGGGTATAATAATAATTTGACGAGGACACTCGCACTTTATATTTATGACTGATGGACTGTTATGGACAAAAACCAGACGGACATATTAAATAATCCAGGACAAAGGACAATTAACCCATGGGCATAAAACTAAAATCAACATGTCAAACATCATGATTACGGAAGTTTAAATAAGCATAATTCTTTTATTTCATATTTAATTTCCTTTATTTTATATTTAATTGCACTTCTAATTATCGCACTTTTATTTATTGTTATTTAATCGCACTTTTAATTATCGTACTTTTTAATTATCGCAAGTTTATTTTATCGCACTTTTATTATTCGCAATTTCATTATCGTTATTTACTTTAAGTTTTAATTTAAGTCTTTTATTTATTTAATATTTTACATTAGGTTTTAACTGCGACTAAAGTTTTAAAATCGACAAACCGGTCATTAAACGGTAAAAACCCCCCTTTATAATAATAATATTACTTATATATATGTTTGTATTTTTATAAAAGTAAACTAATATAGCGTTACGCTTTGTTTAAAGATTTCCCTGTGGAACGAACCGGACTTACTAAAAACTACACTACTGTACGATTAGGTACACTGCCTATAAGTGTTGTAGCAAGGTTTAAGTATATCCATTCTATAAATAAATAAATATCTTGTGTAAAATTGTATCGTATTTAATAGTTTTTCCTAGTAAAATATAAAGCTATTTTATATACACCTCGCATAACATCAAGTATTTTTGGCGCCGCTGCCGGGGAAAAATTTCTTAAAAGCCGGAAGCGCAACGCTAATAAAAAAAAAAAAGATTTTTAGTTTAATTTTATTAAAAATTCGTTTTTGTAAAAATACGTTTTAATTATTCAAAAATATAAAAAGAAAAACAAAAATATAAGTATTTTTAAGATTTTGTTAAATATTTAAGTTTTATAAGTTTCTTTATTTTTAGTTTAGTTTATAAAAATATAAGTTTTATTTTAATATCTTTTATTTATTTAAAAACAGAAAACAGAAAATAAAAAAAAAATAAAGAAAAAAAACGCGTCGAATATTTAAATCTGTCAACTGAATTTCTGAACCCCGCGACTCGCGAGGTTTGAAGCATTAAATACCGCGACTCGCGGAGACGCTCTGACACGAGACAGAACCCTAATTCAGCATTTATTACGGATTATTAATTATTATTATTATTAACCCTAATTATTATTAATATTATAATTAAGTTTTATTTTAATTTAAGTTTTATTTAATTTATATTTTAGTTTATTAAGTTTAATTAAATTGTAAAATTAATAGTTTAATAAAATAAATAATATAAAAATAATATTTTTATAAAAATTGTAATTTTTACAACTTTTTGTATATTTTTATATTTTGTCCCTTTTTAATCATTGTAGCGTAATATTTGTATTTTTAGCTCATAATTAATTTTAAACTTAGTTTTTGCTATAGTGATTTTTACTCCTAGATTTTTAGGCTTTGCCGTAGAATTCCTTAAGTGCTTTTTCTTTAGACTAAGATTTAGGTACTTTAGAATTTTGCGACGCCTTTTTAAGTTTTAGTTTCTTTTTAAGTTATTTCCATTTGGGATTTAGTTTTTCCTGTAAGCTTTAATATTTTTAGACCTTTTACTATGTATCAATTATCATTCCAATTAGTAATTTCAATTTGCGATTATAATTTTAAGTTAGTTGTAGTAATAAGGTTAGGTTAGTCAAGTATTTTTAAGTTTTTATAAGTTTCTTTTATTTTTCCGTCACCTTTTATTTTTCAACCATTTTTTCTTTTTCGACCTTTTGCGACAAACTCTTTTTCTCTCTTATTTCTCGCCATTCTAGTTTTTAGGACTTAGAATTTTTTCTACTTCTTATCTAAATTTCTTAAAATTACGAAAATTTATTTTAAGTGGTTAAATTAATAGACATCAAAATTTTCTGGTTCGTAGTAATAGTTGGATTTGTACGTGGACCGGGTTATTGGAGCCAAACAGTCCTCAATTATATTGAGACCAAACGAATCCTGCCCCTCTGCTGCATCTTTTGGCTATTCGAAACGTGGGCAAAATCAGAAAAGTCTATTGATTGGATAACTTATTATAATTTTTCTTTCTTTTTAAAAAACTAATAGGATATTCAGTGAATGCACCGAGCAAGACGTTCACCACCTTTCGTACGTTCACCACCTGTAACTAGATCAAGACATTTAGCAAATATAACCGCCGTTGATTTTTCTTTAGAATCGTCATCCAGTCGACCAAGTACTTCAGTTCAAATTTCCGATAATCCATTTTTTGAACCCAACCTCACAATTGAGAATCCAGAGAATATTCAGGAACGGTTCGTAGATCCTGAACCATTAAACTTTCCTCCGGAACCACCAATCATTCAAACAGAGATTGTTGAGGAACGAACCATTAAATCAGAATCATCTAGTGATACCGATTCAACAAATTCAATTATGGAGAATCTGGAACCTTTAAGTATGGAAGACCGAATGAGAGCTAAACGCACTGGCCAAGGTCACGCAATTACTCATCCCGATATTAATGCGCCAGATTATGAAATCAAAGGACAAATTTTACACATGGTGACTAATCAATGCCAATTTAGTGGTGCGCCGAAGGAAGATCCAAATGAACATCTACGTACCTTTAATAGGATCTGCACACTATTTAAAATCCGAGAAGTGGAGGATGAACAGATATATCTCATGTTATTTCCCTGGACTTTAAAGGGAGAAGCCAAAGATTGGTTGGAATCGTTACCTGAAGGGGCAATCGATACATGGGACGTTTTAATTGACAAATTTCTTAAACAATTCTTTCCTGCATCTAAAGCCGTAAGACTTCAAGCAGAAATTGTTACGTTCACACAGAAGCCAAATGAAACTCTATATGAGGCGTGGACTAGATATGGAAAGTTGTTAAGAGGATGTCCGCAACATGGTTTAGACACCTGTCAAATAGTACAAATATTCTACCAAGGATGCGACATCACTACAAGGAAAGACATAGATATAGCAGCTGGTGGTTCTATTATGAAGAAAACCGAAACTGATGCTTACAAAATTATTGATAACACTGCTTCCCACTCACATGAGTGGCACCAAGAAAAAGATATCATTAGATCATCTAAAGCAGCTAGAGCCGATTCTAGCCATGACTTAGATTCCATTTCCGCAAAGATAGATGCTGTGGAGAGACGAATGGAAAAGATGACTAAAGATATTCACTCAATACGAATTAGTTGTGAGCAGTGTGGAGGACCACATTTGACAAAAGATTGTCTCAGTATTGAATTAACAATGGAACAAAGAGAGAATATTTCATACATAAACCAAAGGCCTGGAAATAATTATCAGAATAATTATCAACCGCCAAGACCGATTTACAATCAAAACCAGAATTATAACCGAAATATTCCATACAACAACCAACAAGGTCCTAGCAATCAACAAGTATCCAATAATACTTACAATCAGCAAAGACCGAATTTTCAAAACAAACCACCACAACAAATCGATGATAAAAAGCCGAATTTAGAAGATATGATGACGAAGCTAGTTGAAACTCAAACGCAGTTTTTCACATCTCAAAAACAAACCAATGAACAAAATGCTCAAGCATTTAGAAATCAACAAGCTTCTACTCAAAATCTGGAACAAGAAGTAAGTAACCTAGCAAGGTTAATAGGTGAAAGAAAACCGGGAAGTCTACCTAGTGATACAAATGCTAACCCCCGGAATGAAACAGCTAAAGCCATTACCACAAGAAGTGGTACAACACTTAAACCACCTGAAATACCTGTAACTTCTGATGAAGCCATTCCTACTCCACAAGAACCACAACCTGATCAAGATAAGGAAAAAGAACCGGTAGTTGAAAAGGTTAATGAAGATAACACAGTTCAGGACAAACCTTATGTTAAACCATACCAACCACCACTTCCTTACCCGAGTAAAATGAAGAAAGAAAAACTTGAAGCCGAGCAATCCAAATTCTTGGATATGTTTAAACAGATAAATGTAAATCTTCCTTTCATTGATGTGATTTCAGGAATGCCAAGATATGCTAAATTCTTGAAAGATCTAATCTCAAATAGAAAGAAAATGGAAGAACTCTCGGCTGTTACTATGAATGCTAATTGTTCAGCAGTGCTGTTGAATAAGATACCAGAAAAACTATCTGATCCAGGAAGTTTCACAATTCCATGTTTTCTGGGTAGTCTTAGTTCAATAGAAGCATTGGCAGACTTAGGTGCTAGTATAAATCTAATGCCGTATTCACTATACGCTAAACTAGACCTTGGAGAATTGAAACCAACCAGAATAAGCATACAATTAGCCGATAGATCAATAAAATATCCTAGAGGGATAATGGAGAACATGCTAGTTAAAGTTGGTAATTTAGTATTTCCAGTAGATTTTGTTGTTTTGGACATGGAAGAAGATTCTCAAGTTCCTCTCATATTAGGAAGACCATTCTTAAACACGGCTAAAGCAATGATAGACGTGTTCGGTAAGAAACTGACCCTAAGTATAGAGGATGAGAGTGTTACCTTTTCAGTTGATAGAGCAATGCAACAGCCACAATCTGCAGATGATACATGTTATTATATTCAAACTATAGATGCACATGCAGAATTATTAGAAGAATTTCCAGAATTACAAGGAACAGGAGAATGTTCTTTAGGAGAAGGTAATGAACCAATTGATGAAGCTGAAATGTTAGCTACACTTATAGCTAATGGATATGAACCAACAACAGAAGAAATTTAAATGCTAAAAGAAGAAGACAGATATCGATATAAATCATCGATAGAAGAACCTCCGAAATTAGAGTTAAAGCCACTTCCAAACCATTTGGAATACGCTTATTTACATGGTGAATCTGAATTACCTGTAATAATATCGCCTTCTCTTACTGAAAATGAGAAATCACAACTCATTTCTGTGTTGAAAGCTCATAAACCAGCCATTGCATGGAAGATTCATGATATTAAAGGAATAAGTCCTTCGTATTGCACACATAAAATCCTTATGGAAGAAGGTCATAAAACGTATGTGCAATGCCAACGAAGACTAAATCCTAATATGCAAGATGTAGTTAAGAAAGAGATTATTAAACTGCTAGATGCAGGTTTGATATATCCAATTTCTGATAGTCCATGGGTAAGCCCAGTTCAATGCGTACCTAAGAAGGGTGGCATGACTGTCATTACAAATGAGAAAAATGAGCTTATTCCTACTAGGACTGTAACAGGATGGCGTGTATGTATTGATTATAGAAAATTAAATGACGCCACCAGAAAAGATCACTTTCCCTTACCTTTCATTGATCAAATGTTGGAAAGATTAGCCGGAAATAGTTACTATTGTTTTCTAGATGGATTTTCCGGATATTTTCAAATTCCAATAGCACCCGAGGACCAAGAGAAAACCATATTCACGTGCCCTTATGGTACTTTTGCTTACAAACGCATGCCATTTGGACTTTGCAACGCCCCTGCAACCTTTCAAAGGTGTATGATGGCGATTTTTCACGACATGATAGAAGAATGCATGGAAGTATTCATGGATGACTTTTCAGTCTTCGGTGATACCTTTAAATCATGTCTAGTTAATCTGGAACGAATGCTAATTAGATGCGAAAAATCAAATCTAGTACTTAATTGGGAGAAATGCCATTTCATGGTTAAAGAAGGCATCGTTCTTGGACATAAAATTTCAAAAGAAGGAATTGAAGTGGATAGAGCTAAAGTAGATGTAATTGCTAAACTTCCACATCCCACCAATGTTAGAGGAGTTAGGAGTTTTCTAGGGCATGCCGGTTTTTACCGACGTTTCATAAAAGATTTTTCTAAAATTGCCACTCCTATGAATAAACTCCTAGAAAAGGATGCTCCATTCATCTTTTCAGATGAGTGTATCAAATCTTTTAATATTCTTAAAGAAAAACTCACTAATGCACCGATCATGATAACACCAAATTAGAATCTACCATTTGAACTAATGTGCGATGCAAGTGATTTTGCAATGGGAGCCGTTTTAGGACAAAGGATTGAAAAACGATTTCAACCTATATATTATGCTAGTAAGACGTTACAAGGAGCACAAACAAACTATACAACTACTGAAAAAGAACTCCTTGCTATTGTCTTTGCTTTTGACAAATTTCGATCATATCTCGTTCTAGCAAAAACGGTGGTCTATACCGACCATTCTGCTCTTAGATACCTATTTTCAAAACAAGATGCTAAACCAAGATTAATCCGTTGGATCTTACTCTTACAAGAGTTTGATATTGAAATCCGAGATAAAAGAGGAGCAGAAAATCTCGCCGCTGATCATCTTTCTCGTCTTGAAAATCCCGAATTAGAAGTTCTAAATGAATCGGCCATACAAGACAACTTTCCTGATGAATATCTATTAAAGATAGATTATAAAGAAATCCCATGGTTTGCAGACTATGCAAACTACTTAGTTTGTGGATTCCTTGAAAAAGAATTATCGTACCAAAGACGAAAGAAATTCTTCAGTGATATAAAACACTATTTCTGGGAAGATCCACATCTGTTTAAAAGTTGTCCCGATGGAATAATACGCCGATGTGTATTTGGAGATGAAGCTAGTAAAATTTTAAACCATTGTCACACAGGACCAACAGGAGGGCATTATGGGCCTCAACTAACAGCAAGAAAAGTTTATGAAGCTGGATTCTATTGGCCTACAATTTACAAAGACGCATACCTTCTTTGCAAATCCTGTGATACATGTCAAAGGGCCGGAAAAATAAGTCAACGTGATGAAATGCCACAAAATGTCATCCAAGTATGTGAAGTATTTGACATTTGGGGTATTGACTTTATGGGTCCATTTCCAAAATCTAATAATAATCTATATATACTCGTAGCCATTGATTATGTATCTAAATGGGCGGAAGCACAAGCTCTCCCAACTAACGATGCACGAGTTGTAGTCAACTTTTTAAAACGTCTTTTTGCAAGGTTTGGAACACCGAAAGCTTTAATAAGTGATCGGGGTACTCATTTCTGTAATAATCAACTTGAGAAAGTTCTTAAAAGATATGGAGTAACTCATAAAATCTCCACCGCATATCATCCACAAACAAGTGGACAAGTTGAAAATACAAACCGAGCTTTAAAACGTATTCTAGAGAAAACCGTAGGATCAAATCCGAAGGAATGGTCCATTAAATTGGAGGATGCACTCTGGGCTTTTAGAACAGCCTACAAAACTCCAATTGGAACCACACCTTTTAGACTTGTTTATGGAAAAACATGTCATCTTCCAGTAGAAATTGAACACAAAGCATTTTGGGCTTTGAAAACATGTAATCTTGATTTACATGAAGCCGGACGTCTACGATTAAGTCAACTAAATGAATTAGAAGAATTAAGACGTGAAGCATACGAAAATTCGTTAATCTATAAAGAAAGAACGAAGAAATGGCATGATAAAAGAATCAGAAGTTCAAAAGAATTTAAAGAAGGAGACAGAGTTCTTCTTTTCAATTCACGATTCAAGCTATTTCCTGGAAAATTGAAATCAAGATGGTCTGGACCATTCATAGTCAAAAGAGTTTTCCCATACGGAACGATAGAATTGATAAATTCAAATGGGATTGAATTTAAAGTTAATGGTCACAGAGTTAAACATTACATACACGGTCCGATGGAAGTCGACAACGAAGTTAATCACAATTTCGACACCACAGCTAACTAAGTGTGGGGAGAATCAAGTCTTTAAAGGATAATATGTATTTATGTTAGAGTTAGATTGTCTGTTTTCGTGTAGTTCTCGAAAATGGAACCCGAATGATCTTTCCCTAGCAGACCCTAAAGAACTAGTCTTCTCCCCCCATTCTGAATTTTTATTTTTTTTAGGTTTTTACAAAATGAAGACTGCCTGTGAACTAAACCATGGTCTAATGCTACACGCTTTGATCACTAAAAGAAATAATGACATACTACCGAGTGAAATAGTATCAGTAATCAGAGAAAGAATGGACGGAGTTAGAAAAGAATCCAGATGCGAAGATAATAAGTTACAATTTGGTAAAGGAAAATCAAAATCCGCAGCGAAAAGAAGAGCACGACACCTAGAAAGATGTCACAAATGCGGAAAATGGTCACATGGAGGTAAATGTTCAAATAATCAAACCTATTCAAATACCGAATTTGTTACTTTATGCAGAGACGGACCGTTCACATGTTTAGAAGAAAAGACACTGAATGCTCGAGGTTACGCCTATGTAGCCATGGAAAATCAATTAAACCGACTATCTTATGAATGGGATATATCATATAACTAAGAAATCTATTTCACAGGTATGTCTGTACAGTTTTTATTTTTTTTATTTTTAACCTTTTGATAATAAACGCTAATTTGTTCGCTAAAAAGTATTAAATTGGTATTAAATAAAATTAGGTTTGGCGACCGAAATTATTGATATCATTCAAAAATTTATTACATCACTGCGAAATTTAACGTTTATTCTTAAGGTATAAATATCTTTAATCAATCAACCCAAAATATTTCAAAAATTCGTCATGAGTTAAATTAGGTCTTGGAACCGAAATTACTTTACCGAAAAGAGGGGCGCATATTTTTGATAATATTTGATTGATTAAAGTGGGATAAAAAGACAAAAAGATTTTTAAATTTATTTTTACCATGTTTTTAAAATTAATATTTAAATCTTAAATTAATATTATAAACTTTGTAAAAACAATATATTTAAAATATTTGAAAAATTAATATAAGTTTGATATGAATTTGTGAATTTTTAAATTAAGTTTGGTGTGAATTTTTAATTTTTAAAATATAAATTTTTAATTTTATGCATTTTAAATTTTAAGTTTGGTGTGAATTTTTAATTTTTAATTTTTAATTTTGAATTTTATATTTAAGTTGTGTGAATTTAAAAATAAAAATTTACTTTATCTCATTAAGTTAAGAATATGATTTTTAAAATTCATCGTAAGTTGAAGACTAGGTCTTTGAACCGAAATTGCTTTACCCGAGGGAGGGACGAGAACTTTTATTATCATTATTTTTAATCTTATTGAATTAGAGTATGCCAAAAACATTGAAAAAACCCAAAAATCTTAGCTTTTAAAACAATCGCTACAAAAAGACAAATTTTAAAATTTTGTCGAGAGACGGACTAGGACATCGATCCGAAACGACCTCGTCCTAAATAACAAGGGAAACAAAATTTTAAAATTAAGTACTTAATTGTTTTAATAAGTTAATGATTATAAAAAAAAAAAAAAAAAAAAAAAAACTCCGCGAGTCGCGGAGTTTGAAGTGCAAAACCTCCGCGAGTCGCGGAGGAGTCGGATTACAGAAAAAAAAATAAAGAGCTGCAACAGCTCAGTTTCAACCCCAAAAACAGAAAAATAGCTGCGAAAACTGCACCCGAAAAACCCGAGAAAAAACCCCAAAAATCACAATTTTTAACCGTTAATCACCAAATCTTTTGCTAAAATCATGTTGAGAAGGATGCTATCTAAGAATTACTCAAGAAAAACGGTAAATTTCTACACCTAAACACCATTTAATCCGAAATTTGATGTTCTTGAGCAATTTTTTCCCCAATTTGATTTTGATGCTTTTTAGTGTAATTAAGCTTAAATTGTTTATGTATTATGCTTGTATAACCTAGATTGATGCTGTTTAACATGATTAGAAGCCTTAAACTTCACATTTTGAGTAATCTAGGGTTTGTGTTCTTGAGCAAATTTGGGGCTTTTTGATATAAACAGGTTATGGCCGATTTTTGTCATGAATTGTTGCTAAATTAAGTAGTGTAACATGTCTAGGTAGTTAAATGATCCAAACTTTGAGCCTAAACATGATTTTGAGAATTAAAGTGGACTTTTTCAAGTCTAAAGTTCATGAACTTGATTTTTGAAAGATAATGCCATTTGAGACTTGTTTAATTGCTAGTAATGATTATTTTGACATGTTATTTGAGTTGAATGCTTATGAACTTGGCGAACATTTTCGTATATGCTTATTTGAAAAAGTGTAGATTTGATAAAAATGTGAAAATGAGCTTAAGTTTGATATAAATTGATAATGTCATTGTAATTATTTTGATTGATGATTTTGCTGACACTAATGCATATTTGGATGCACAAAAATTGTGTTTGATGTGTTTTGCAGAATGAAAGGGGTGAATCTTCATCCCAAGCCCGCAATGCTCCTGCTGAGAATTTGGAACAACAGGAGGTGGATAACTACTACAAGCAGGATATACCTCATCCAGTCATGACCTTTTCCGATATGCACTTGGAAGAGTTGCACCCGAACCTGAGATTTGACAGACTTTGGATAGATTATCCAAAATATCAACGGGGTTTGCATACTCTTCATTCTAAGGTTGTTGAGGTACCGAGGGTCATAGAATGGGGACCCTTAGAAGCTGTAGAATTGGCCGGGCCAATTAGGGAATTACTTGTACAGAGGTATGGTAATTCTTCTTTTAATGACTGGATATGTTTATTCACCATACGTAGACCTGTATATAAAGTATGGTGTGAAGAATTGTTATGTAGTATAGAGTTGAATGATCGGGTAGCTAGTTTAACCGATCGTTCTTTTATTAGATTTTTGTTAGGCGGTTCGATGCGCCACATGTCTTTACTGGACATGGCTCAGGCTTTACGTATATATACGCCTGAGGAGTTAGCGTCTGCCGATTGTAGAGGATTGATACTAAACGGTAGAAAGATAGATGAAAATTTTGATACACACGGTGTGTGGAGTCAAATGACAAGCCATCACCGTTTCAAAGGGGGAAATTACTCTTATTTGGATATAGATAGAGCCGAATTAAGAGTGATACATAGGTTTTTAGCTAATTCGATTACACAAAGGGGTAAGAACAAAGAAAAAGTAAATGAACAGGATTTGTTTTACCATATGTGTATTCGAGACCCACAGAGCGCTGTAAGTATACCATATTGTGTGGGTTATTATTTATCAGCTATGGTTCGGGGGATGCGACCACATAGCATAATAGAAGGTGGTATTTTTATTACTTTGATTGGTGAATATCTCGGTGTGGATATAAGTCGGGGGGGATTATTACTAGAAGAGCCGGAACCCCGCTATACTATAGGTTTAAATGTATACCATGGTGCGAAAGTTTTGAAGAGGCGAAATAACGCCGCAGTACGATACCATGGTAGACATCCACAGGTGGAGAGAAACCAGCAGCAAGGTAATGTAGGAGGGGGGAATGAGATGCAAGAAATGCATAGGTTTATAGCTTCTCAGGAATACGAAAATGCTAGACAGAGAGCATTTGAAGATTGGCAAGTTCATCAGAACCAGATCATAGCTCATTGCCAACATATAGGTAGAAACTATATTCCTACACCGAAACCCATCTTCCCTCCTTGGTCTATAGAGATGCAGCCACCATATCCTACGTATGACCCTGCCGAAGCATTCTATAGCACTTATGGTTATGCTTGGAACCCCTATTGGTACCAATATCATCCTTAGTTTACTTATTATTTTTTATTATTTTGTAATTTGTAATTATTGATACGTTTAATACTTTTGTTAATATTGTAATCATTTTTATAATTATCTAACTTTTATTCTTAGATTTTAATAATTTTTGAATGTGGGGTAATAAACCAAACTTCAAAAATATGTATATATGTTTGCAGTTTATCTTATGTACACAACAGGGTAAAACAACGCATTTTCAAAGACTGGCATTAAGTTCAGCAAAAGCAAGTAATTTTGACGACAAGATGCAAAATATATGTGAAATAACAACAAGACGGAATGAACAAATGATGTGCACCATTTATCATTCAGCAAACAAACGCCAATATAATTGGAAACTTTGGTAAAAATTTAATCATTTTCACACTAATCACCCTCAATAATTTAAATTGTTACTGATTTCTTGCAAATGAGGGCATTGCAAGATCTTAAGTGTGGGAAGGGGTTAAATTCTTTCGGATTTTAAAATTTTTATCTTAAACACTTGGTTACCATTAAAAATACTAGTAAAGCAGTAGTTGTATTAGAATCTAGTGCTCTCTGATAAAAAAGAACAGCCCTAGTCTTATATACTGACTACCCAATTCTAGTAAAATTTTTCATTTTTTTTTTCAATTAAATGAATTCAAAATCATGTTTATACATATTTATGAACGATAAAACTAGGTTTTAACACTGAAATTATTGTTACCTCGGAAAGGACATAAATTAAGAAACAAACTAAAATGTTAAAATTCATTTAAAATGGAATAGAGGACGATAAAAAGGAAAATAAAAGCCAAGTGTGGGAAAATTTACCAAGTTATCTTAAACATATGTCACATATATCTGTAACAAATAACTGAAAATACTTTTGCTTTGGACTAAACTAAACTGTTTTACCCGATGAAAGAAAAGAAGAGATGGATCTACACGATGAATCAATTCCATCACTAAAAGGAAGTAAAGTCTTCCGAAAAAAAAAAAACGCGCTTCTTGATTTAGGTCATGAAGTTGTCGTTCAGACCAGCTGTAGGTTGACGAAAAATCTAGAAAAGTCATCACTAAAATCAGCAGGAAATCCACGGACCTCAGCATAAAACAGGGTCACCATGTGGTCAGATTTATCCTAACCATGAGAAGGATTTATCTCGTACAATGGGGGGGGCACCATGCAAATTAGCTAGATAAGACTAATGAATCAGATCCCCAGAAAGGATAATCTCCTTAAAGATTAAAAATCAGCTTTTAAGACTGATATTACTCAATCCTAGAGATTGATCGTAAAGATTGAGAATTCAAACTCATGGAATTCAATGATATCTAAACTCGAGCTTGAACGAGAAAATATTTTGATCAAAAATACAAACCGATTTGTTTTCTGAAAAACCATTTTCAATGCGTTCATTACCATTGAACGTAAAATCCTAAGAATTCACCTGGAATTCATTAGGTCACCTGAACTAAATCGGGTGTCAACCGTAAGAACGGTGGTTGCATAGTGGTCAAAGACAGGACCTTGTGCCAGACCGAAAAATTATAAGGGTGAGCTTTACTATTGCTCCTACCAAGGATAGTAATTGCGTCTGACACGTTATAGACCATAATCAAAAGCATGTCACGGGACATTGCCTTAACAGTTGCTTGTTCAACGCTTTCCTTTACAACCGGACGGTAGTTTGCCGAAAGGTAATATACGGAACAAGTAAACTGGACGTGTTGCTTTCCAAATACAAGGTTAGCAAGTGGGTGACACAAAACCGCAAGTTTGAGCTAAAATTTTCAAATCTGAAACCCACCAAACCCACAAAAATATTTTGCAAACACCGGTAAAGGGTTATTCCGGAAAACTTATCTAGGGTAAAAACTAGATTTAATTTTCAAAAGATCAAATGTTTTCATAAAGATCCAATTTCCTTAATGGATCTAAATTTTTATAGTCATGTGGGACTGTAAACCATATCGTTACTACCATTGTTTATACCGCCGTATAGAAATCACTGATGTACAAAGTGTGAAGAATAAAGAAGTGATTCTAGTATTTCAATACGATATTGCTTGAGGACAAGCAACGCTCAAGTGTGGGAATATTTGATAATGCTAAAAACGAACATATATTTCATAGCATTATTCCTCAAGAAAGACAAGCTTTTAGTTGCAATTGTTCTATTTACAAGTGATATTCGTTTAAATAATAAAAGGTGAAGACAAAAGACAGATTCGACGAATTGAAGACGCAAACGACCAAAAAGCTCAAAAGTACAAAAGACAATCAAAGAGGTTCCAATTATTGATAAGAAACGTCTCGAAATTACAAGAGTACAAGATTCAAAACGCAAAGTACAAAATATAAAATTGTACGCAAGGACGTTCGAAAATCCGGAACCGGGACCAGAGTCAACTCTTAACGCTCGACGCAACGGACTAAAAATTACAAGTTAACTATGTATATAAATATAATATAATATATAATTAATTATATTAATTATATATATATTATATATATATATATTATAAACCGTCGGTAAACAAAGAGCCAAACTCCTCTGAGCTGTAAAAGTAATCTCCGCGACTCGCGGAGATTGAAGGCAAAATTCACACCGAGTCGCGGAGCCCTAAATTTGAAAACTGCCTATAAAGCCAACCGAATTCTGATCAAAAACCATATCTTTTTCTTCTCTTATCATACGTAAAATTTATATATATATATATAATTTATATTTTAATTTTAATTTTAATTCTAATAATAAGGGTATGTTAGCGAATGTTGTAAGGGTGTAAGTCGAAATTCTGTCCGTGTAACGCTACGCTATTTTTAATCATTGTAAGTTATGTTCAACCTTTTTACATTAATGTCTCGTAGCTAAGTTATTATTATGCTTATTTAAAATGAAGTAATCATGATGTTGGGCTAATTACTAAAATTGGGTAATTGGGCTTTGTACCATAATTGGGGTTTGGACAAAAGAACGACACTTGTGGAAATTAGACTATGGGCTATTAATGGGCTTTATATTTGTTTAACTAAATGAAAGTTTGTTAATGTTAATATAAAGATTTACAATTGGGCGTCCCTATAAATTACCATATACACTCAATCGGACACGATGGGCGGGGTATTTATATGTACGAATAATCATTCATTTAACCGGACATGGGAATGGATTAATAGCCACTAGAATAATTAAAACAGGGGTGAAATTACATTCAAGGGTAATTGGTGTAATTGTTAACAAAGTAGTAAAACCTTGGTTTACACGCAGTCGATAACCTGGTGTATTCATTAAACAAAGTATTAAAACCTTGTTACAATTCGAATCCCCAATTAGTTGGAATATTTAACTTCGGGTATAATAATAATTTGACGAGGACACTCGCACTTTATATTTATGACTGATGGACTGTTATGGACAAAAACCAGACGGACATATTAAATAATCCAGGACAAAGGACAATTAACCCATGGGCATAAAACTAAAATCAACATGTCAAACATCATGATTACGGAAGTTTAAATAAGCATAATTCTTTTATTTCATATTTAATTTCCTTTATTTTATATTTAATTGCACTTCTAATTATCGCACTTTTATTTATTGTTATTTAATCGCACTTTTAATTATAGTACTTTTTAATTATCGCAAGTTTATTTTATCGCACTTTTATTATTCGCAATTTCATTATCGTTATTTACTTTAAGTTTTAATTTAAGTCTTTTATTTATTTAATATTTTACATTAGGTTTTAACTGCGACTAAAGTTTTAAAATCGACAAACCGGTCATTAAACGGTAAAAACCCCCCTTTATAATAATAATATTACTTATATATATGTTTGTATTTTTATAAAAGTAAACTAATATAGCGTTACGCTTTGTTTAAAGATTTCCCTGTGGAACGAACTGGACTTACTAAAAACTACACTACTGTACGATTAGGTACACTGCCTATAAGTGTTGTAGCAAGGTTTAAGTATATCCATTCTATAAATAAATAAATATCTTGTGTAAAATTGTATCGTATTTAATAGTTTTTCCTAGTAAAATATAAAGCTATTTTATATACACCTCGCATAACATCAGACGTTCCTAATGGAAGTACCCTAGGGTGACGTTTTGATTGTCGGGCGAAGGGCGTAAGACTTTGTGCAACCAAGCATTCCATGATATTTGTAGAGTGTTTATACCAAGCCATGGGTATGGGTTTTGGTGTTCGGATGTAAGCGCGTGTTCGCTTTTGTGTTGAAGTTGATGAACCATGAGGTTCAACGGGTGGGATGAAACCCTTGAAATCGAGTGTTGATCTCGATGTATGTTGGTAAAGGAGTCTACGTGACGTGACATTAGGTGCCTCTTTTATACCTACTAGCGTGGTGTTCGACTCCGATTATATTGCGGTTACGTTGTACTTAGGGTACCGAGTGAAACCCTTAGGTACATGAGTGACTGGGTGAAAGTTGACAAACTATAGCAATTGGATGATTGCGAGAGTAAAGTTTGTGTAGTTTGTGATGAGCTCTTCGTTCGAAGTGTTTAGGGATTGGTTAAAATCCTTCGTATGCTCAAGGTTGGAGCAAGATGTAATGATGGGTCGTGTGAACCCAATTGTTGGTAAAGTCTACCTTAGGTAGCATTGTACGGTTGTACAAGATGCGGTTATGGAACGTAGTTCCAAGTGGGGGAATTACACTCCCACACGAGGAGGTTTTTAGTGTGAGATTTCAGATGACGCTTTTAGTAGATCCGAAACTTGTGTGGGGACCTAGTTTTGGTCGATTGTGGTAGAGTACAACTTCGGTTAAATTGTACTTATGATTCTGGATTTGAATTATCACCGAGGTGGTAATGTGGTAAATCTCGTTGAGAGATAATGGACGTGTTTGACGAGCAAGGTGAAATCCCTCGGTTAAGGGATGTGCGTGGTAGATTCTCTTTTAGAGAATTATTGTTTTGTGCCTATGATTGATATAGGTGGTTCTTGCTCGATTGTGTGAATGGTTAGTGGTATCCATTAGGATTCACTATGGCGTAGCAGAGCGCGATGTTACGCTACTCGTTGTTCGAGGCTAAAAGGGCGTTGATTGGTGAAGCATGACCTTCGGGGTCCGCTGACTTCATCATGGGATTATTGATTGGTGAAGCATGACCTTCGGGGTCCGCTGACTTCATCATGGGAGTATGTGATTGGTGAAGCATGACCTTCAGGGTCCGCTGACTTCATCATGGGACTAGTGTTATATCGGTAAAGCATGACCGTTGACGGGGTCCGCTGACTTCATCCGATGTTGAGATTTGTAAGTGGATCGCGTGTGTTTTCAGATTCACGATGACGCATGTAGTTTCGGTCATCTTATTGTGGAAGTGAGTCGCGTGTAGTTCGGATTCACAAATGACTCGTGTGGTTTCGGTCATTGTATTGAGAAGTGAGTCTCGTGTAGCTCAGATTCACAAAGTGACGCGTGTGGTTGCGGTCATTCTTTTGGGATAGTGACTCTCGTGTAGTTCGGATTCACTAGGGCGCGTGTAGTTCGGCCAATCCCGAATGTTGTGCGGTGGAGGTAGTGAGTCGCGTGTGGTTGTGGATTCACTAAGGTGCGTGTAGTTTTTGGCCATCCTTCATGTTGTTTGATCTATCGGTAGTTTTATACACCGATGGTGGGATCGTAAGGACCATGTTGTTTGATCTATCGGTTGTTTTATACACCGATGGTGGGGTCGTAAGGACCATGTTGTTTGATCTATCGGTTGTTTTATACACTGATGGTGGGGTCGTAAGGACCATGTTGTTTGATCTATTGGTTGTTTTATACGCTAATGGTGGGGTCGTGAGGACCGTGTTGTATGATTAGTGATGCGATAGCCGTGTTTCGCTCACATGATGTTACGGGTGTGACGATGGTCGATTTTGTACACCTCGGGATTTGCGTTGCCATGGTCGTTGGACGCAATCGATTTTAGCCGTTGGATTATGATGTTACGGTAGTTGCGTATTGGTCGTGTTGCGCACTACAAAGAAGACCCTGTTTCCATTTCAGTTGATCGGGACGCCGTACAGGATTCGGGACGCCGTCCAGCAAAGAAGAGTTGGATGCCGTCCAATATTTGGGACTCCATCTAGTTGGTCTGTCTGGCCAGCTATGAGATTTGTCTTTTCACTTGGTGGCCAGTTTTAAGCCACAAATGGGCAAAGGTTGAGCTCATTCAACCTTATCTTCATCAACAAAACACTCTCAACCATATTTAGAGAGAGAGTAAGGGTTTCGAGAGAGAGAGAGAGAGAGAGAGAGAGAGAGAGAGAGCTTGATTTAGAGAAGAAGGAGTCAGTTTCTCACCAAAGCTCGGGTTCTAAAGTTGCTCATCTCGTTCGCGGCTACATTGTGGTTGTATTGGTAAGCTCAAACTCCGAATTTCATTTGTTAGATTTGATATTCAAGTTAGGGTTTTGAGCTAGTTTGTTGTAAAACCCTTTTAGATGATGAAGTGGGTTCATGGTAACTAGTTATTCTTGTCACTTGGCGGGTTTTGGGTTGGTTGACGTTTTGTCCTTGATTAGGCTTTGATCTTGAGTTTAATCACTAGGTTTAGTGATTATGGAAGTGTTGGAACACTTTTGGGTGTGTTTGATTATCTAATTTTGAAATGGGTCAAAATTAGGGTTTTGGTGTCTAAATGGGTAAGACACGTGTTTAACACTTGTGTCCGGGTTTAATCGATGTATTAGGACCATTTTCACTCGTGTTAGTGATTTATTGGTTAGTTTGAGCGCGGTTTGTGCTTGGAAGTGCATTTGGGTCAAAATTGCACTAGGTGTAAATTGGGTTGGTTTGTAAATACACCCTAATTGTGTTGTTGAATTGTGATAAAGGAATAGGTACATTCCATCGACGATTTAACGCCCCGTCCTAATCCATCTGGAAGAAGTCTATATCGATTATAAACGATTCATAATAGTTAATTACATCGCGAGGTACTTGACCTCTATATGATACATTTTTACAAACATTGCATTCGTTTTTAAAAGACAACCTTTCATTACATCAAAAGTTGACAGGTATGCATACCATTTCATAATATCCAAACTATAAATGACCTAATCCATCATTTACTTAATAATAATCTCTAATGAACTTCAACGACTCGAATGCAACGTCTTTTGAAATATGTCATGAATGACTCCAAGTAATATCTTTAAAATGAGCTAATGCACAGCGGAAGATTTCTTTCAAACCTGAGAATAAACATGCTTTCAAGTGTCAACCAAAAGGTTGGTGAGTTCATTAGTTTATAGTAATCATTTCATTTTCATCATTTTAATAGACCACAAGATTTTAAGTATTATAAAACGTGCAGAAGTCCCATTCCAACTGCACAAAAAAATATCTTTCATATGAAGAACACCTGGTGAGGATTCAAAATATAATAGTAACCATCTGTGCCGGTCTTTCACCCCACGGCTGAATACATGTGCCTTCAAAATATAGAACCTCTGTGCCGGTCTTTACACCCCACGGCTGAACACATGTTTATAAAATATAGGACAACCGGTGCCAAAATGTCATAAATAATAAACCATCCACCCGGCTCGGGAGCTCATACGCTCTAACGAAAACTGGGGGCTAATGCGTGTCATAATAATCAACCCCAATCCCAGATAATTCTATCATAGAATGCAGTTAAGGTACTTGTGTCTATTTCGTAAAACAGTTATAAAAATTGTGCATGTATTCTCAGCCCAAAAATGTAAAGGGTAAAAAGGCAAATGAAACTCACCTAATGTATTTTGTAGTAAAAATACATAGAACGACATTGAACAAGTATAGGGTTGGCCTCGGATTCACGAACCTATATCATTTATATATTTATTAATATACATAGTTGTAATCGAACAAATGTATATCTAATTTTTATTAGTTACACCATATCCGTATATATTTTTAATTTGTGTTTCCATTTAAAATGATTAATATTTACATAGATATATTAATATATATATATATATATATATATATATATATATATATATATATATATATATATATATATATTATATATATATATATATATATTGTTTAGTATTATTAACAAAATACCTAAATTGTCATATATGAGTATTTATATACAATTTGTTAATATGATTAATATATACATATAATCTTAATAATAATATTTTCAAAACCTTTATTTTTATACTCATAATACTTTTAATAGTAATGATATTGATATTACTAATAATCATAATACTTTTGTTTTAGTGATAACTTTAAATAAATTGTTAGTAATGATAATAAGTCTTAATAATAATAGCACGGATATTAATAATCTTGATAATATTAAGATAGTACTTATAGCAATAATAGTAATGATAATAATGATATTACAATTTTAAGTATGTTAATAATACTTAATAGGAATGATACTAGTTCAAATAAAAAAAATGATAATTTTATTATTTGCATAATAAAGCTAATAATATTAGTTATTATCATAGTATTGGTAATTTTTATCCTAATACTTGTATTGGTAATAATAATAATAAATATATTACTAATAATAACAATATTGATAATTATAATATTAATGATCTTAATAATAATAATACTAATTATAGTATAATAATAATAATAACACTAATAACAATAACAATTAGTAACTTTATGATAACAATAATAATCATAATAATAAATTGAATGATAATAATAATAACAAATATATAACTACCTCAATGTATAGGCTTTTTAAAAAAAAACTCGCCCCATCCAGGCTCGAACCCGTGACCTCTCAACCAAATCAACACTCCTAACCATCCAAGCCAAATCTGTTTTTCTGATATTATGCCCACTCTATATATATTTAAACTGTACCCTTCTGTTTTCCCCTTTACCTCTTCTTATTCATATATTCCAGTCGACCAGAGTTTGATGTTTTTAACAATTAAGTTTTTGTTTTTAAGTTTAGAAATTACAGATAAATATATTATCACACATATTGTGACATCCACTTAATCACACGCGAATAAATAAAAAAAAATAAGAAACACCACAGCAGTCGCTGTTATAAACAAAAAAAAAAAAATTTGAATTTCAATTTTTTTGATGGTTTTGGACCAAGGTTTCTACACGAAGTACTTTTCAATTCTATCCTAGAAACTATTAGAAGCGTCAATTTAACTTGAATCGTAACACAGAGCTGGAATTCGATTGGAGAAAAATGTTTGACTTTTTGTTTCAAATACTTTGACTCGCGAATTCGAGTTTGATTTTAAGAATTGAAATTCGAAACTTTACAGGAAGTTTACTTGTAAGATTCCTAACACAATGGCATTAATGGATTTTGAAAATTGATTCAATTTCAATTTTTGCCAAAAAAGTGATGATACAGGGGACGTGAAGAAGAAAAAGAAAAAAAATATATATATATTTTTCTGCTTTTCGACTGAATTCTGAAGACAAGTTATAGCACAAGTTGTAGTCGCCCATTTCAAATAGAACAAGCCAAAAATTAAAAAGCAGAAGATGAAAGGTAACCAAATTTCGTACGAATTGATTCTAATATCTATTATTTTTGTTTTCATTCAGAATATTACTGATTTATAATTAATATTATGTTAATAGTTAAATACAGATATTTATTTAGTAAAATACTAATAATAATAATAATATTATTATTATTATTAATAACAATATGACTACTACTAATATTAAGAATAATGATAATAATAATATTAAATAAAAATGATTATGAAACATATCATTAGGATAATAATTATAATTATAATTATTATAATACTAATAATAATTATAATACTAGTAATACTAATGATATTACTATAAAACTGATAATAATAATTTTATTCATGATAATAATACTATTTGTATTATTTATAATAATAATGATATTTATAAAAATAATAATCATAATAATAATTAGAATCGTAATTTTTATTACTAATTATAATAATAATGAAAGTAATAATAACAACTCATATTATAACTTGTAATTAAATTTAGTATATCAATGTTATTAATTTGTCATATATATATAGCAGCTTAATTATTCTGTATATTATTTTACGTTTTGATTCTAATAATTAAAGTGTATTTTATTATCTTAAATATTATGCATATACACTTATATTTATATTTATCCATATATATATATTTACATATTTGTTTCTAATGATTATCTTATCAGCATACACGAGAAATTATAGTAAAGCACATATTGAAGTTAAGCAGGAATCTCTACTAAATTTTGACTAACTCTCGATAATTGATACTTTGTTCTCGCTTGTAAATCACCTTACCATTTATTCCGAATACCGTTAAAAAGAAATGATTTTCTCAAATCAACGTGGGCCTTGTAAAAGAGACTCATAATCATACAATGTACCTGATAACTCAATCATTTGATATTATCTTCTAATTCCATTGATAAACATATTGAACTAAATACTTTTATGTAAAGTATTATATCTCTAATACTTTGTTAACGTTTTTAATTAACAAGTATATATATAATATATACATATTAGTATACACATAAATGTTCGTGAATCGTCGAGCACAGTTAAAGGGTAACTGATTACATGAATATAGATTTCAAAACTTTCGTGACTCAACATTACAGATTTTGCTTATCGTGTCAGAAACATATAAAGATTGAAGTTTAAATTTGGTCGAAAATTCCCGGGTCATCACAGTACCTACTCGTTAAAGAAATTTCGTCCCCAAAATTTGATAGAAGTCGTCATAGATAACAATAAGAATGTTTTTATGACAAATATTAGTTGATAAATAGAGTTTTATCATCATTGAGTAATATGGATAAAACCATTTGATTTTGTGAAGAGTACGAGTGAAGCTATCACCAAAGAGTGAAATGAGTAGGTATAGATTCGTCATATCTTTTGACGTAGATAGGATTGATTTCCAAGTTCAAGAGATTTGGAGAAAATCTTCGTAATAAGATTTGATTCTTCGGTAATCAAAAGAATTAGGATCCGCTTTAAATGAGATCATCTGTTTTGATTGCTCTGTCAGATATTTCACTATAAATCCACCCCCTTCGTTTCCTTATTTTCCACAACTCACACCTTCTATTCTTTTTCCCTTAATTCATACTTTAAAGCATTCATCAATATGCTCTATCCCGTTCTGATCCTTGATATACTCTTAACTTTCATATCTGTCATTCTCCTCTTTCATCTACCACCGACGGATTTTATTTACTTCGACTATTACCTTGGGGTTATAGTGTGTTTAATTTTTCTCGTGTCTTTACGTGGCAATACGTTTTGATATGCACGGTTTGTAATTTACGTGTTGTTGTCGAGCTTTATATTTTCTTTTATATTCAAAAGTTCCATACTTTTGTCTCCTCTTCCCGACTTCAAGTCAAGCGAATAATGTCCAAAATTCATAGGTATGCGGTTTCGGATGAACATAATTAATGTTATAAGAAAGAAATCGTAATGGCATGATTTTGATTTGGTAAATTACCAGAATATCCGAAAAGATAGAACTATCAAGAAGATATGTTCTTAATATGTTTGGAGATTGGGTAGAATGTAAGAGTCGTGTAAATGGCACATGATGATAGTATGTTCTGTGAATCATCACGTTCCATTAGAAACTCAGCATGAATTACTGTAATATAATCACGTTGATCAAGTGTCATTATATTATACTAACTCATGCATCAGTTTTCAACACTACTTCAAAAACATTCATATTTTAAATTCGAAGGTTCGCAGAATATAGAAACTAAAATAGTTTCCTTTTATGATATAATACAGATAGCGCAGAGAGATAATTAATATCGAACGAGAATATTTATGAAGATATCTTCAGAAATATTGAGGATATTAATAAAGAAAGTTACGATGATATCTTAGGATTTCAGAATCAAATTGTGATGAAGAAATTCATTCACGATGATTTAGAGTGGTTAAGGAGTAAGGTATTCGCTAAAGATTTCATCAGAAACAGAATCATCTGGATTCTTTATGTACAAGTTTAGTCCTTGTAATTTGTTCAGAGTCTCCTTCATGGTTGCTCGATTCATTTTTCAGAACTCGGAGATCTGATTCGTAGGTTAGGGTGCTTTTTAGAATTTCAGAATGAAAGTTCATAATTCTATGAGATAAATGTTATATGTATACATATAACTATTGTTGTAGACATGCTGCGAGATTTCAAAATACTGATTGCTGATTCTCGATTATTGGTATGGCAATTCTCGTTACAAGATGCGGATGAATATATGATAGGATTTTGATGAACGGATATAATGGTTCCTCAGAGAGACTTAAGCCGATGAGTAATGAAGTTGCGGGTAAGTTTACTGCTAATGTGGTGGAATATAAACGGTTCCTCGGTAACGATGATGAATGGGTAATCTTTATAATAGGGTTTATTCGAATGAAAACTTAAAGTTGATTTGTTGGAGCTGTCACAAAATTGGCTAATTTGAAAAGAAATTGCGTTGTTATTTTCGAAAATAACAATGCCAAAGAAGCTAGCACAGATACGTGTTAAACATTTATACAGGTTCCGAGAATTTTTCAGGTATATAACTATATGCGTAAATCTTTTCTTCCGTAGATGAAGTGCGATTGATTCATCCTCCCGATTGAGGTGTTTCCAAGAATCATGAAAGGTTTGAACGCAGATTGTAATCGTCAAGATACAAACGAGGTTTAAGATGAAATCAAGTGGCAAACTTGAAGAATTATTTAGTTTCATATATTATAATCAATATTTTAATTCATTTTAATTGTCCAATGTCATTAGTCCACAGTCGATAATCCACAGTTAACAGTCCAATAATTCATATATAATTTAATATATAATATTGGAATTAATTAATACGTATCGTGACCCGTGTACATGTCTCAGACTCGATCACAACTCAAACTATATATATATATATATATATATATATATATATATATATATATATATATATATATATATATATATATATATATATATATATATATATATATATATATATATATATATATATATATATATATATATATATATATATATATGGGTCGATATGATATGTCAAAACATTGTATACGTGTCCCGATATTTAAAATGCGTAAATAACAGAATAACGATAAATAAAGTGCGTAAAATAAATAACAGAAATTAAATGACGATAAATAAAATTGCGAGAATGTAAATTGCGAGAATGTAAATTGCGATAATTAAATTGCGATAAATAAAATGTAACCAGTTAGCTAGGAACAGTTATCTAGGAACAGTTAGCTAGGAACAGTTAGCGTGGATTCTTAGCAAAATTCTTCTCATAGTTAAATTATTTGTTTCTAACAAATTTTATTTTTTCCAATGTTTCCTTCATTATGCCACTTGTTGGATTCTGATAGGTCCAAATCCAAATATGAAATTTGAATGGAAATGGTTATTCTGTAGTGAACGGATTCATTTATCTGTAGATGTAAGTAGGATAGGAAATGACTGTTGAATCAGATTGAAAGAATGTACAGTGTAACTTATTAATGTGAAATTAAATATTCCTCGGGTATTACCTACCCGTTAAAATATTTTCACCATTAACAGTTTGCACGAAAGAATTTTTAATTACAATCTTTATGAAAATAAACTTACATATATATTTTCTTCAGATGTAATTATGGATTTAATGAGTTAATATGATATTAATCTCATTTGATTTACCGTTAGAACTGGAATACATAATCTCTAAAACATTAGAGATTACATGATCGCTATGAAGAACGAAGATAATTGATGTAGAATGATACGTAGTACGATGATTATACTTATGGTACAAAGTGAGATGTTGAGGCATGGATTGTTGATGGTACTAGTAGTGATGTTGGTGGTGTTGATGAAGCTGATACGTTTTGCACCATATTTTACGAGGCTGCAACTCGGGCGCGAAGCTCGTTGATTTATTATTTCGGGATGATTGTCGGTCAGAACGAGCGAATGAATAAGGTTTAGAATTTGAGATACTATATAATCGTGACGAGCTATTCTGGAAATGAGAGAAAAAAAATGGTGTCTCGAACAGGTTCGCCGGTAAGTGCTTCTTGTTCATCACCAAGAGGTGAATTAGGTTGGTGGAAAGGATCGCCTTCTTCGCGTCTCCATTGATTAAATCGACTACGAACTCATCGGATTAATTGGGGATGACTGATTGATTGATTCATTTTGGTGACGCTGATAGGTGAAACTCCATATCGGAATAGCTGTCGGAATCCGAGGAATTCGAACTGGTTGAGGGATTCATCTCGTACGATCAGATGAAGGATTTTCGATAAGAAATAGATTATAGGATGTAGATTAGTACCCTGCAATACATAATTTACATATGCATATATAATACTAAAATCCCATATCTTACTGAGGAATCTACGGAAGCTGTCAGGCAAAGTCTATAGTAACAGATACGCTAAGATATGAATTTTGTCTATATACTATTCATGCAATCAATGCAGTAACATGTGTCTAGACTAAGAATGATAAGCATGTAATTTCCTAAAGGATGATAAGCAGATGATTTCCGACTAGAAATGATAAGCAAAACTTTTGACATGCAGACACGGTCGAAATCCAGACTCATTAATGCATCCTAACAACTACTAGTTAGACACACTAATGCAAGACCTGGTTCGCTAAGACCACCGCTCTGATACCAACTTTAACGCCCCGTCCTAATCTATCCGGACGAAGTCCATATCGATTATAAACGATTCATAATAGTTGATTACATCGCGAGGTACTTGACCTCTATATGATACATTTTTTACAAACATTGCATTCGTTTTTAAAAGACAACCTTTCATTACATCGAAAGTTGACAGGTATGCATACCATTTCATAATATCCAAACTATAAATGACCTAATCCGTCATTTACTTAATAATAATCTCTAATGCACCTCAACGACTCGAATGCAACGTCTTTTGAAATATGTCATGAATGACTCCAAGTAATATCTTTAAAATGAGCTAATGCACAGCGGCAGATTTCTTTCAAACCTGAGAATAAACATGCTTTCAAGTGTCAACCAAAAGGTTGGTGAGTTCATTAGTTTATAGTAATCATTTCATTTTCATCATTTTAATAGACCACAAGATTTTAAATATTATAAAACGTGCAGAAGTCCCATTCCAACTGCACAAAAAAATATCTTTCATATGAAGAACACCTGGTGAGGATTCAAAATATAATAGTAACCATCTGTGCCGGTCTTTCACCCCACGGCTGAATACATGTGCCTTCAAAATATAGAACCTCTGTGCCGGTCTTTACACCCCACGGCTGAACACATGTTTATAAAATATAGGACAACCGGTGCCAAAATGTCATAAATAATAAACCATCCACCCTGCTCGGGAGCTCATACGCTCTAACGAAAACCGGGGGCTAATGCGTGTCATAATAATCAACCCCAATCCCAGATAATTCTATCATAGAATGCAGTTAAGGTACTTGTGTCTATTTCGTAAAACAGTTATAAAAGTTGTGCATGTATTCTCAGCTCAAAAATGTAAAGGGTAAAAAGGCAAATGAAACTCACCTAATGTATTTTGTAGTAAAAACACATAGAACGACATTGAACAAGTATAGGGTTGGCCTCGGATTCACGAACCTATATCATTTGTATATTTATTAATATACATAGTTGTAATCGAACAAATGTATATCTAATATTTATTAGTTACACCATATCCGTATATATTTTTAATTTTTGTTTCCATTTAAAATGATTAATATTTATATATATATATATATATATATATATATATATATATATATATATATATATATATATATATATTGTTTAGTATTATTAACAAAATACCTAAATTGTCATATATATATATATGTATATATATATATATATATATATATATATATATATATATATATATATGTTTAGTATTATTAACAAAATACCTAAATTGTCATATATGAGTATTTATATACAATTTGTTAATACGATTAATATATACATATAATCTTAATAATAATATTTTCAAAACCTTTATTTTTATACTCATAATACTTTTAATAGTAATGATATTGATATTACTAATAATCATAATACTTTTGTTTTAGTGATAAATTTAAATAAATTGTTAGTAATGATAATAAGTCTTAATAATAATAGCACGGATATTAATAATCTTGATAATATTAATATAGTACTTATATCAATAATAGTAATGATAATAATGATATTACAATTTTAAGTATGTTAATAATACTTTGTAGGAATGATACTAGTTCAAATAAAAAAAATGATAATTTTATTATTTGCATAATAAAGCTAATAATATTAGTTATTATCATAGTATTGGTAATTTTTATCCTAATACTTGTATTTGTAATAATAATAATAAATATATTACTAATAATAACAATATTGATAATTATAATATTAATGATCTTAATAATAATAATAATACTAATTATAGTATAATAATAAAAATAACATTAATAACAATAACAATTAGTAACTTTATGATAACAATAATAATCATAATAATAAATTGAATGATAATAATAATAACAAATATATAACTACCTCAATGTATAGGCTTTTTAAAAAAAAAAACTCGCCCCATCCCAGGCTCGAACCCGTGACCTCTCAACCAAATCAACACTCCTAACCGTCCAAGCCAAATCCATTTTTCTGATATTATGCCCACTCTATATTTATTTAAATTGTACCCTTCTGTTTTCCCCTTTACCTCTTCTTATTCATATATTCCAGTCGACCAGAGTTTGATGTTTTTAACAATTAAGTTTTTGTTTTTAAGTTTAGAAATTACAGATAAATATATTATCACACATATTGTGACATCCACTTAATCAGACGCGAATAAATAAATAAAAAATAAGAAACACCACAACAGTCGCTGTTAAAAACAAAAAAAAAATTGAATTTCGATTTTTTTGATGGTTTTGGACCAAGGTTTCTACACAAAGTACTTTTCAATTCTATCCTAGAAACTATTAGAAGCATCAATTTAACTTGAATCATAACACAGAGCTCGAATTCGATTGAAGAAAAATGTTTGACTTTTTGTTTCAAAAACTTTGAGTCGCGAATTCGAGTTTGATTTTAAGAATTGAAATTCGAAACTTTACATGAAGTTTACTTGTAAGATTCCTAACACAATGGCATTAATGGATTTTAAAAATCGATTCAATTTCAATTTTTGCCAAAAAAGTGATGATACAGGGGACGTGAAGAAGAAAAAGAAAAAAAAATATATATATATTTTTCTACTTTTCGACTAAATTCTGAAGACAAGTTATAGCACAAGTTGTAGTCACCCATTCCAAATAGAACAAGCTAAAAATTAAAAAGTAGAAGATGAAAGGTAACCAGATTTCGTATGAATTGATTCTAATATCTATTATTTTTGTTTTCATTCAGAATATTACTGATTTATAATTAATATTATGTTAATAGTTAAATACAGATATTTATTTAGTAAAATACTAATAATAATAAGAATATTATTATTAATAACAATATGACTACTACTAATATTAAGAATAATGATAATAATAATGTTAAATAAAAATGATTATGAAACATATCATTAGGATAATAATTATAATTATAATTATTATAATACTAATAATAATTATAATACTAGAAATATTAATGATATTACTATAAAACTGATAATAATAATTTTATTCATGATAATAATACTATTTGTATTATTTATAATAATAATGATATTTATAAAAATAATAATCATAATAATAATTAGAATCATAATTTTTATTACTAATTATAATAATAATGAAAGTAATAATAACAACTCATATTATAACTTGTAATTAAATTTAGTATATCAATGTTATTAATTTGTCATATATATATAGCAGCTTAATTATTCTGTATATTATTTTACATTTTGATTCTAATAATTAAAGTGTATTTTATTATCTTAAAATATTATGCATATATACTTATATTTATATTTATCCATATATATATATTTACATATTTGTTTCTAATGATTATCTTATCAACATACACGAGAAATTATAGTAAAGCACATATTGAAGTTAAGCAGGAATCTCTACTAACTTTTGACTAACTCTCGATAATTGATACTTTGTTCTCGCTTGTAAATCACCTTACCATTTATTCCGAATATCGTTAAAAAGAAATGATTTTCTCAAATCAATGTGGGCCTTGTAACAGAGACTCATAATCATACAATGTACCTGATAACTCAATCATTTGATATTATCTTCTAATTCCATTGATAAACATATTGAACTAAATACTTTTATGTAAAGTATTATATCTCTAATACTTTGTTAACGCTTTTAATTAATAAGTATATATATAATATATACATATCAGTATACACATAAATGTTCGTGAATCGTCGAGCACAGTCAAAGGGTAACTGATTACATGAATATAGATTTCAAAACTTTCGTGACTCAACATTACAGATTTTGCTTATCGTGTCGGAAACATATAAAGATTGAAGTTTAAATTTGGTCGGAAATTCCCGGGTCATCACAGGCGAGTTGCGGATTATTCGGTAACATTCATCAAGGCGACAAGGTGAGTGTTAATATCTGATAGTGCTCCAAATGAACATATATTTCATAGCAATATCCCTCCTAAATAATAGGTTTTCATATGTAATTGTATTATATTTTCATTGTAATTGTTTAAATAAATAAGTGCGAAGACAAAAGGCGAAAACGAAGATTTGAAGACGCAAATGACCAAAAATCTCAAATGTACAAGATACAATCCAAGTGGTTCAATTTATTGATAAGAAACGTCTAAAAATGACAAAAGTACAAGTTGCGGAACGCAAAGTACAAGATATTAAATTATACGAAAGGACGTTCGAAAATCCGGAACCGGGACATGAGTCAACTATCAACGCCCGACGCAACGGACTAAAAATTACAAGTCTACTATGCACAAGAATATAATATAATATATAAATAATTATATTAATTATTTATATTTTATATTTATATATAAATTATGTCGACAAGCTAAGATCCAAAAAATTGTGAGCTGAAAAATCAAACTCCACGACTCGCAGAGTTTGAAGGCCAAAAACTCCACGACTCGTGGAGCAGCCAGATTCCAAAATGCCTATAAAAGGTCACGAGCTTCTGCAGTTTTAAAAAAAATATATATAATAAATAATAATAATAATACTCTGTAATAAATAAATAAATAAATAAATATATATATATATATATATATATATATATATATATATATATATATATATATATATATATATATATATATATATATATATATATATATATATATAGTATAGGGTAGTTTTATATTAGATTAGTTTGGGTTATGTAAAAGTTATTTTTACGGGTTTTGAAGTCAAAATTCTGCCCGTATACCACTACGCGATAAATACTCAATGTAAGTTATGTTCTCCTTTTTAAATTAATGTCTCGTACTTAAGTTATTATTATGCTTATTTAATACCGAAGTAATCATGATGTTAGGCTAAAAATATTAAAATTGGGTAATTGGGCTTTGTACCATAATTGAGGTTTGGATAAAAGAACGACACTTGTGGAAATTAGACTATGGGCTATTAATGGGTTTTATATTAACTAAACAATTCCTTGTTAATTTAATATACAAACTTATAATTTGACGTATTTATATATAACCACATACGCTTGACTGGGTACGGTGGGCGGGATATCTATAAATACCAATAATTATTCATTTTACCGGACACGGAACTGGATTAATAGTTAATAGACTTGTTGAAACAGGGGTGAATTACATTAAAGGGTAATTGGTGTAATTGTTAACAAAGTAGTAAAACCTTGGTTTACACGCAGTCGATAACCTGGTGTATTCATTAAACAAAGTATTAAAACCTTGTTACAATTCGAATCCCCAATTAGTTGGAATATTTGACTTCGGGAATAAGAATAATTTGACGAAGGCTTTCGCTCTTTATATTTATGACTGATGGACTATTATGGACAAATCCGTATGGACATATTAAATAATCCAGGACAAAGGACAATTAACCCATGGGAATAAACTAAAAATCAACACGTCAAACATCATGATTACGGAAGTTTAAATAAGCATAATATATTTTATTTCATATTTCCTCGTACTTTTATTTATTGTCATTTTAATTATTGTCATTTATTTTATATTGTTATTTAAATATCGTCATTTACTATACGCTTCGCTTAAAATATAAATTGACAAACCGGTCATTAAACGGTAAACCCCCTTTTATATATTATTATATATAATTATATATATTTTGTACAAATATAGTTGTTTAAAAATATAGTGTGCAATAAGCCCGCTCCCTGTGGAACGAACCGGAATTACTAAAAACTACACTACTGTACGATTAGGTACACTGCCTATAGTGTTGTAGCAAGGTATAGGTATATCCCATCTGTAAATAAATAAATAACTTGTGTAAAAATGTATCGTATTTAATAGTTTTTCCTAGTAAAATATAAACTATTTCGTACCCCCACGCTACGACATCAAGTTTTTGGCGCCGCTGCCGGGGACTCGGCGAAACGCTATATTTTTAATTTATTTTTGTATAAATATATTTATATATATTTTTAGAAAAACAATATAAAATTTAAAAAAAAAACACGTTTTTCAAACTCCACGACTCGCGGAGTTTGCAGGCTTAAAACTTCACGACTCGCGGAGCCACCCTGACAGGCGCACCCAGGAACCCTACTTCGCATTTATTATGGAATAATATTAATTATTATTATTTTAAAACCCTAATTAGGTTTAATTAATTTAATATTTAATTTTTAGTTTTAATTAAATTTGTAATAATTACTTTTAATTAGTTTTATTATATATAAAAATTAATACTTTTATAAAATTAAAATATAAAAATACTATTTTTATAAAAATTGTACTTTTTACAACTTTAAGTTTATTTTTATATTTTGTATTTTTTTAGTGTAATATTTGTATCTTTATTGTTCGTAGCTAGTTTTAAGTTCTAGTATTTTGCCGTAGCTTATTTTTATTTTTAGATTTTTAAGTTTTGCCGTTAAATCCCTTAAGTGCTATTTCTTTAGACTGAGATTTAGGTGCTTTAGAATTTTGCGACGATTTTAAAATTTTAGTGTCTTTTAAGTCACGACTCGCTACTTTCTTATTTTTATTTTTCGACGTTTTTCGACGTGCATTCTTTTTCTTTCTTATTTCTCGACGCTTTAGTTTTTAGGACTTATAAATTTTCTCTATTTCTTATCTACTATCTCAAACGGAAAGAAAAATTATTTAAGTGGTTAAATTAATGGACGTTGACAATTTTCTGCTTCGTAGTAATAGTTGGATTTGTTAGTAGCTGAGTTGTGAGCTTCCAATTTAAAGGGTTCTGGCTCCCTGCTGCATCTTTTGGCTATTAGAAACGTGGGCAAAAGCGGAAAAGTCTATTAATTGGACAACTTATATAAGTTTTTCTATTTTTATAACTAATAGGATAATTAGTAAATGCACCACATTGTAGCTAAAATTTGGCCATCGCAATAAAATAGAAAATTTTGAAAACAAGGCTATGGAAACCCTTTTTGATATTCAAAATCAATTAAATCAATACTCTCAAATGAGTGTTGATGACAATTTGTTCGGTCAATCTTGGATCACGAATGACGAAGCAATAACTGGTTGTGAAATCTGTGGAGATTATCACTCAACATGGGAATGTTATTATTACGTTCCTATGGAAAATTACGCACCCACGGAACCTGAATGGAATGATTATGAAGAATACAATTCAAATTGGGATTATTCCCAAGAATATTTCCAAACTCAACAACCAGTAGATGAGGAAAATTACGTGTCTGAAAATTTATTAGACAATATGAAAATCAAACTCGAAGAACTCAATGCTCAAAATGAACAAATGAGAGAGTTTATAAACCGGCAAGCTGAAACTCTACCAGACTACACACTTATTGATCTGAGGAGTCGTGTGCAAGAAACTCTCATATCATCGAATTTTGATGAATTGGAGAGCTCCGAAATCACCAACTATCCCGATGATACTTTTTATTCAGTCTTACCAATTTCACAACATATCGACACATTAGCCTCTACCGACGAAATCATCGATCCATCAATGGATAAAGAAGAAGTAAGGGTGACAAATTAGTACTCTTGGGAATACGATAACGTTGAAAATTTTACCCCCGAGGCCAAACCGAACTTCACCATTCCACAACCTTCCAACCCAATATTCTCAATAGACGAGTCATCCACCAGAAATGAACTACGAGCTGTAATAGATAATGACACCTCGAATTTCACCCAATTGGGTAATAGAGGTGAAAACTTTGATTCCAAGAATAAAAGGAAGGAAATATTAGGAATTGTCCACCCTATAGAAATAAGTATGTCAGTGTATATCGATCCATTTGACCAAGAACCAGAAAAGAGACATATCCATTTACTAAAAGCTACGCTTAAAAAAGAATTAAGTAGTGACGATCGGGTGGGTCTAAACTTTAAACCCATTGATATATTATACACCACCAGAGATATAAATAACTGGCTCACTATTTTAATTCGTGGAACTTATTCTACCGACTTCACATGTCGTCAGCTAAGTATGGGGAAGTCTAACCCCACTTAACGTTAAATTAGGGGTTCGGGTTAGTGCATAACTCGTTAACAAAAATGCATGATAAGTTAGGGTAAAAGACGCATTTTCAAAGATTAGCAAATAGTTCATAAAAGCAACCATTTTTGAAGAAAAACATGTGTAATAAAACAACAAAAAGAATGAACGATGAGGTGCACCATCTATCATCCTGCAATTTTATGGTATCTTTAACTACTTTCTACACTAATCACCCTCATGAATTTATAATTATAGTCTGATTTCATGCAAATGAGGGCATTGCATGATCTTAAGTGTGGGGAAGGGTTATAAATTCTCTCGGGTTTACACTTGGTTTTATTTGCCAAAAATTGAAAAATTTTCAACTAAATGAATTCAAAATCATGTTTATACATATTTATGAACGATGAAAACTAGGTGTTAATACCGAAATTATCGTTACCTCGGAAATGACATAAATTGAGAAACACCCTAAAACGCTTGAATTTATTTATTAGGATATAAAAAGACGAATGAAAAAAGCCAAGTAAGGGGAGAATATACCAAGTTATTCAATAAACAATTATCTATCACATGTTTCTGTAAAGTTTATTGCAGGTGCTTTTGTTTTGGACTAAATTAACTGTTTTACCCGATTTACTGTAATGAAAGATGGATCTACACGATGAATCAATTCCATCATTAAAAGAAAGTAAAGTCTTCCGAAAAAGACACGCGCTTCTTGATTTAGGTCAAGAAGTTGTCGTCCAGACCAGCTGTAGGTTGACGAAAAATCTAGAAAAGTCATCACTAAAATCAGCAGAAAATCCACGGACCTCAGCATCAAACAGGGTCGCCAAGTGGTCAGACTTATCCTAACCATGAGAGGATCTGTCTTGTAAAATGGGGAGGGCACCGTGCAAATTAGTTTGATAAGACTAATGAATCAGATCCCCAGAAAGGATAATCTCCTTAAAGATTAAAAATCAGCTTTTAAGACTGATATTACTCAATCCTTGAGATTGACCTTAAAGATTGAGAATTCAAACTCATGGAATTCAATGATATCTAAACTCGAGCTTGAACGAGAAAATATTTTTATCAAAAATACAAACCGATTTGTTTTCTGAAAACCCATTTTCAATGCGTTCATTACCATTGAACGTAAAATCCTAGGAATTCACCTGAAATTCATTAGGTCACCTGAACCAAATCGGGTGTCAACCGTAAGAACGGTGGTTGCATAGCATGGTCGAAGACAGGACCTTGTGCCAGACCGAAAAATTACATGGGTGAGCTTTACTATTGCTCCTACAAAGGATAGTAATTGCGTCCGACACGTTATAGACCTTAATTAAAAGCATGTCAGGGAACATTGCCTTAACAGTTGCTTGTTCAACGCTTTCCTTTACAACCGGACGGTAGTTTACCGAAAGGTAATATACGGAGCAAGTATACTGGACGTGTTGCTTTCCTAATACAAGGTTAGCAAGTGGGTGACACAAAACCATAAGTTTTGAGCTAAAATTTTCAAATCTGAAACCCACAAAACCCACAAAAATATTTTGCAACACCGGTGAAGGGTTATTCCGGAAAACTTATCTAGGATAAAAGCTAGAATGAATTTTCAAAAGATCAAATGTTTTCATAAAGATCCAATTTCCTAAAGGATCTAAATTTTTATAGTCATGTGGGACTGTAAACCACATCGTTACTACCATTGTTCATACCGCCATCTCAAAATCACTAATGTATAAAGTGTGAAGAATAAAGAAGTGATTCGTGTGATGTATTATATTTCAAGTTCTGTATTGCTTGAGGACAAGCAACGTTCAAGTGTGGAGATATTTGATAGTGCTCCAAATGAACATATATTTCATAGCAATATCCCTCCTAAATAATAGGTTTTCATATGTAATTGTATTATATTTTCATTGTAATTGTTTAAATAAATAAGTGCGAAGACAAAAGGCGAAAACGAAGATTTGAAGACGCAAATGACCAAAAAGCTCAAATGTACAAGATACAATCCAAGTGGTTCAATTTATTGATAAGAAACGTCTAAAAATGACAAAAGTACAAGTTGCGGAACGCAAAGTACAAGATATTAAATTATACGAAAGGACGTTCGAAAATCCGGAACCGGGAATGAGTCAACTATCAACGCCCGACGCAACGGACTAAAAATTACAAGTCTACTATGCACAAGAATATAATATAATATATAAATAATTATATTAATTATTTATATTTTATATTTATATATAAATTATGTCGACAAGCTAAGATCCAAAAAATTGTGAGCTGAAAAATCAAACTCCACGACTCGCGGAGTTTGAAGGCCAAAAACTCCACGACTCGCGGAGCAGCCAGATTCCAAAATGCATATAAAAGGTCACGAGCTTCTGCAGTTTTAAAAAAAATATATATAATAAATAATAATAATAATACTCTGTAATAAATAAATAAATAAATAAATAAATATATATATATATATATATATATATATATATATATATATATATATATATAATACTCTGTAATAAATAAATATATATATATATATATATATATATATATATATATATATATATATATATATATATATATATATATATATATATATATATATATATATAGTATAGGGTAGTTTTATATTAGATTAGTTTGAGTTATGTAAAAGTTATTTTTACGAGTTTTGAAGTCGAAATTCTGTCCGTATACCACTACGCGATAAATACTCAATGTAAGTTATGTTCTCCTTTTTAAATTAATGTCTCGTACTTAAGTTATTATTATGCTTATTTAATACCGAAGTAATCATGATGTTAGGCTAAAAATATTAAAATTGGGTAATTGGGCTTTGTACCATAATTGGGGTTTGGATAAAAGAACGACACTTGTGGAAATTAGACTATGGGCTATTAATGGGTTTTATATTAACTAAACAATACCTTGTTAATTTAATATACAAACTTATAATTTGACGTATTTATATATAACCACATACGCTTGACTGGGTACGGTGGGCGGGATATCTATAAATACCAATAATTATTCATTTTACCGGACACGGAACGGGATTAATAGTTAATAGACTTTTTGAAACAGGGGTGAATTACATTCAAGGGTAATTGGTGTAATTGTTAATAAAGTAGTAAAACCTTGGTTTACACGCAGTCGATAACCTGGTGTATTCATTAAACAAAGTATTAAAATCTTGTTACAATTCGAATCCCCAATTAGTTGGAATATTTGACTTCGGGAATAAGAATAATTTGACGAAGGCTTTCGCTCTTTATATTTATGGCTGATGGACTATTATGGACAAATCCGTATGGACATATTAAATAATCCAGGACAAAGGACAATTAACCCATGGGAATAAACTAAAAATCAACACGTCAAACATCATGATTACGGAAGTTTAAATAAGCATAATATATTTTATTTCATATTTCCTCGTACTTTTATTTATTGTCATTTTAATTATTGTTATTTATTTTATATTGTTATTTAAATATCGTCATTTACTATACGCTTCGCTTAAAATATAAATCGACAAACCGGTCATTAAACGGTAAACCCCTTTTATATATTATTATATATAATTATATATATTTTGTACAAATATAGTTGTTTAAAAATATAGTGTGCAATAAGCCCGCTCCCTGTGGAACGAACCGGACTTACTAAAAACTACACTACAGTACGATAAATAAATAATTTGTGTAAAAATGTATCGTATTTAATAGTTTTTCCTAGTAAAATATAAACTATTTCGTACCCCCACGCTACGACATCAATATCCTATGTACATGTGTATGTGTAGGATGGGTGCGGGTCGGGTGAAGTGGTTCTCGGTTATAGAGCTCACTTCACATATGGGTGGATTTGATGGACTTGCGTTTAGGTCCAATTGGTACGGTTGTGCATTTTGGTTAACCACCCTTGGCGAGGTACACATTTTGTGTGTACGTTATCACACGTGTTTATGATGTGCTGTATATAACCCCAATGGCAAAGGGTTGATATTGTTGTGATGTGGATAACTCCGATGTGGTGGATTTTATAAAATCCTGTGACCGTGGGTTTTGAGTTGGAGAAGTGAGTCTTGTGTAGTTCGGATTCACGATGACGCGTGTAGTTCGGTCATCTTATCGAAAGTGAATCTCGTGTAGTTCAGATTCACGATGATGCGTGTAGTTCAGTCATCTTATTGAGGTAGTAATCTCGTGTGTATGCGAATTTACTAAGGCTCGTGTAGTTTGGCCAACCTCGATGTTGCATTGTTGAAGATAGTAATCTCGTGTGTATGCGGATTTACTAAGGCTCGTGTAGTTCGGCCAATCTTCATCGTGGTAATCTTTTGGTTTAGGTATTTGGGTTAAGGGGTTAACCTTGGGCGGTTTACGCCTTGTTGTATAGTTTCGTATTGTTGTGATGTAGCTAACCCTCCGGGTATAACTCTTTTGGCGTTGTTCACATCGTCATTGGTGAACTTACTTTATTGTTGATGTTTAGCTTGTTTCTTAGTGACCGTACGGTATGCTTAGCTTAGCTCGCCTTTATGCTTGGATGCTCCGGTATGCGGTATTTGTTTAATTGTGTGGCGTGTCCATTTTATGCATATATATGTATGTAGTATATTCTCACTCACTAAGCGTTAGCTTACCCTCTCGTTGTTTACATTTTTATAGATTGCATGGATGCGGTGGCTCGGGTATGCGTGGGAACTAGTGAGCTTGCATAGTTTGCTTTAGAAGAGTTGCTTTTGGTTCGATTAGGATTGGGTAGCGTATCCCCAATCCCATGCTCGGTCTATGTTTTATATAAACTAAATTGGGTCGAAATGGTCACTTTGTAGTAATATGGGTCGGTGTGGGCCCGGTGTTGTAAAACTCGGTTTTATTATGGAAAACTCTTAGGTTTAACTATTATAACATATTGTGAAAGTGTTTTGGTTTAAAAGTATCGGGAAGCGGGTTTTTCGCTCGCGTGTAATTGTAAAACTGATCAGAACTTTTTAGTGTATTTGGACGCCGTCCCAGATGGCTGGACGCCGTCCAGTCCTTCAGAGCTGGACGCCGTCCAGATGTGCTTTTCCAAATTTTTTTTATGGCACGTTTTTGGAAGTATAACGGGTTGGGTCGTTACATATTAATAATGAATATAATAATAATATTATATATATATATATATATATATATATATATATATATATATATATATATACTTTTATTTATAATTACTTTTAGTATACTTATATATTATAATTGTACAATATATGTTATACGATAACATATGTTGAATATTTAATATTTATACATTTTAATATAAATACATTATATAATATATAAGTTTGCATTTTAAAACTTAAATAATTATAGTTCATTTATATACTAGCGTTTATCTTACTTTTCAAACATTCTAATTACACAACTATATCAATCGAATAGATAAACAAATATTGTTCACTTAATTAGTTTGAAACTATATACATATATGCATCAACACGTTTTAAATATACGTCGCAAGTTATTTATATATATCCAGCTTACGTTATTTAAACAAAGACATTTTTAAATAATCAGGTTCTATTATATCGAAAAACGTATTCGTACACTTAAAATAAATTAATTGATTATTATGAATTTTAGTCTTCCACTATCTTTTGTCTAGTTCTCGTTATTTGTCACTTTGTTCTCAATGAAATATTACTTTACTACTTATTCCGAATACCGTTAAAAAGAAAGGTTTCCTAAATCAAAGTGGACCTCTCAACAGAGCCTGGTAATCATACAATGTATCTGATAAATCAATCATTTGATATTATCTTCTAATTCTGTCGATAAATATGTTAACCATATATTGAAACAAATTCGGTCATGTAAAGTATTATACATCTAATATTTTTATTAACGTTTTCAAGTTATAATATATATACACATATATATATATATATACATATATAATCATATTCATTTCAAATTATATAATGGTTCGTGAATCGTCGGAATTTGGTCGAGGTTAAATGAATATATGAACACAGTTTAAAATTCTTGAGATTTAACTTAACAAACTTTGCTTATCGTGTCGGAATAATATAAAGATAAAGTTTAAATTTGGTCGGAAATTTTCGGGTTGTCACACCTCTGCTGAGAACGCCACTAAGATTGCGAGCCTTTTTGGTGAAGTTTTGAAGATTGCTGACGTTTCATGTAATTTGGGCAATATTGGTTCATTTTTCGCCTTCGTTAAAACTGAAAATCCAAAACATTCGCACGAACTGATTGAGGTTGATCTCGAAAAAGACTTGTTCTCGGTTGGTAACGTATGGGTTAATGATATAAGCACTTCTTCAGATTTTGAGCTAAATGCTTTTCCTGCCGATCTCCTTGCTATCTCTAATCGCATTGTGATTTTGGGACTTACATTTTATGGTCAGCAGGCTGATTTAGTTAGTGAGGCCCTGCATATATTTATGGTATGGATGAGGTTAATAGGACTGTTGAAAATTGTGCTCAACTAAATCATGCAGATGATGGTTTGGAAGATTGTGGGGATGATGATGTTGCTGATGAGGGTTTTTAATTAGGGTCCTTAGGTGCGGGTGATGATGCGGGTTTAGCTTGTGATTCGGGATCGGTTGATTTGGAGGGTCCAACTCATTTTAATTTAAATTCGGCACCGGTTTCGGACGATGATGTTGTTCCTATTGAGTCTGTGGATGATGTTGGTTTAGTTAATGGTAAGCCTTCTCAAGTTGACAAAGTGGTTACTCCTTCTGTTGTGCCCGAATGTACAAAATCACGTGTTAAAAAAGGCAAGAATAAATCAAAGTTTTCAATGGTTACTCCTTCGATGTGTGATGATCACGTGGCGGGTTCTTCCGGTTTTATTCATAAGGGTTTTTTCCAAAGTATGGCAGATAAGGGATTGATCCCCCAACAAACGGGTGTTCTTATTAGCGATAAGTCCTCCAACGTTTTAACATATGCTTTTCCTAGTCGGCAAGGTAAAGGTCTTCGCATTGATAAGATCGATGGGATGACGTCAAGGCCTGATAAAAGGAATCAAAAGAGTGCTTCCAATGCCGGCTAACTCGGTTTCTTTGGTTTTTATATTGTTGCTTGTTATATTTTGTTGTTGTTAGATATTTATTTTGTTCGTTCATCTGTGATTTATTTCGTATGTTTGGTTTCTTTTTTGTGATAGGCGTTATGTTTTCTTTTGTGACTCAGCTAGAGTTAGTTAGGTCTAGGTTGATTTTTAGCATGTTTGCTTTTTGCGAGCCATTTATTTGTTCAGATTGATTGTATTGGTTTTAGGTTCCTTTATCTATTGATGAAGGTCCTTAATTTTAATAGTAATCGTTATTTTTGCCAAAATAATAATAATAATAATAATCATCTTACATAGAACATGAGTTTAATAGTTTAACCTTAAAGTAATATATAATATATCTAATAGTAGCTAAGATTCAAACATATGTACAACGACATAATAAGATATATAATTTCAAATCCCTTTTTTACTTTCAGCTTTCTCGATCACCTTATCCAAATTTCGATTTTGAAGTAAAACAACAAAAGTATTCGTAATTATTGTTAGACTGTAACAACAAACAAGAGGCAAAAAAAGGCAAATTACCATTTAAGGTAAGTTGACCTTTGGGAACAGAAATGTTCTTTCATCATTTCCCATTTGAGAACAAAGTCATAAGATCACAACTAGCAGCCAATTCAACGAATCCTAATCTGCCATACCAGCACACTTTTCCATATTTGTAATAAGGGGGTTCCAAAAGTGAATTATAACCATCCCTTAATTTAGAAGTAGCTGTTAGAGAGTTTAGTGTATAAGAACACTCAACTCTTTCTTAGATTTCAATTCAATTGTATCAAACATTTATTCATATTCAATACAAGATCAAAATATTTACTTTTAACATTGAAATCATGGTATCAGAGCTTACAGTTTGCTAATCCGAAATCAAAGCAATTAACCGATTGTAAGCTTCAATCATTTACCAGATAATCAAGCTGCCATGTCTAAATTTGACGGTAGCTTAATTAGTCAAAATATGAAAATTAAGCAGTCAAGAGTCATCAAAAACATCTACCTGAATGCTCTCTGTCATCCAGTACCGGTCACCATCAAATTCGATAAATACATAGCCTACCGAGAATGTAAAAGGTTGAATACGGCGGAGATGACGGCAATAACGGCTGGAGCTAAGAGAGTTTGAAACACTTTCAAAGCTCATACTTTTCACCAAGAGCACATTGAAACACTTTCAAAGCTCATACTTTTCACCAAGAGGACATTGGTTAACCTGAACTTCTATTAAGACTTAGTTTATTATTCCCCCATTTATATACAAAGCTATAAAAAAGCTCATACTTTGGCACGAAATAAACAATTAAGACAAACATTTAATCAAACACCTTGTATGCTTAATCATAAACCAAGTTAGAATAACAAAACTATTACCAATTCAAAACCTCTTTACTAATACAATCAGGATAATTATCATGAAACAACTATAAACAACCTCCATCGATCTCTATAGATGCCGTTTAGGTCAGGTTTTCAAATACTTGAGTTAACAAAACTATTTAAATTTTGTTCACAACAATAAAGGATTGTCAATAATTTTTTTATGCAGTATATTTCATATATTGATGGCACGATTTATATGTTTATCTCACAAAACAATTATCGATCAGCACATATGTACAAAATAGAATATTTTTAATAACATTATGATAACCTTGAAAGTTACAGATCGTAAAGGGTTATTGAAATTGATAATATAAACAAATTTCTGGAAGTCACCATAATAGTTTTAATCGAAGGGTATGTCACCGGCGCAACTCGGAGGAGATGATATAATCGAACGAACTGCAATTGAAGGTGAAATATAAATCGAAGGAGATGATAGCATGTTATGGGATGCAATCAACCGATCAATTTTGTCAGATTATTTTCTGGTAGAATTGTTTGAGGTTTAGGGTTGCAGTAGAGCCGATGTAGGAGAAGGGAACAGTGGAATTCTGGGCAGATTAATGGTTTGGAATTCCTCGAGCATTGTGCCAGCGTGGATATGGTATATATTAATTATAGTGTTAATTGTGATTATGTTAGATATTAACATGTCAGCATACCTGATTAAGGAGAGAATATGAAGTGACACGTCAGCATAATCTTTACGATTTATATAATGTAATAGATAGATAGATAGATAGATAGATAGAAGATTTTAGTTTCAGCAGCTTGTTAATCGGAGATTTTTATTTATGAGAGTATATAATTTAAAATTTTAAGAGTAGATTATACCGAAATTTTTGTGTTAGACCTGAAATTAAATTAATCGTCCTTATCTTTTACAAATTACATTGATCATCCTTGATTAAATTGATAGTGTACACCAGTCGTCCTCGTGATTTTCATCCCGTTATACCAATTATTATTATCTTTCAAAAATGGCACTCATCATTCATGACTTACTAAAATGTATGTTGATGGTCTCTGAATTACGTAATAAGCGCATTAATCGAAGGGACGATCAACATTCATTTTAAGTAAATGAGAACTATTAACATACACTTCTATGTAAGTCGGTGACGATTGGTGTAATTTTTAAAGATAAGAGTAATTGATGTAATTTCTTTAAAGCGAATACCAGTGTGATTATTAAAAGATAAGGACGGTTGATGTTCTCATTAAGACAAGTCGCTTTGCATAGACGGGTAAATTAGGAGAGTGAATGATACTTTTGAGATAGATGGAATATTTTAATTTAGTAAATTAAAAATGGTCATAATTTTTGTAGGCCCATAAGGCTTTTGCAGCCGATCATTTTCAAAAATAAAAGAGAAATTGGTCAAAATGACTTTATTTCAGAAAATGTTTATATAATATGTTCTAAAATATCATAGTTGCAAAAATTTTCACTCTTCACGCATCACGCCCCATACACGATATGTGATTGCAACTCACCCCACATACCACGCTCGTGTTTGGTGCATGTTGCGAGGAAAAAAGGTTGTCTCGATAACATGCATCACGCACGGGCAATCACACATCGTGCGTGGTGCTTGGAGAGGGGGCATTATTACGACTTTTTGAAGGCATATTGTTATACACTTTTTAGAATCAGGGCATTTTGATCAATTTCCCATATAATGTAATTGGCCTATAGGAGCCCAATAAGGTGAACTACCATTAAGGTTTGCAATTTTCAACCGATTCACTAGGTATTCGCCCGATTGATCTGATTTATAATGAATTTGAATGATCTAAATGAATATGGATATGAATATGAATGAACCTAAATGGATATGAATATGGTCATGGTTATGGATATAAATTAAAATTTTTATCCAAGAATATATATTAACACGTGAAATACATATTCAAATACATATATATAGATATATGCATACACAATGACTATTACAAATGTATTTACCATTACACATACATTTTGCTTGCAATCATGTAATGATTTTACAATGAGTACTTGTTGGTCCCGATAAACAACATCAAGTATTGTAGAGAGGGGGTGAATACAATTCTTTTGTTAATTAAAACTCGGTTCATCAATTAAGCATGTAGTTAAACAAATAATTAAATCAGAGTCAATGTAATTTTTAACGTTATTCTTTTATTGAAATAATCTCAAAGAATCACAGTTATCTTTAAGTGGAATAGATAACCGGTTGACACAGATTACACCTATATAGCTTTCAAACTTTCTTAAGCTTATACAATATTTGGACTCTATCGATTTAATACCCACACCGTTGAATATTACAATAGTGGAATTCAACTATTTATAGAGATCCTAATAACCGTGTAAATAGTCAATTGTTCGCTGGTAGCCTGGTACAAAGGATGTTTGTACTTCAACCGACAACTGTGTCAAAGAGTACACGGCTCCCTTTCCTCATCGGTAGCTATTTGCAGGAGCACCCTAAAATGGTTGGATATCCTATTTGAATAAACAAATAGAATGTTGGGTTCCCTAGGCGTTGACAAAGTGTTAATGATGATCTGCGCATGGTTTAACCTTCAGCATTCCTTAGTTATCTTGTAAGGTCATATTTCAGCCGCCGACTATAGATCTTCTACTGGTTCAGCATACATCATATGCTTGTAATGGAGCATAATTTGTATAAGTGTTGTGTGCTGCTCCAGCTTCATGCTGGTTCTTCTTGTGCTGGTTCTTCTATAGATCTTATTCTGGTTCAGCATACATCATGAAGTGACCCGTCCTAATCCATCTGGACGAAGTCTTCAACAGCTGATCCCATTGGGAGGTTCTGACCTCTATATGCTCTGAATGACTCCATGTAATATGAGCAAATGCACAGCGGAAGATTTCTTTCATACCTGAGAATAAACATGCTTTAAAGTGTCAACCAAAAGGTTGGTGAGTTCATAAGTTTATCATAAAACAATAAAATTCATCATTTTGATAGACCACAAAATTTAAATCCCGCATGGTACAAATGGGCCCGAATCCTATACCCACCTGTAATGTACATGTAATATCTTATAAATACAGTACACCTTTCTCGTGTACGAAATCATCTTTCATAAACCTTAGTAAACGTACACATATCTTGTGCACAAATATAGCATACACATAACCTGTGTATAAAATCATTCTCTCGATACATAACATTCACTTTTCATTTGGTGGCAATTATCATGTCCACATAATTCAATGGTGGCAATTATCATGTCCACATAATTCAATGGTAGCAATTATCATGTCCACATAATTCAACGGTGACAATTATCATGTCCACATAATTCAACAATAATCCACAGAACTTCTGTCTGCATAATAATTCATTCAAGGAATGTTTTGCTTGTGTCTATCTCGTCAAACATTTATAAAAGCATTTCATGTATTCGCAGTTCAAAATATATTTCAAAAGCATTTAATAAAGCAGTTGTAAAAATAGCGCATGTATTCTCAGTCCCAAAAATATAAAGAGTAAAAGGGAGCAAATGAACTCACGCATATAAATATTGTAAAACAGTTAATAAAGCATTTGCATGTATTCTCAGCCCAAAAATGTAATGAGTAAAAAGGGAGGAAATGAAACTCACCATATTGTATTTTGTAGTAAAAATACATATGACGTCATTAAATACGTGTAGGGTTGACCTCTGATTCACGAACCTATATCATTTGTATATTTATCAATACTCATAATCGTAATAGAATAAGTTGATATATATTTAATTTACATAACATTTTACTAAATAAGTTATATTTATCCTATTTTCTTTAAGTAGTAATTATTTATTTCTATAATACATTTATTAATATTAATATAGTAAATACTTATCAAAGTAGTTTAATAATATAGTATTTATCATTTATTATAATATAATAAAAATAAAATTTATTTCAAGATTTATATATGATAAGAATATATACATTTATATTATTAATATAATTTATATATAGCTTACTTAATATCATTTTTTAATAATAAAAATTTAGTAATATGTAATATTAATATATTTGTAATCTATTTTTGTAACATAAATTTTTATTTGTAATAATAACAATAACAATAATAATAATAATAATAATAATAATAATAATAATAATAATAATAATAATAATAATAATAATAATAATAATAATAATAAAAATAAAAATAATAATAAAAATATTGAAACTACCTTTAAAGCTTTTTCTAAAAATAAATATCTATGCCCGGGCTCGAACCCGCAACCTCCCGTTCATCATAAACACTCTTAGCCATCTAAGCTGCCATGTCTTTCTTGAAATAATTCGTACGCTCAAATATATAAACCATATTAAACTGTTTAGCATCTTCATCCTATCATCTCCCATTATCTTAACCTTATCATCATCTTTAATCAACTATCATCATCATCATCTTCAATCGACACTACCGTATCAAACATCACCAATCATCATTCATCATGTATTTCATCACTAACATATTCACATGAAATTATAATCTTATTATCGTCGCCAACCCGCTATTCATCATCATCCTTATTTTAGCGTAACACCAACATCATATTTTAATCATCTATATCATCAACTTATTTATCAATTAATCGCTACCCCTATCATAACCATTATCATAATCACTTTAAATCTCTATTTGATCATGGCCTTATACGAGTTAATCAAACAGTTCAACATACCCATGTTCAAACATCTCGGCACACACAAAAAATTAACAGAAGCTAAAGGCCTTCGGCCCAAATAGAATTAGATAATACCACGGCCCAAATGAAAATATGATAGCCCAACTTTTCTATTGGTTCAATAACAATTCTTTTAACAATCCGATTATGATAAACAATAGGAGCCAGAAATTTTTAAATCTCCACATTGCACAAGTGGATTTAGTTTAATGATAATAACTTCAAATGGCTGTAGAAGTAGACTAGAATAATACGCATGTGTCTTCATCGATATAGCATCCAAGGAAAAATTGAGGTAGCATTCAAGAAGATAATAATATTGCAAAAAAAGAAAATTTGGCCAACCTTTTCCTTTTTCAAACACAATTGTTGGCCAACTTGCCTTAATTAATTTCACCTTTATGTACTAATATTCTATCCTACAACCCACTAGCGAAATGTTGAAATGTGGATTTTTGTTTGTTTAGAAATTGCCGATTAGCAAAGGAATAATAGTATCTTTATTATTCTTTTAACATGTTTAATGTTACCCGTCTTCTTCACACTTCGTTTTTGTTTAGAACAGAAAAGAGTGGCAACATAAATGGATGTTAAATGTTGTCAATGGTGGTGGTTGTAAGGTGGTTAAATGGTAATTGGGTTTGGTTAGTTGTAAAGTTATTTGGGAGAAATACAAGAGGTGCACTCATGGGTCCATACAAAAAGAGGATTGGTTTTGTGATCTTTCAATTAAAAATCGACCATATTAACGCTTTGTCTAAACAATTATGGTCACTAGTATCATTATCGACCCAAAGTAATTTGTGGGGCTCTCAAGTGTGCACATGCATACGATAATAATATAAAAGGAAGTGTGAGTGCTTTGGTCACTGCAAAAGAGAAATGAAAAATAATGTAGCACACGTACAGTTGCTTCGAATTAAATAACGCAGCAGTCTAAACGTGAGCAGCAGCAGTAGTTCGAGGTTTGTCTGGGTCTGTCTGACACAACTCAAACACGACTACAACAATATTAATACAATCGTAGTTCATGGGTGAAAGGTGATGGATCAAGAAACAGAAAAACAATGGTAACAGTGGTGGTGATGGAATGGGTGGTGATGAAGATAAAACAAGACAGAAATTGAGTAATACGAGTAGTTTGAATGTGGTGGTGACGGTTCTTGTTCGAGATGTACTTAAAGGAGCAAAAGTAGCAGCGAGAATTAGTGATTATAGATGGTAGTGTTCTTGGGATGATTGTTAATGAAATCAAAGAGAAGAATGAAAATGAAATGGGTGTTATTAAAGAAGGTAAGAGTCATTTGATTATACCCCAAGTGTTTATATCTAATAGATGGAATAAGGATGATCGACAGATGGATTCGTTCCAAGAAGAAGAAAATAGAAAAAGAAAAGAAGATAGAGACTCTCAACTAATCTGTACTACCGATTAGGATGTGTTAGACTTTAGAGGATTCAAACAAAAATTAGATACAGTAGTTGATTGAGATATCAAAATTGAATTTGATCCTTTTAATCATATATACGTACAATTATATTACTAATTATTAATACAGTAATAATACTAATTTATGTATATATATATCCGTATATAAATATGTATATGACAGTTTGTGTATATATCGGTATATGCATAAATATACTTATCAGTATTTATATATGATATGTATATCATAATTGTATATCTCTTAAATTTATATATTTATATTTATAGATTATAATTAATCTTATTAATAATTATAAATATAATATTAATACTCTTTAATATTATAAATAATAGTAATACACTATAATAGTAATAATAATAATATTATTACATATGATAATGATGTTAAATACAATAAAATGTATAATATTAATATTAATAACAATTATATTAATTTTAACAATAATATAACAATTTATACATATATACATATATATATATATATATATATATATCAATTCTCATTTCTATATATTATCTATTAATTATAATAATATATCTAACACTGATTTTAATAATAATAATAATAAAAATATTAATATTATTAATAGTATGAATGATATTATTATAATAATTTTTAATTTTATTGAAAATAATAATATAACAACTTATCCTTATCAAATTTCATATGTATATATACATACTTAATATAATAATATTAATAATACAAATATTAATATTAACAATAATATTAATGAAAGTAATGATATTAATATTTATACAGCATTTATAATTCTAACTTGTAATTACATATAATATATTACTATTTATTATACCATATCTATATACACATAAACGTTCGTGAATCGTCGGGAATAGTCAAATATTAAATTGATTGTATGAACATAGTTCCAAAATTTCCGAGACTCACCATTACAGACTTTGCTTATCGTGTCGAAATCATATAAAGATTAAGTTTAAATTTGGTCGAAAATTCTCGGGTCGTCACAGTACCTACCCGTTAAAGAAATTTCGTCCCGAAATTTAAGTGAGGTTGTCATGGCTAACAATAAAAATGTCTTCATGACGAATATAAGTTGATATATAGAGTTATATCAGTATTGATTAATATGGATAAAACTATTCGATTATGTGAAGCGTACGAATTAAGTTATCACATAAGAGTGAAATGAGAAAATAAAGATTTGTCTTAGCTTTTGACGTGGTCACGTTTGAATTTAGGAAAATAAGGTTCGTCTTAACTTTTGACGTTGTCTCGATTGAATTCCGAAATTCAAGGGATTTAAAAGAAAATCTTGGAAATCTATAAGATTTGATTCTTCGGCGAGTAAGGAAATTAAGATCTCTATAATTAAATACGGTGATCTGTTTTGATTGCCCTGTCTGGTATTTCTATTATAAATTAAACTCTTCTGTTCCATTATTCTCATCATTCCTATACTTTCTTTCTTAGTTCATACATCCAAAAGATTATGAAAATGTTTAATCAAGTTATAATCCTTGATATTTTTCCAAATTATCAATTCTGTCATCCTTCTTTTCAATCTTCCACCAGAAAAATCCGTTTACTTCCACTTTCGCCTTGGGATGATACTATTCTTAGTTATATTGTGCCTTTATATTGCTATTTGTATTAATATCCAAGGTTTGTAACTTCCGTGTTGTTATTGGGTTTTATATTTTCTCTTATATTTTGGAGCTCTTTGCCTTTTTATTATCCTCCCGACCTCTAGTAAAGCGAGTAACGGTCCAGAATTCGTAAGTATGGAGTTTCAAATGAACTTAATGTCCTAATCAAGAAAGAACGTAATAGCACGATTTGATTTGTCAAATTACCAGATTCACTGAGAATAGAACTATCAAGAATATATTTTCTTGATATGTTCAGAGGTTAATTAGAATGAAAAAGTTATGTAACATGGCACATGATGACGTTATGATCTGTGAATCATCATGTCCCATTAGATGTAGTGACCCGAACTTTTCCATGTTTATATATATTAATTGAGATTGATATTTACATGATTAAATGTTTCCAACATTTTAAGCAATCAAACTTGTTAAGACTTGATTAATTGAAATATGTTTCATATAGACAATTGACCACCCAAGTTGACCGGCGATTCACGAACGTTAAAACTTGTAAAAACGACATGACGATATATATATATATATATATATATATATATATATATATATATATATATATATATATATATATATATATATATATATATATATATATATATATATATATATATATATATATATATATATATATATATATATATATATATATATATATATGGATATACATATGGTTAACATGAGATTATGATAAGTAAGTATCTCCATAAGTATATTAACAATGAGTTATATACATATAAACAAGACTACTAACTTAAGGATTTCGAAACGAGACATATATGTAACGATTATCGTTGTAACGACATTTAAATGTATATATATCATATTAAGATATATTAATATATCATAATATCATGATAATATAATAATTTAACATCTCATTAGATATAATAAACAATGGGTTAACAACATTAATTGAGATCGTTAACTTAAAGGTTTCAAAACAACACTTACATGTAACGACTAACGATGACTTAACGACTCAGTTAAAATGTATATACATGTAGTGTATTTAGATGTATTAAAATACTTTTGGAAGACTTCAAGACATATATCAAAACACTCATACTTAACGAAAATGGTTACAGTTACTTTTCCATTCTTTTCTTTCATCAAGAATTCTAGTCGTATTCTTACCCGTATTATACACAGCTTCAAAACGTACTTACTATGAGTATATACCAATAGGAACTAGCATGGGATTCCACTCTTGATTATGTCATGTATGACTAATCAATTTTAACTTCTACCATGAGCTAGTCAACTAACTAGAACTCCTTTTAACCCCACTCACCACTCACCAATTACCACTCATCATTCACTCCATTTCACTTCCAATTCTCTTTCTAATTCTCTCTCAACACACACACACTATTAGGAACGTATTTTTCCAGTAGTTAATCATCATCTTCATCAAAAATCACTTCAAGAATCAAGCTATAATCATCATAGGAAGAACACTTCAAGAACACTTCAAAAATCCCTTCAATTTTACTAATTTACTTCCAAGCTTTCTAATCCATTCCAAGTAATCATCTAAGATCAAGAAACCTTTGTTATATACAGTAGGTTATCTTTCTTATTCAAGGTAATATTCATATTCAAACTTTGATTCAATTTCTATAACTATAAACTATCTTAATTCGAGTAAAAATCTTACTTGAACTTGTTTTTGTGTCATGATCCTACTTCAAGAACTTTCAAGCCATCCAAGATCCTTTGAAGCTAGATCGTTTCTTGTCACTTCCAGTAGGTTTACCTACTAAACTTGAGGTAGTAATGATGTTCATAACATCATTCGATTCATATATATAAAACTATCTTATTCGAAGGTTTAAACTCGTAATCATTAGAACATAGTTTAGTTAATTCTAAACTTGTTCGCAAACAAAAGTTAATCCTTCTAACTTGACTTTTAAAATTAACTACACACATGTTCTATATCTATATGATATGCTAACTTAATGATTTAAAACCTGAAAACACGAAAAACACCGTAAAACCGGATTTACGCCGTCGTAGTAACACCGCGGGCTGTTTTGGGTTAGTTAATTAAAAACTATGATAAACTTTGATTTAAAAGTTGTTATTCTGAGAAAATGATTTTTATTATGAACATGAAACTATATCCGAAAATTATGGTTAAACTCAAAGTGGAAGTATGTTTTCTAAAATGGTCATCTAGACGTCGTTCTTTCGACTGAAATGACTACCTTTACAAAAACGACTTGTAACTTATTTTTCCGACTATAAACCTATACTTTTTATGTTTAGATTCATAAAATAGAGTTCAATATGAAACCATAGCAATTTGATTCACTCAAAACGGATTTAAAATGAAGAAGTTATGGGTAAAACAAGATTGGATAATTTTTCTCATTTTAGCTACGTGAAAATTGGTAACAAATCTATTCCAACCATAACTTAATCAACTTGTATTGTATATTATGTAATCTTGAGATACCATAGACACGTATACAATGTTTCGACCTATCATGTCGACACATCTATATATATTTCGGAACAACCATAGACACTCTATATGTGAATGTTGGAGTTAGCTATACAGGGTTGAGGCTGATTCCAAAATATATATAGTTTGAGTTGTGATCAATACTGAGATACGTATACACTGGGTCGTGGATTGATTCAAGATAATATTTATCGATTTATTTCTGTACATCTAACTGTGGACAACTAGTTGTAGGTTACTAACGAGGACAGCTGACTTAATAAACTTAAAACATCAAAATATATTAAAAGTGTTGTAAATATATTTTAAACATACTTTGATATATATGTATATATTGTTATAGATTCGTGAATCAACCAGTGGCCAAGTCTTACTTCCCGACGAAGTAAAAATCTGTGAAAGTGAGTTATAGTCCCACTTTTAAAATCTAATATTTTTGGGATGAGAATACATGCAGGTTTTATAAATGATTTACAAAATAGACACAAGTACGTGAAACTACATTCTATGGTTGAATTGTCGAAATCGAATATGCCCCTTTTTATTAAGTCTGGTAATCTAAGAATTAGGGAACAGACACCCTAATTGACGCGAATCCTAAAGATAGATCTATTGGGCCTAACAAACCCCATCCAAAGTACCGGATGCTTTAGTACTTCGAAATTTATATCATATCCGAAGGGTGTCCCGGAATGATGGGGATATTCTTATATATATGCATCTTGTTAATGTCGGTTACCAGGTGTTCACCATAAGAATGATTTTTATCTCTATGTATGGGATGTGTATTGAAATATGAAATCTTGTGGTCTATTGTTACGATTTGATATATATAGGTTAAACCTATAACTCACCAACATTTTTGTTGACATTTAAAGCATGTTTATTCTCAGGTGAATACTAAGAGCTTCCGCTGTTGCATACTAAAATAAGGACAAGATTTGGTGTCCAAGTTTGTATGATATTGTGTAAAAACTGCATTCAAGAAACTGATTTCGATGTAACATATTTGTATTGTAAACCATTATGTAATGGTCGTGTGTAAACAGGATATTTTAGATTATCATTATTTGATAATCTACGTAAAGCTTTTTAAACCTTTATTTATGAAATAAAGGTTATCGTTTATTTTAAAAATGAATGCAGTCTTTGAAAAACGTCTCATATAGAGGTCAAAACCTCGCAACGAAATCAATTAATATGGAACGTTTTTAATCAATAAGAACGGGACATTTCATTAGAAACTCAGCATGACTTACTGTAATATAATCACGTTGGCCAAGCGCCATTATATTATACTAACTCATGTTTCAATTTCCAACACTTATCCATAATTCATTCATAATTTATACTTAGATTTTACAGAAGTTTCCAATATAATGAAATACAGAAAATACGAAGAGGTAGATAATTTCGGACAAGAATATTTATGAAAATATCCTCAGAAATATCGAAGATATTTATGATGATATTTTGAAATTTCTAAGTTCGAAGGTTGATGAAGAAAAATTTTCCGCAAGATTTTAACCTGACTTCAGAGCAAGATATCCTCTAAAGATTTCATCGGATCCAGAATTACCTGGATTCTTTGAATATAGGGTTTGGTTCTTGCATTTGTCCTTGGTCTCCTTCATGGTTAGCTCAATCCATTTTTTTTTAGTACCAAATTTTCTATCGAGCGTTCCTAACACTCATTTCCTTATCATCAAACTTTTGGCCATTTAGACCATATACAATTTTTCTGTTTCCTCTGCATTCAATGCTACGATATCTGAATCTTCGTTTATCAATCCGAGGTGGTTTCAGGAGAATTGTGTTTTTAGATGATTAAACGCTGATGGTAATATGGTGGAATATAAAAGGTTCCCCGGTAACAATAAAAGAGCGCGTATATATATATATCAAGGTTATAATAAGGTTTCTTCGAATGAAAAGTCGAAATTGATTTATTGGAGCTGTGACAAAATTGGCTAATTTAGAAAGGGATTGCAAAGTTATTTTCAGTAATAGCAATGCCAATGGAGTTAGCATAGATACGTGTTAAACATTTGCTCAGGTTCCGAGTGTTTTCAGGTGCATAACTATATGCATCATTCTTTCCTTTCGTAGATGAAGTGCGGTTGGTTCATCCTCTCGATTGAGGTGTTTTCAAGAATCATGAAAGGTTTGAACGTAGATTGTAATCGTCAAGATACAACTGAGGTTTAAGATGAAATCAAGTGGCACACTTGAAGAATTGTTTAGTTTCATATGTTATAATCAATATTTTAATTCATTTTAATAGTCCAATGTTGGCAGTCCACAGTCGATAGTCCACATTTAACAATCTAATAATTCATATATAGTTTAATATATAATATTTGAATTAATTAATACGTATCGTGACCCGTGTACATGTCTCAGACTCGATCACAACTCAATCTATATATATTATTGTAGAATCAACCTCAACCATGTATAGATAACTCGATCATTACTGCATATAGAGTGTCTATGGTGATTCCAAATAATATATATAGATGCGTCGATATGATATGTCAAAACCTTGTATACGTGTCCCGATATTTAAAGTGCGTAAAAATAAATACATAAATTAAATAACGATAAATAAAGTGCTTAAAGTAAATAACAGAAATTAAATGACGATAAATAAAATTGCGATAATTAAATTGCGATAAACAAACTGCGATAAATAAAATGTAATCAGTTAGCTAGGAACAGTTAGATGGAACAGTTAGCGTGGATTCTTAACAAAATTTTTCGTAGTTAATTTGTTTGTTTCTATCAAATTTTTATTTCGTCAAATGTGTTCTTCATTATGCCACTTGTTGGATTCTGATAGATCAAAATCCAAATATGAAATTGAATAAAAAGGGTTATTCTGCGGTGAACAGATTCGTATATCGGTGAATGTAAGTAGGATAATAAATGACTATTGAATTAGATTTGAAAGAATGTACAGTTTACTTATTAATGTGAATTCTAAATATTCCTCGGGTATTACCTACCCGTTAAAATATTTTCACCATTAACAATTTGTACGAAAGAATTTTTAATTACAGTCTTTATGAAAAAATATATATACATATATATTTTCTTCAGATGTAATCATGGATTTAATGAGTTGATATGATATTAATCTCGTTTGGTTTACCGTCAAAACTGGAATACATAATCTCTATAACATTAGAGATTACATAATCGCCATGAAGAACGAAGATAATTGATGTAGAACGATACGTAGAACGATGATTATACTCGAGGTACAGAATGAGATGTTGAGGCATGGATTGTTGATGGTACGGTTGCTGTTATGGATGGTACTGTTGGTGCCGATGATGTTACTGAAGCTGGTACATTTTGTACCATATTTTCCAAGGCTACAACTCGGGCGCGAAGCTCGTTGACTTCTTCCATTATTCCGGGATGATTGTCGGTCGGAACGAGCAGATGAATAAGGTTTAGAATTTTTAGATGGAATATAATTGTGGTGAGATATTCGGGAAATGAGGGTGAAAATGGTGTTTCTGACTGATTCGCCGGTAAGTGTTTCAGGTTCTTCGTCAAGAGGTGAATTTGGTTGGTGGAAAGGATCACCTTCTTCTTGTCTCCAATGATTAAGTAGACTACGAACTCATCAGGTGAATTGGGGATGGCCGATTGGTTGATTCGTTCTGGTGACGCTGCTTTCGGAGCTTAGGTGAAGATCCATGTCGGAATAGCTGTCGGAATCCGAGGAATTTGAACTGGTTGAGGGATTCATCTCGTACGATCAGATGAAGGATTTTCGATAAGAAATAGATTATAGGATGTAGATTAGTACCCTGCAATACATAATTTACATATGCATATATAATACTAAAATCCCATAAGTTACGGAGGAATCTACGGAAGTTGTCAGGTAAAAGTAACAATAACAGATACGCTAAGATATGAATTTATCTATACACAGTCTACGCAATAGAGGCAGTAAGACGTGTCTAGACTTTAAGGATGATAAGCAAATAATTTTTCGACACTAATTGATAAGCAAAGCTTTTGACATGCAGACACGGTCGAAGTCCAGACTCACTAATGCATCCAAACAACTACTAGGTAGACACACTAATGCAAGACCTGGTTCGCTAAGACCACCGATCTGATACCAACTGAAGTGACCCGTCCTAATCCATCTGTACGAAGTCTTTAACAGCTGATCCCATTGGGAGGTTCTGACCTCTATATGCTCTGAATGACTCCATGTAATATGAGCAAATGCACAGCGGAATATTTCTTTCATACCTGAGAATAAACATGCTTTAAAGTGTCAACCAAAAGGTTGGTGAGTTCATAAGTTTATCATAAAATAATAAAATTCATCATTTTGATAGACCACAAAATTTAAATCCTGCATGATACAAATGGGCCCGAATCCTATACCCACCTGTAATGTACATGCAATATCTTTTAAATACAGTACACCTTTCTCGTGTACGAAATCATCTTTCATAAACCTTAGTAACCGTACACATATCTTGTGCACAAAAATAACATACACATGTATAAAATCATTGATGTCAAAGCTAAGGGGTATAAAATAGTTATTAATTTTAGCAGGAAATACTATTAAATACGATACAATTTTACACAAGATATTTATTTATTTATAGAATGGATATACTTAAACCTTGCTACAACACTTATAGGCAGTGTACCTAATCGTACAGTAGTGTAGTTTTTAGTAAGTCCGGTTCGTTCCACAGGGAATCTTTTTAAACAAAGCTTAACGCTATATTAGTTTACTTTTATAAAAATACAAATATATATATATAAGTAATATTATTATTATAAATGGGGGGTTTTTACCGTTTAATGAACGGTTTGTCGATTTTAAAACTTTAGTCGCAGTTAAAACCAAATGTAAAATATTAAAAATAAATACAAGACTTAAATTAAAGCATAAAGTAAATAACAATAATGAAATTGCGAATAATAAAAGTGCGATGAAATAAACTTGAGATAATTAAAAAAAATACGATAATTGAAAGTGCAATTAAATACAATAACAATAAAAATGTGATAATTAGAAGTGCAATTAAATATAAAATAAAGAAAATTAAATATGAAATAAAAGAATTATGCTTATTTAAACTTCCGTAATCATGATGTTTGACGTGTTGATTTTAGTTTTATGCCCATGGGTTAATTGTCCTTTGTCCTAGATTATCTAATATGTCCATACGGATTTGTCCATAATAGTCCATCAGTCATAAATATAAAGAGCGAAAGCCTTCGTCAAATTATTCTTATTCCCGAAGTCAAATATTCCAACTAATTGGGGATTCGAATTGTAACAAGGTTTTAATACTTTGTTTAATGAATACACCAGGTTATCGACTGCGTGTAAACCAAGGTTTTACTACTTTGTTAACAATTACACCAATTACCCTTGAATGTAATTCACCCCTGTTTCAACAAGTTTATTAATTATTAATCCAGTTCCGTATCTGGTAAAATGAATAATTATTGGTATTTATAGATATCCCGCCCACCGTACCCAGTCAAGCGTATGTGGTTATATATAAATACGTCAAATTATAAGTTTGTATATTAAATTAACAAGGTATTGTTTAGTTAATATAAAATCCATTAATAGCCCATAGTCTAATTTCCACAAGTGTCGTTCTTTTGTCCAAACCCCAATTATGGTACAAAGCCCAATTATCCAATTTTAGTAATTAGCCCAACATCATGATTACTTCGGATTAAATAAGCATAATAATAACTTAGCTACGAGACATTAATATAAAAAGGTTGAACATAACTTACAATAATTAAAAATAGCGTAGCGTTACACGGACAGAATTTCGACTTACACCCTTATAACATTCGCTAACATACCCTTATTATTAGGATTAAAATTAAAATTAAAATTAAAATATAAATATAAATATATACGATATAGATAGAGAGATGGATGGATTTTTTGTGATTTTTGCGATCAGAATTCGTTTGCTTTTATAGGGATTTTTGACTTTTGGGGCTCTGCGACTCGAGGCATTTTTGCCTTCAAACTCCGCGAGTCGCGGAGTTTGAAATTACAGCTCAGTCCCTTTTGGAGTCTTTCTTGCCGACGGTTTATAATATATATATAATATATATATAATTAATATAATTAATTATATATTATATTATATTTATATACATAGTTAACTTATAATTTTTAGTCCGTTGCGTCGAGCGTTGAGAGTTGACTCTGGTCCCGGTTCCGGATTTTCGAACCTCCTTGCGTACAATTTTATATTTTGTACTTTGCGTTTTGAATCTTGTACTCTTGTAATTTTGAGACGTTTCTTATCAATAATTGGAACCTCTTTGATTGAGTTTTGTACTTTTGAGCTTTTTGGTCGTTTGTGTCTTCAATTCGTCGAATCTGTCTTTTGTCTTCACCTTTTATTATTTAAACGAATATCACTTGTAAATAGAACAATTGCAACTAAAAGCTTGTCTTTCTTGAGGAATAATGCTATGAAATATATGTTCGTTTTTAGCATTATCAAATATTCCCACACTTGAGCGTTGCTTGTCCTCAAGCAATATCGTCTTGAAATACTAGAATCACTTCTTTATTCTTCACACTTTGTACATCAGTGATTTCTATACGGTGGTATAAACAATGGTAGTAACGATATGGTTTACAGTCCCACATGACTATAAAAATTTAGATCCATTAAGGAAATTGGATCTTTATGAAAACATTTGATCTTTTGAAAATTAAATCTAGTTTTTTCCCTAGATAAGTTTTCCGGAATAACCCTTTACCGGTGTTTGCAAAATATTTTTGTGGGTTTGGTGGGTTTCAGATTTGAAAATTTTAGCTCAAAACTTATGGTTTTGTGTCACCCACTTGCTAACCTTGTATTTGGAAAGCAACACGTCCAGTTTACTTGTCCCGTATATTACCTTTCGGTAAACTACCGTCCGGTTGTAAAGGAAAGCGTTGAACAAGCAACTGTTAAGGCAATGTCCCCTGACATGCTTTTAATTATGGTCTATAACGTGTCGGACGCAATTACTATCCTTGGTAGGAGCAATAGTAAAGCTCACCCTTAAAATTTTTTGGTATGGCACAAGGTCCTGTCTTTGACCACTATGCAACCACCGTTCTTACGGTTGACACCCGATTTAGTTCAGGTGACCTAATGAATTCCAGGTGAATTCCTAGGATTTTACGTTCAATGGTAATGAACGCATTGAAAATAGGGTTTTCAGAAAACAAATCGGTTTGTAATTTTGATCAAAATATTTTCTCGTTCAAGCTCGAGTTTAGATATCATTGAATTCCATGAGTTTGTAATTCTCAATCTTTAAGGTCAATCTCTAGGATTGAGTAATATCAGTCTTTAAAAGCTGATTTTTAATCTTTAAGGAGATTATCCTTTCTGGGGATCTGATTCATTAGTCTTATCCAGCTAATTTGCATGGTGCCCCCTATTGTACGAGATAAATCCTTCTCATGGTTAGGATAAATCTGACCACTTGGCAACCCTGTTTAATGCTGAGGTCCGTGGATTTCCTGCTGATTTTAGTGATGACTTTTCTAGATTTTTCGTCAACCTACAGCTGGTCTGGACGACAACTTCATGACCTAAATCAAGAAGCGCGTTTCTTTTTCGGAAGACTTTACTTCCTTTTAATGATGGAATTGATTCATCGTGTATATCCATCTCTTCTTTTCTTTCATCGGGTAAAACAGTTTAGTTTAGTCCAAAGCAAAAGTATTTTCAGTTATTTGTTACAGATATATGTGACATATGTTTAAGATAACTTGGTAAATTTTCCCACACTTGGCTTTTATTTTCCTTTTTATCGTCCTCTATTCCATTTTAAATGAATTTTAACATTTTGGTTTGTTTCTCAATTTATGTCCTTTCCGAGGTAACAATAATTTCGGTGTTAAAACCTAGTTTTATCGTTCATAAATATGTATAAACATGATTTTGAGTTCATTTAATTGAAAATTTTGAAAAATTTTACTAGAATTGGGTAGTCAGTATATAAGACTAGGGCTGTTCTTTATTATCAGAGAGCACTAGATTCTAATACAACTACTGCTTTACTAGTATTTTAAATGGTAACCAAGTGTTTAAGATAAAAATTTTAAAATCCGAAAGAATTTAACCCCTTCCCACACTTAAGATCTTGCAATGCCCTCATTTGCAAGAAATCAGTAATAATTTAAATTATTGAGGGTGATTTGTGTGAAAATGATTAAATTTTTACCAAAGTTTCCAAATATATTGGCGTTTGTTTGCTGAACGATGAATGGTGCACATCATTTGTTCATTCCGTCTTGTTGTTATTTCACATATATTTTGCATCTTGTCGTCAAAATTAGTTGCTTTTGCTGAACTTAATGCCAGTCTTTGAAAATGCGTTGTTTTACCCTGTTGTGTACATAAGATAAACTGCAAACATATATACATATTTTTGAAGTTTGGTATATTACCCCACATTCAAAAATTATTAAAATCTAAGAATAAAAGTTAGACAATTATAAAAACTATTACAATATTAAAAAAAAAGTATTAAACGTATCAATCATTACAAATTACAAAATAAATAAAACTAAGTATACTAGGGATGATACTGGTACCAATAGGGGTTCCAGGCATAACCATAGGTGCTATAGAATGCTTCGGCAGGGTTATACGTAGGATACGGTGGCTGCATCTCTATAGACCAGGGAGGGAAGATGGGTTTCGGTGTAGGAATATAGTTTCTACCTATATGTTGGCAATGAGCTATGATTTGGTTCTGATGAACTTGCCAATCTTCAAATGCTCTCTGTCTAGCATTTTCATATTCCTGAGAAGCTATAAACCTTTGCATTTCTTGCATCTCATTCCCCCCTCCTACATTACCTTGCTGTTGGTTTCTCTCAACCTGTGGATGTCTACCATGGTATGGTACTGCGGCGTTATTTCGCCTCTTCAAAACTTTCGCACCATGGTATACATTTAAACCTATAGTATCGCGGGGTTCTGGTTCTTCTACTAATAATCCCCCCCGACTTATATCCACACCGAGATATTCACCAATCAAAGTAATAAAAATACCACCTCCTATTATGCTATGCGGTCTCATCCCCCGAACCATAGCTGATAAATAATAACCACCACAATACGGTATACTTACAGCGCTTTGTGGGTCTCGAATACACATATGGTAAAACAAATCCTGTTCATTTACTTTTTCCTTGTTCTTACCCCTTTGTGTAATCGAATTAGCTAAAAACCTATGAATTACTCTTAATTCAGCTCTATCTATGTCCAAATAAGAGTAATTTCCCCCTTTGAAACGGTGGTGGCTTGTCATTTGACTCCACACACCGTGTATATCAAAATTTTCATCTATCTTTCTACCGTTTAGTATCAACCCTCTACAATCGGCAGATGCTAACTCCTCAGGCGTATATATACGTAAAGCCTGAGCCATGTCCAGTAAAGACATGTGATGCATCGAACCGCCTAAAAAAAATCTAATAAAAGAACGATCGGTTAAACTAGCTACCCGATCATTCAACTCTATACTACACAACAATTCTTCACACCATACTTTATATACAGGTCTACACATGGTGAATAAACGTACCCAGTCATTAAAAGTAGAATTACCATACCTCTGTACAAGTAATTCCCTAATTGGCCCGGCAAATTCTACAGCTTCTAAGGGTCCCCATTCTATGACCTTCGGTACCTCAACAACCTTAGAATGAAGAGTATGCAAACCCCTTTGATATTTTGGATAATCTATCTAAAGTCTGTCAAATCTCAGGTTCGGGTGCAACTCTTCTAAGTGCATATCAGAAAAGGTCATGACTGGATGAGGTATATCCTGCTTGTAGTAGTTATCCACCTCCTGTTGTTCCGCATTCTCAGCAGGAGCATTGCGGGCTTGGGATGAAGATTCACCCCTTTCAGTCTGCAAAACACATCAAACACAATTTTTTTGTGCATCCAAATATGCATTAGTGTCAGCAAAATCATCAATCAAAATAATTACAATGACATGATCAATTTATATCAAACTTAAGCTTATTTTCATATTTTCATCAAATCTACACTTTTTCAAATAAGCATATACGAAAATGTTCACCAAGTTCATAAGCATTCAACTCAAATAACATGTCAAAATAATCATTACTAGCAATTAAACAAGTTTCAAATGGCATTATCTTTCAAAAATCAAGTTCATGAATTTTAGACTTGAAAAAGTCCACTTTAATTCTCAAAATCATGTTTAGGCTCAAAGTTTGGATCATTTAACTACCTAGACATGTTACACTACTTAATTTAGCAACAATTCATGACAAAAATCGGCCATAACCTGTTTATATCAAAAAGCCCCAAATTTTGCTCAAGAACACAAACCCTAGATTACTCAAAATTTGAAGTTTAAAGCTTCTAATCATGTTAAACAGCATCAATCTAGGTTATACAAGCATAATATAAACAATTTAAGCCTAATTACACTAAAAAGCATCAAAATCAAATTGGGGAAAAAATTGCTCAAGAACACTAATTTCGGATTAAATGGTGTTTAGGTGTAGAAATTTACCGTTTTTCTTGAGTAATTCCTAGATAGCATCCTTCTCAACATGATTTTAGTAAAAGATTTGGTGATTAACGGTTAAAAATTGTGATTTTTGGGGTGTTTTTGGTGGTTTTTTCGACAGTTTTCGCAGTATTTTTTTTAGTTTTGTGTGTGTTCTGAGCTGTTCTGCTCGATTTTATTTTTTCTGATTTTTCGTCCCTCCGCGACTCGCGGTGAATTACCCTTCAAACTCCGCGACTCGCGGAGTTTGCTTTTTTTTTATAATCATTAACTTATAAAACAATTAAGTACTTAATTTTAAAATTTTGTTTCCCTTGTTATTTAGGACGAGATCGTTTCGGATCGATGTCCTAGTCCGTCCCTCGACAAAATTTTAAAATTTGTCATTTTGTAGCGATTGTTTTAAAAGCTAAGATTTTTGGGTTTTTTAAATGTTTTTGGCATACTTTAAATCAATAAGATTAAAAATAATGATAATAAAAGTTCTCGTCCCTCCCTTGGGTAAAGCAATTTCGGTTCATAGACCTAGTCTTCAACTTACGACGAATTTTAAAAATCATATTTTTAACTTAATGAGATAAAGTAAATTTTTGTTTTTAAATTCACACAATTTAAATATAAAATTCAAAATTAATATTAAAAATTCACACTAAACTTAAAATTTGAAATGCATAAAATTAAAAATTCATATTTTTTTTAAAATAAAAAATTCACATCAAACTTAATTTAAAAATTCATATTATAAATTCACACCAAACTTATATTAATTTTTCAAATATTTACAATTTTAAATATATTGTTTTTACAAAGTTTACGATATTAATTTAAGATTTAAATATTAATTTTAAAAACATGGTAAAAATAAAATTAAAAATCTTTTTGTCTTTTTATCCCACTTTAATCAATCAAATATTATCAAAAATATGCGCCCCTCTTTTCGGTAAATTAATTTCGGTTCCAAAACCTAATTTAACTCATGACGAATTTTTGAAATATTTTGGGTTGATTATTTAAAGATATTTATACCTTAAGAATAAACGTTAAATTTCGCAGTGATGTAATAAATTTTTGAATGATATCAATAATTTCGGTCGCCAAACCTAATTTTATTCAATACCAATTTAATACTTTTTAGTGAACAAATTAGCGTTTATTATCAAAAGGTTAAAAATAAAAAAAATAAAATAAAAACTGTACAGACATACCTGTGAAATAGATTTCTTAGTTATATGATCTATCCCATTCATAAGATAGTCGGTTTAATTGGTTTTCCATAGCTACATAGGCGTAACCTCGAGCATTCAGTGTCTTTTCTTCTAAACATATGAACGGTCCGTCTCTGCATAAAGTAACAAATTCGGTATTTGAATAGGTTTGATTATTTGAACATTTACCTCCATGTGACCATTTTCCGCATTTGTGACATCTTTCTATGTGTCGTGCTCTTCTTTTCACTGCGGATTTTGATTTTCCTTTACCAAATTGTAATTTATTATCTTCGCATCTGGATTCTTTTCTAACTCCGTCCATTCTTTCTCTGATTACTGATACTAGTTCACTCGGTAGTATGTCATTATTACGTTTAGTGATCAAAGCGTGTAGCATTAGACCATGGTTTAGTTCACAGGCAGTCTTTATTTTGTAAAAACCTAAAAAAAATAAAAATTCAGAATGGGGGGAGAAGACTAGTTCTTTAGGGTCTGCTAGGGAAAGACCATTCGGGTTCCATTTTCGAGAACTACACGAAAACAGATAATCTAACTCTAACAGAAATACATATTATCCTTTAAAGACTTGATTCTCCCCACACTTAGTTAGCTGTGGTGTCGAAATTGTGATTAACTTCGTTGTCTACTTCCATCGGATCATGTATGTAATGTTTAACTCTGAGACCATTAACTTTAAATTCAATCCCATTTGAATTTATCAATTCTACCGTTCCATATGGGAAAACTCTTTTGACTATGAATGGTCCAGACCATCTTGATTTCAATTTTCCAGGAAATAGCTTGAATCGTGAATTGAAAAGAAGAACTCTGTCTCCTTCTTTAAATTCTTTTGAACTTCTGATTCTTTTATCATGCCATTTCTTCGTTCTTTCTTTATAGATTAACGAATTATCGTATGCTTCATGTCTTAATTCTTCTAATTCGATTAGTTGACTTAATCGTAGACGTCCAGCTTCATGTAAATCAAGATTACATGTTTTCAAAGCCCAAAATGCTTTGTGTTCAATTTCTACTGGAAGATGACATGCTTTTCCATAAACAAGTCTAAAAGGTGTGGTTCCAATTGGAGTTTTGTAGGCTGTTCTAAAAGCCCAGAGTGCATCCTCCAATTTAATGGACCATTCCTTCGGATTTGATCCTACGGTTTTCTCTAGAATACGTTTTAAAGCTCGGTTGGTATTTTCAACTTGTCCACTTGTTTGTGGATGATATGCGGTGGAGATTTTATGAGTTACTCCATATCTTTTAAGAACTTTCTCAAGTTGATTATTACAGAAATGAGTACCCCGATCACTTATCAAAGCTTTCGGTGTTCGAAACCTTGCAAAAAGACGTTTTAAAAAGTTGACTACAACTCGTGCATCGTTAGTTGGGAGAGCTTGTGCTTCCGCCCATTTAGATACATAATCAATGGCTACGAGTATATATAGATTATTATGAGATTTTGGAAATGGACCCATAAAGTCAATACCCCAAATGTCAAATACTTCACATACTTGGATGACATTTTGTGGCATTTCATCACGTTGACTTATTTTTCCGGCCCTTTGACAAGCATCACAGGATTTGCAAAGAAGGTGTGCGTCTTTGTAAATTGTAGGCCAATAGAATCCAGCATCATAAGCTTTTCTTGCTGTTAGTTGAGGCCCATAATGCCCTCCAGTTGGTCCTGTGTGACAATGGTTTAAAATTTTACTAGTTTCATCTCCAAATACACATCGGCTTATTATTCCATCGGGACAACTTTTAAACAGATGTGGATCTTCCCAAAAATAGTGTTTTATATCACTGAAGAATTTCTTTCGTCTTTGGTACGATAATCCTTTTTCAAGGAATCCACATACTAAATAGTTTGCATAGTCTGCAAACCATGGAATTTCTTTATAATCTATCTTCAATAGATATTCATCAGGAAAGTTGTCTTGTATGGCCGATTCATTTAGAACTTCTAATTCGGGATTTTCAAGATGAGAAAGATGATCAGCGGCGAGATTTTCTGCTCCTCTTTTATCTCGGATTTCAATATCAAACTCTTGTAAGAGTAAGATCCAACGGATTAATCTTGGTTTAGCATCTTGTTTTGAAAATAGGTATCTAAGAGCAGAATGGTCGGTATAGACCACCGTTTTTGCTAGAACGAGATATGATCGAAATTTGTCAAAAGCAAAGACAATAGCAAGGAGTTCTTTTTCAGTAGTTGTATAGTTTGTTTGTGCTCCTTGTAACGTCTTACTAGCATAATATATAGGTTGAAATCATTTTTCAATCCTTTGTCCTAAAACGGCTCCCATTGCAAAATCACTTGCATCGCACATTAGTTCAAATGGTAGATTCCAATTTAGTGTTATCATGATCGGCGCATTAGTTAGTTTTTCTTTAAGAATATTAAAAGATTTGATACACTCATCGAAAAAGATGAATGGAGCATCTTTTTCTAGGAGTTTATTCATAGGAGTGGCAATTTTAGAAAAATCTTTTATGAAACGTCGGTAAAAACCGGCATGCCCTAGAAAACTCCTAACTCCTCTAACATTGGTGGGATGTGGAAGTTTAGCAATTACATCTACTTTAGCTCTATCCACTTCAATTCCTTCTTTTGAAATTTTATGTCCAAGAACGATGCCTTCTTTAACCATGAAATGGCATTTCTCCCAATTAAGTACTAGATTTGATTGTTCGCATCTAAGGAACATTCGTTCCAGATTAACTAGACATGATTCAAATGTATCACCGAAGACTGAAAAGTCATCCATGAAAACTTCCATGCATTCTTCTATCATGTCGTGAAAAATCGCCATCATACACCTTTGAAAGGTTGCAGGGGCGTTACAAAGTCCAAATGGCATGCGTTTGTAAGCAAAAGTACCATAAGGGCACGTGAATGTGGTTTTCTCTTGGTCTTCGGGTGCTATTGGAATTTGAAAATATCCGGAAAATCCATCTAGAAAACAATAGTAACTATTTCTGGCTAATCTTTCCAACATTTGATCTATGAAAGGTAAGGGAAAGTGATCTTTTCTGGTGGCGTCATTTAATTTTCTATAATCAATATATACACGCCATCCTGTTACAGTCCTAGTAGGAATAAGCTCATTTTTCTCATTTGTAATGACAGTCATGCCACCCTTCTTAGGTACGCATTGAACTGGGCTTACCCATGGACTATCAGAGATTGGATAATTTAGACCTGCATCTAGCAGTTTAATAATCTCTTTCTTAACTACATCTTGCATATTAGGATTTAGTCTTCGTTGGCGTTGCACATACGTTTTATGACCTTCTTCCATAAGGATTTTATGTGTGCAATACGAAGGACTTATTCCTTTAATATCATGAATCTTCCATGCAATGGCTGGTTTATGAGCTTTCAACACAGAAATGAGTTGTGATTTCTCATTTTCAGTAAGAGAAGACGATATTATTACAGGTAATTCAGATTCACCATGTAAATAAGCATATTCCAAATGGTTTGGAAGTGGCTTTAACTCTAATTTCGGAGGTTCTTCTATCGATGATTTGTATCGATATCTGTCTTCTTCTTTTAGCATTTGAATTTCTTCTGTTGTTGGTTCATATCCATTAGCTATAAGTGTAGCTAACATTTCAGCTTCATCAATTGGTTCATTACCTTCTCCTAAAGAACATTCTCCTGTTCCTTGTAGTTCTGGAAATTCTTCTAATAATTCTGCATGTGCATCTATAGTTTGAATATAATAACATGTATCATCTGCAGATTGTGGTTGTTGCATTGCTCTATCAACTGAAAAGGTAACACTCTCATCCTCTATACTTAGGGTCAATTTCTTACCGAACACGTCTATCATTGCTTTAGCCGTGTTTAAGAATGGTCTTCCTAATATGAGAGGAACTTGAGAATCTTCTTCCATGTCCAGAACAACAAAATCTACTGGAAATACTAAAGTACCAACTTTAACTAGCATGTTCTCCATTATCCCTCTAGGATATTTTATTGATCTATCGGCTAGTTGTATGCTTATTCTGGTTGGTTTCAATTCTCCAAGGTCTAGTTTAGCGTATAGTGAATACGGCATTAGATTTATACTAGCACCTAAATCTGCCAATGCTTCTATTGAACTAAGACTACCCAGAAAACATGGAATTGTGAAACTTCCTGGATCAGATAGTTTTTCTGGTATCTTATTCAACAGCACTGCTGAACAATTAGCATTCATAGTAACAGCCGAGAGTTCTTCCATTTTCTTTCTATTTGAGATTAGATCTTTCAAGAATTTAGCATATCTAGGCATTCCTGAATCACATCAATGAAAGGAAGATTTACATTTATCTATTTAAACATATCCAAGAATTTGGATTGCTCGGCTTCAAGTTTCTCTTTCTTCATTTTACTCGGGTAAGGAAGTGGTGGTTGGTATGGTTTAACATAAGGTTTAGCCTTAACTGTGTTATCTTCTTTAACCTTTTCAACTACCGGTTCTTTTTCCTTATCTTGATCAGGTTGTGGTTCTTGTGGAGTAAGAATAGCTTCATCAGAAGTTACAGGTATTTCAGGTGGTTTAAGTGTTGTACCACTTCTTGTGGTAATAGCTTTAGCGGTTTCATTCCGGGGGTTAGCATTTGTATCACTAGGTAGACTTCCCGGTTTTCTTTCACCTATTAACCTTGCTAGGTTACTTACTTCTTGTTCCAGATTTTGAATAGAAGCTTGTTGATTTCTAAATGCTTGAGCATTTTGTTCATTGGTTTGTTTTTGAGATGTGAAAAACTGCGTTTGAGTTTTAACTAGCTTCGTCATCATATCTTCTAAATTCGGCTTTTTATCATCGGTTTGTTGTGGTGGTTTGTTTTGAAAATTAGGACTTTGCTGATTGTAAGTATTATTGGATACTTGTTGATTGCTAGGACCTTGTTAGTTGTTGTATGGAATATTTCTGTTATAATTCTGCTTTTGATTGTAAATCGGTCTTGGCGGTTGATAATTATTCTGATAATTATTTCCAGGCCTTTGGTTTATGTATGAAATATTCTCTCTTTGTTCCATTGTTAATTCAATACTGAGACAATCTTTTGTCAAATGTGGTCCTCCACACTGCTCACAACTAATTCGTATTGAGTGAATATCTTTAGTCATCTTTTCCATTCGTCTTTCCACAACATCTATCTTTGCGGAAATGGAATCTAAGTCATGGCTAGAATCGGCTCTAGCTGCTTTAGATGATCTAACGATATCTTTTTCTTGGTGCCACTCATGTGAGTGGGAAGCAGTGTTATCAATAATTTTGTAAGCATCAGTTTCGGTTTTCTTCATAATAGAACCACCAACTGCTATATCTATGTCTTTTCTTGTAGTGATGTCACATCCTTGGTAGAATATTTGTACTATTTGACAGGTGTCTAAACCATGTTGCAGACATCCTCTTAACAACTTTCCATATCTTGTCCATGCCTCATATAGAGTTTCATTCGGTTTCTGTGTGAACATAACAATTTCTGCTTGAAGTCTTACGGCTTTAGATGCCAGAAAGAATTGTTTAAGAAATTTGTCAACTAAAACATCCCATGTATCGATCGCCCCTTCAGGTAACGATTCCAACCAATCTTTGGCTTCTCCCTTTAAAGTCCAGGGAAATAACATGAGATATATCTGTTCATCCTCCACTTCTCGGATTTTAAATAGTGTGCAGATCCTATTAAAGGTACGTAGATGTTCATTTGGATCTTCCTTCGGCGCACCACTAAATTGGCATTGATTAGCCACCATGTGTAGAATTTGTCCTTTGATTTCATAATCTGGCGCATTAATGTCTGGATGAGTAATTGCGTGACCTTGGCCAGTGCATTTAGCTCTCATTCGGTCTTCCATACTTAAAGGTTCCAGATTCTCCATAATTGAATTTGTTGAATCAGAATCACTAGAGGATTCTGATTTAATGGTTCGTTCCTCAACAATCTCTGTTTGAATGATTGGTGGTTCCGGAGGAAAGTTTAGTGGTTCAGGATCTACAAACTGTTCCTGAATATTCTCCGGATTCTCAATTGTGAGGTCGGGTTCAAAAAATGGATTATCGGAAATTTGAACTGAAGTACTTGGTCGACTGGATGACGATTCTAAAGAAAAATCAACGGCAGTAATATTTGCTAAATGTCTTGATCTAGTTACAGGTGGTGAACGTACAAAAGGTGGTGAACGTCTTGCTCGGTGCATTCACTGAATATCCTATTAGTTTTTAAAAAGAAAGAAAAATTATAATAAGTTATCCAATCAATAGACTTTTCTGATTTTGCCCACGTTTCGAATAGCCAAAAGATGCAGCAGAGGGGCAGGATTCGTTTGGTCTCAATATAATTGAGGACTGTTTGGCTCCAATAACCCGGTCCACGTACAAATCCAACTATTACTACGAACCAGAAAATTTTGATGTCTATCAATTTAACCACTTAAAATAAATTTTCGTAATTTTAAGAAAATTTAGATAAGAAGTAGAATAAAAATCTATGTCCTAAAACTAGAATAGCGAGAAATAAGAAAGAAAAAGAGTTCGTCGGAAAAGGTCGAAAAAGAAAAATGGTTGAAAAATAAAAGGTGACGGAAAAATAAAAGAAACTTATAAAACTTAGAAATACTTGACTAACCTAACCTTATTACTACAACTAACTTAAAATTATAATCGCAAATTGAGATTACTAATTGGAATGATAATTGATACATAGTAAAAGGTGTCTAAAAATATTAAAGCTTACAGGAAAAACTATATCCCAAATGGAAATAACTTAAAAAGAAACTAAAACTTAAAAAGGCGTCGCAAAATTCTAAAGCACCTAAATCTTAGTCTAAATAAAAAGCACTTAAGGGATTTTATGGCAAAGCCTAAAAATCTAGAAGTAAAAATAACTATGGAAAAAACTAAGTTTAAAACTAAATATGAGCTAAAAATACAAATATTACGTTAAAACGATTAAAAAGAGACAAAATATAAAAATATACAAAAAGTTGTAAAAATTACAATTTTTATAAAAATATTATTTTTATATTATTTATTTTATAAAACTATTAATTTTATAATTTAATTAAACTAATTTACTAAATAAAACAAATTAAATAAAAAGTAAAACTTAAAATAAAACTAATTATAATAATAATTAGGGTTAAATAATAATAATAATAATTAATTACCCGTATTTAATGCAGAATTAGGGTTCTGTCGCGTGTCAGGTACCCTCCATGAGTTGCGGTATTCAAGGCATCAGACCCCGCGAGTCGCGGGGTTCCAGTTTTCAACTGACAGGTTATTTAAATTCGACGCGTTTTTCTTTATTTATTTTTTTTATTTTTTTTATTTTCTGTTTTTAATTTTTCTGTTTTAAAAAAAAAAATATGTGTATAATAAAAACTTATATTTAAAACTTAAATAAATAGAATTACTTTATAATTTTATAAATAAAAATCTTAAAACTAGATTTATATATATATATTTTTTTTTCGGTTTTTGATTTTATGTTTTAAATAAAAAACAAAATACTTAAATAAAACTTATATTTTTATAAAATAAAAATAAAGAAACTTATAAAACTTTTAACAAACTCTTAAAAATATATAAAATTTTGTTTTGTTTTTTTATTTTTTTATTTAAAACGTACTTTTATAAAAACGAATAAAAGTAAAATAAAAATCCTTTTTTTTTGTAGCGTTGCGCTTCCGGCTTTTAAGAGATTCCCCGGCAGCGGCGCCAAAAATACTTGATGTCAAAGCTAAGGGGTATAAAATAGTTATTAATTTTAGCAGGAAATACTATTAAATACGATACAATTTTACACAAGATATTTATTTATTTATAGAATGGATATACTTAAACCTTGCTACAACACTTATAGGCAGTGTACCTAATCGTACAGTAGTGTAGTTTTTAGTAAGTCCGGTTCGTTCCACAGGGAATCTTTTTAAACAAAGCTTAATGCTATATTAGTTTACTTTTATAAAAATACAAATATATATATATAAGTAATATTATTATTATAAATGGGGGGTTTTTACCGTTTAATGACCGGTTTGTCTATTTTAAAACTTTAGTCGCAGTTAAAACCAAATGTAAAATATTAAAAATAAATACAAGACTTAAATTAAAGCATAAAGTAAATAACAATAATGAAATTGCGAATAATAAAAGTGCGATGAAATAAACTTGCGATAATTAAAAAAAATACGATAATTGAAAGTGCAATTAAATACAATAACAATAAAAAAGCGATAATTAGAAGTGCAATTAAATATAAAATAAAGAAAATTAAATATGAAATAAAAGAATTATGCTTATTTAAACTTCCGTAATCATGATGTTTGACGTGTTGATTTTAGTTTTATGCCCATGGGTTAATTGTCCTTTGTCCTGGATTATCTAATATGTCCATACGGATTTGTCCATAATAGTCCATCAGTCATAAATATAAAGAGCGAAAGCCTTCGTCAAATTATTCTTATTCCCGAAGTCAAATATTCCAACTAATTGGGGATTCGAATTGTAACAAGGTTTTAATACTTTGTTTAATGAATACACCAGGTTATCGACTGCGTGTAAACCAAGGTTTTACTACTTTGTTAACAATTACACCAATTACCCTTGAATGTAATTCACCCCTGTTTCAACAAGTTTATTAACTATTAATCCAGTTCCGTATCCGGTAAAATGAATAATTATTGGTATTTATAGATATCCCGCCCACCGTACCCAGTCAAGCGTATGTGGTTATATATAAATACGTCAAATTATAAGTTTGTATATTAAATTAACAAGGTATTGTTTAGTTAATATAAAACCCATTAATAGCCCATAGTCTAATTTCCACAAGTGTCGTTCTTTTGTCCAAACCCCAATTATGGTACAAAGCCCAATTACCCAATTTTAGTAATTAGCCCAACATCATGATTACTTCGGATTAAATAAGCATAATAATAACTTAGCTACGAGACATTAATATAAAAAGGTTGAACATAACTTACAATGATTAAAAATAGCGTAGCGTTACACGGACAGAATTTCGACTTACACCCTTATAACATTCGCTAACATACCCTTATTATTAGGATTAAAATTAAAATTAAAATTAAAATTAAAATATAAATATAAATATATACGATATAGATAGAGAGATGGATGGATTTTTTGTGATTTTTGCGATCAGAATTCGTTTGCTTTTATAGGGATTTTCGACTTTTGGGGCTCCGCGACTCGCGGCATTTTTGCCTTCAAACTCCGCAAGTCGCGGAGTTTGAAATTACAGCTCAGTCCCTTTTGGAGTCTTTCTTGCCGACGGTTTATAATATATATATAATATATATATAATTAATATAATTAATTATATATTACATTATATTTATATACATAGTTAACTTGTAATTTTTAGTCCGTTGCGTCGAGCGTTGAGAGTTGACTCTGGTCCCGGTTCCGGATTTTCGAACGTCCTTGCGTACAATTTTATATTTTGTACTTTGCGTTTTGAATCTTGTACTCTTGTAATTTCGAGACGTTTCTTATCAATAATTGGAACCTCTTTGATTGTCTTTTGTACTTTTGAGCTTTTTGGTCGTTTGCGTCTTCAATTCGTCGAATCTGTCTTTTGTCTTCACCTTTTATTATTTAAACGAATATCACTTGTAAATAGAACAATTGCAACTAAAAGCTTGTCTTTCTTGAGGAATAATGCTATGAAATATATGTTCGTTTTTAGCATTATCAATCATTCTCTCGATACATAACATTCACTTTTCATTTGGTGGCAATTATCATGTCCACATAATTCAATGGTGGCAATTATCATGTCCACATAATTTAACGGTGGCAATTATCATGTCCACATAATTCAACAATAGTCCACAGAACTTCTGTCTGCATAATAATTCATTCGAGGAATGTTTTGCTTGTGTCTATCTCGTCAAACATTTATAAAAGCATTTCATGTATTCGCAGTTCAAAATATATTTCAAAAGCATTTAATAAAGCAGTTGTAAAAACAGCGCATGTATTCTCAGTCCCAAAAATATAAAGAGTAAAAGGGAGCAAATGAACTCACGCATATAAATATTGTAAAACAGTTAATAAAGCATTTGCATGTATTCTCAGCCCAAAAATGTAATGAGTAAAAAGGGAGCAAATGAAACTCACCATATTATATTTTGTAGTAAAAATACATATGACGTCATTAAATACGTGTAGGGTTTACCTCTGATTCACGAACCTATATCATTTGTATATTTATCAATACTCATAATCGTAATAGAATAAGTTGATATATATTTAATTTACATAACATTTTACTAAATAAGTTATATTTATCCTATTTTCTTTAAGTAGTAATTATTTCTTTCTATAATACATTTATTAATATTAATATAGTAAATACTTATCAAAGTAGTTTAATAATATAGTATTTATCATTTATTATAATATATTAAAAATAAAATTTATTTCAAGATTTATATATGATAAGAATATATACATTTATATTATTAATATAATTTATATATAGCTTACTTAATATCATTTTTTAATAATAAAAATTTTGTAATATGTAATATTAATATATTTGTAATCTATTTTTGTAACATAAATTTTTATTTGTAATAATAACAATAACAATAATAGTAATAATAAAAATAATAATAATAATAATAATAATAATAATAATAATAATAATAATAATAAAAATAATACTAATAAAAATATTGAAACTACCTTTAAAGCTTTTTCTAAAAATAAATATCTATGCCCAGGCTCGAACCCGCAACCTCCCGTTCATCATAAACACTCTTAGCCATCTAAGCTGCCATGTCTTTCTTGAAATAATTCGTACGCTCAAATATATAAACCATATTAAACTGTTTAGCATCTTCATCCTATCATCTCCCATTATCTTAACCTTATCATCATCTTTAATCAACTATCATCATCATCATCTTCAATCGACACTACCGTATTAAACATCACCCATCATCATTCATCATGTATTTCATCACTAACATATTCACATGAAATTATAACCTTATTATCGTCGCCAACCCGCTATTCATCATCATCCTTATTTTAGCGTAACACCAACATCATATTTTAATCATCTATATCATCAACTTATTTATCAATTAATCGCTACCCCTATCATAACCATTATCATAATCACTTTAAATCTCTATTTGATCATGGCCTTATACGAGTTAATCAAACAGTTCAACATACCCATGTTCAAACATCTCGGCACACACAAAAAATTAACAGAAGCTAAAGGCCTTCGGCCCAAATAGAATTAGATAATACCACGACCCAAATTAAAATATGATAGCCCAACTTTTCTATCGGTTCAATAACAATTCTTTTAACAATCCGATTATGATAAACAATAGGAGCCAGAAATTTTTAAATCTCCACATTGCACAAGTGGATTTAGTTTAATGATAATAACTTCAAATGGCTGTAGAAGTAGACTAGAATAATACGCATGTGTCTTCATCGATATAGCATCCAAGGAAAAATTGAGGTAGCATTCAAGAAGATAATAATATTGCAAAAAAAGAAAATTTGGCCAACCTTTTCCTTTTTCAAACACAATTGTCGGCCAACTTGCCTTAATTAATTTCACCTTTATGTACTAATATTCTATCCTACAACCCACTAGCGAAATGTTGGAATGTGGATTTTTGTTTGTTTAGAAATTGTCGATTAGCAAAGGAATAATAGTATCTTTATTATTCTTTTAACATGTTTAATGTTACTCGTCTTCTTCACACTTCGTTTTTGTTTAGAATAGAAAAGAGTGGCAACATAAATGGATGTTAAATGTTGTCAATGTTGGTGGTTGTAAGGTAGTTAAATGGTAATTGGGTTTGGTGAGTTGTAAAGTTATTTGGGAGAAATACAAGAGGTGCATTCATGGGTCCATACAAAAAGAGGATTGGTTTTGTGATCTTTCAATTAAAAATCGACCATATTAACGCTTTGTCTAAACAATTATGGTCACTAGTATCATTATCGACCCAAAGTAATTTGTGGGGCTCTCAAGTGTGCACATGCATACGATAATAATATAAAAGGAAGTGTGAGTGCTTTGGTCACTGCAAAAGAGAAATGAAAAATAATGTAGCACACGTACAGTTGCTTCGAATTAAATAACGCAGCAGTCTAAACATGAGCAGCAGCAGTAGTTCGAGGTTTGTCTGGGTCTGTCTAACACGACTCAAACACGACTGCAACAATATTAATACAATCGTAGTTCATGGGTGAAAGGTGATGGATCAAGAAACAGAAAAACAATGGTAACAGTGGTGGTGATGGAATGGGTGGTGATGAAGATAAAACAAGACAGAAATTGAGTAATACGAGTAGTTTGAATGTGGTGGTGATGGTTCTTGTTTGAGATGTACTTAAAGGAGCAAAAGTAGCAGCGAGAATTAGTGATTATAGATGGTAGTGTTCTTGGGATGATTGTTAATGAAATGAAAGAGAAGAATGAAAATGAAATGGGTGTTATTAAAGAAGGTAAGAGTCATTTGATTATACCCCAAGTGTTTATATCTAATAGATGGAATAAGGATGATTGACAGATGGATTCGTTCCAAGAAGAAGAAAATAGAAAAAGAAAAGAAGATAGAGACTCTCAACTAATCTGTACTACCGATTAGGATGTGTTAGACTTTAGAGGATTCAAACAAAAATTAGATACAGTAGTTGATTGAGATATCAAAATTGAATTTGATCCTTTTAATCATATATACGTACAATTATATTACTAATTATTAATACAGTAATAATACTAATTTATGTATATATATATATATATATATATATATCCGTATATAAATATGTATATGACAGTTTGTGTATATATCGGTATATGCATAAATATACTTATCAGTATTTATATATGATATGTATATCATAATTGTATATCTCTTAAATTTATATATTTATATTTATAGATTATAATTAATCTTATTAATAATTATAAATATAATATTAATACTCTTTAATATTATAAATAATAGTAATACACTATAATAGTAATAATAATAATATTATTACATATGATAATGATGTTAAATACAATAAAATGTATAATATTAATATTAATCACAATTATACTAATTTTAACAATAATATAACAATTTATACATATATACATATATATATCAATTCTCATTTCTATATATTATCTATTAATAATAATAATATATCTAACACTGATTTTAATAATAATAATAAAAATATTAATATTATTAATAGTATGAATGATATTATTATAAGAATTTTTAATTTTATTGAAAATAATAATATAACAACTTATCCTTATCAAATTTCATATGTATATATACATACTTAATATAATAATATTAATAATACAAATATTAATATTAACAATAATATTAATGAAAGTAATGATATTAATATTTATACAGCATTTATAATTCTAACTTGTAATTACATATAATATATTACTATTTATTATACCATATCTATATACACATAAACGTTCGTGAATCTTCGGGAATAGTCAAATGTTAAATTGATTGTATGAACATAGTTCCAAAATTTCCGAGACTCACCATTACAGACTTTGCTTATCGTGTCGAAATCATATAAAGATTAAGTTTAAATTTGGTCAAAAATTCTCGGGTCGTCACAGTACCTACCCGTTAAAGAAATTTCGTCCCAAAATTTAAGTGAGGTCGTCATGGCTAACAATAAAAATGTCTTCATGACGAATATAAGTTGATATATAGAGTTATATCAGTATTGATTAATATGGATAAAACTATTCGATTATGTGAAGCGTACGAATTAAGTTATCACATAAGAGTGAAATGAGAAAATAAAGATTTGTCTTAGCTTTTGACGCGGTCACGTTTGAATTTAGGAAAATAAGGTTCGTCTTAACTTTTGACGTTGTCTCGATTGAATTCCGAAATTCAAGGGATTTAAAAGAAAATCTTGGAAATCTATAAGATTTGATTCTTCGGCGAGTAAGGAAATTAAGATCTCTATAATTAAATACGGTGATCTATTTTGATTGCCCTATCTGGTATTTCTATTATAAATTAAACTCTTCTGTTCCATTATTCTCATCATTCCTATACTTTCTTTCTTAGTTCATACATCCAAAAGATTATAAAATGTTTAATCAAGTTATAATCCTTGATATTTTTCCAAATTATCAATTCTGTCATCCTTCTTTTCAATCTTCCACCAGAAAAATCTGTTTACTTCCACTTTCGCCTTGGGATGATACTATTCTTAGTTATACCGTGCCTTTATATTGCTATTTGTATTAATATCCACGGTTTGTAACTTCCGTGTTGTTATTGGGTTTTATATTTTCTCTTATATTTTGGAGCTCTTTGCCTTTTTATTATCCTCCCGACCTCTAGTAAAGCGAGTAACGGTCCAGAATTCGTAAGTATGGAGTTTTAAATGAACTTAATGTCCTAATCAAGAAAGAACGTAATAGCACGATTTGATTTGTCAAATTACCAGATTCACTGAGAATAGAACTATCAAGAATATATTTTCTTGATATGTTCAGAGGTTAATTAGAATGAAAAAGTTATGTAACATGGCACATGATGACGTTATGATCTGTGAATCATCATGTCCCATTAGAAACTCAGCATGACTTACTGTAATATAATCACGTTGGCCAAGCGCCATTATATTATACTAACTCATATTTCAATTTCCAACACTTATCCACAATTCATTCATAATTTATACTTAGATTTTACAGAAGTTTCCAATATAATGAAATACAGGAAATACGAAGAGGTAGATAATTTCGGACAAGAATATTTATGAAAATATCCTCAGAAATATCGAAGATATTTATGATGATATTTTGAAATTTCTAAGTTCGAAGGTTGATGAAGAAAAATTTTCTGCAAGATTTTAACCTGACTTCGGAGCAAGATATCCTCTAAAGATTTCATCGGATCCAGAATTACCTGGATTCTTTGAATATAGGGTTTGGTTCTTGTATTTGTCCTTGGTCTCCTTCATGGTTAGCTCAATCCATTTTTTTTAGTACCAAATTTTCTATCGATCTTTCCTAACACTCCTTTCCTTATCATCAAACTTTTGGCCATTTAGACCATATACAATTTTTCTGTTTCCTCTGCATTCAATGCTATGATATCTGAATCTTCAGTTATCAATCCGAGGTGGTTTCAGGAGAATTGTGTTTTTAGATGATTAAACGCTGATGGTAATATGGTGGAATATAAAAGGTTCCCCGGTAACAATAAAAGAGCGCGTATATATATATATATATCAAGGTTATAATAAGGTTTCTTCGAATGAAAAGTCGAAATTGATTTGTTGGAGCTGTGACAAAATTGGCTAATTTGGAAAGGGATTGCAAAGTTATTTTCAGTAATAGCAATGCCAATGGAGTTAGCATAGATTCGTGTTAAACATTTACTCAGGTTCCGAGTGTTTTCAGGTGCATAACTATATGCATCATTCTTTCCTTTCGTAGATGAAGTGCGGTTGGTTCATCCTCTCGATTGAGGTGTTTTCAAGAATCATGAAAGGTTTGAACGTAGATTGTAATCGTCAAGATACAACTGAGGTTTAAGATGAAATCAAGTGGCACACTTGAAGAATTGTTTAGTTTCATATGTTATAATCAATATTTTAATTCATTTTAATAGTCCAATGTTGGCAGTCCACAGTCGATAGTCCACATTTAACAATCTAATAATTCATATATAGTTTAATATATAATATTTGAATTAATTAATACGTATCGTGACCCGTGTACATGTCTCAGACTCGATCACAACTCAATCTATATATATTATTGTAGAATCAACCTCAACTATGTATAGAGAACTCGATCATTACTGCATATAGAGTGTCTATGGTGATTCCAAATAATATATATAGATGCGTCGATATGATATGTCAAAACCTTGTATACGTGTCCCGATATTTAAAGTGCGTAAAAATAAATAAATAAATTAAATAACGATAAATAAAGTGCGTAAAGTAAATAACAGAAATTAAATGACGATAAATAAAATTGCGATAATTAAATTGCGATAAACAAACTGCGATAAATAAAATGTAATCAGTTAGCTAGGAACAGTTAGATGGAATAGTTAGCGTGGATTCTTAACAAAATTTTTCGTAGTTAATTTGTTTGTTTCTATCAAATTTTTATTTCGTCAAATGTGTTCTTCATTATGCCACTTGTTGGATTCTGATAGATCAAAATCCAAATATGAAATTGAATGAAAAGGGTTATTCTGCGGTGAACAGATTCGTATATCGGTGAATGTAAGTAGGATAATAGATGACTATTGAATTAGATTTGAAAGAATGTACAGTGTACTTATTAATGTGAATTCTAAATATTCCTCGGGTATTACCTACCCGTTAAAATATTTTCACCATTAACAGTTTGTACGAAAGAATTTTTAATTACAGTCTTTATGAAAAAATATATATACATATATATTTTCTTCAGATGTAATCATGGATTTAATGAGTTGATATGATATTAATCTCGTTTGGTTTACCGTCAAAACTAGAATACATAATCTCTATAACATTAGAGATTACATAATCGCCATGAAGAACGAAGATAATTGATGTAGAACGATACGTAGAACGATGATTATACTCGAGGTACAGAATGAGATGTTGAGGCATGGATTGTTGATGGTACGGTTGCTGTTATGGATGGTACTGTTGGTGCCGATGATGTTACTGAAGCTGGTACATTTTGCACCATATTTTCCAAGGCTACAACTTAGGCGTGAAGCTCGTTGACTTCTTCCATTATTCCGGGATGATTGTCGGTCGGAACGAACGGATGAATAAGGTTTAGAATTTTTAGATGGAATATAATCTTGGTGAGATATTCGGGAAATGAGGGTGAAAATGGTGTTTCAGACTGATTCGCCGGTAAGGGTTTCAGGTTCTTCGTCAAGAGGTGAATTTGGTTGGTGGAAAGGATCACCTTCTTCTTGTCTCCAATGATTAAGTAGACTACGAACTCATCAGGTGAATTGGGGATGGCCGATTGGTTGATTCGTTCTGGTGACGCTGCTTTCGGAGCTTAGGTGAACATCCATGTCGGAATAGCTGTCGGAATCCGAGGAATTCGAACTGGTTGAGGGATTCATCTCGTACGATCAAATGAAGGATTTTCGATAAGAAATAGATTATAGGATGTAGATTAGTACCCTGCAATACATAATTTACATATGCATATATAATACTAAAATCCCATAAGTTACGGAGGAATCTACGGAAGTTGTCAGGCAAAAGTAACAATAACAGATACGCTAAGATATGAATTTATCTATACACAGTCTACGCAATAGAGGCAGTAAGATGTGTCTAGACTTTAACGATGATAAGCAAATAATTTTTCGACACTAATTGATAAGCAAAGCTTTTGACATTCAGACACGGTCGAAGTCCAGACTCACTAATGCATCCAAACAACTACTAGGTAGACACACTAATGCAAGACCTGGTTCGCTAAAACCACCGCTCTGATACCAACTGAAGTAACCCGTCCTAATCCATCTGGATGAAGTCTTCAATAGCTGATCCCATTGGGAGGTTCTGACCTCTATATGCTCTGAATGACTCCATGTAATATGAGCAAATGCACAGCGGAAGATTTCTTTCATACCTGAGAATAAACATGCTTTAAAGTGTCAACCAAAAGGTTGGTGAGTTCATAAGTTTATCATAAAACAATAAAATTCATCATTTTGATAGACCACAAAATTTAAATCCTGCATGGTACAAATGGGCCCGAATCTTATACCCACATGTAATGTACATGCAATATCTTTTAAATACACTACACCTTTCTCGTGTACGAAATCATCTTTCATAAACCTTAGTAACCGTACACATATCGTGTGCACAAAAATAACATACACATAACCTGTGTATAAAATCATTCTCTCGATACATAACATTCACTTTTCATTTGGTGGCAATTATCATGTCCACATAATTCAATGGTGGCAATTATCATGTCCACATAATTCAATGGTGGCAATTATCATGTCCACATAATTCAACGGTGGCAATTATCATGTCCACATAATTCAACAATAATCCACAGAACTTCTGTCTGCATAATAATTCATTCGAGGAATGTTTTACTTATGTCTATCTCGTCAAACATTTATAAAAGCATTTCATGTATTCGCAGTTCAAAATATATTTCAAAAGCATTTAATAAAGCAGTTGTAAAAACAGCGCATGTATTCTCAGTCCCAAAAACATAAAGAGTAAAAGGGAGCAAATGAACTCATGCATATAAATATTGTAAAACAGTTAATAAAGCATTTGCATGTATTCTCAGCCCAAAAATGTAATGAGTAAAAAGGGAGCAAATGAAACTCACCATATTGTATTTTGTAGTAAAAATACATATGACGTCATTAAATACGTGTAGGGTTGACCTCTGATTCACGAACCTATATCATTTGTATATTTATCAATACTCATAATCGTAATAGAATAAGTTGATATATATTTAATTTACATAACATTTTACTAAATAAGTTATATTTATCCTATTTTCTTTAAGTAGTAATTATTTATTTCTATAATACATTTATTAATATTAATATAGTAAATACTTATCAAAGTAGTTTAATAATATAGTATTTATCATTTATTATAATATATTAAAAATAAAATTTATTTCAAGATTTATATATGATAAGAATATATACATTTATATTATTAATATAATTTATATATAGCTTACTTAATATCATTTTTTAATAATAAAAATTTAGTAATATGTAATATTAATATATTTGTAATCTATTTTTGTAACATAAATTTTTATTTGTAATAATAACAATAACAATAATAGTAATAATAATAATATTAATAATAATAATAATAATAATAATAATAATAATAATAATAATAATAATAATAATAATAATAATAATAAAAATATTAAAACTACCTTTAAAGCTTTTTCTAAAAATAAATATCTATGCCCTGGCTCGAACCCGCAACCTCCCGTTCATCATAAACACTCTTAGCCATCTAAGCTGCCATGGGTCTTTCTTGAAATAATTCGTACACTCAAATATATAAACCATATTAAACAGTTTAGCATCTTCATCCTATCATCTCCCATTATCTTAACCTTATCATCATCTTTAATCAACTATCATCATCATCATCTTCAATCGACACTACCGTATCAAACATCACCCATCATCATTCATCATGTATTTCATCACTAACATATTCACATGAAATTATAATCTTTTTATCGTCGCCAACCCGCTATTCATCATCATCCTTATTTTCGCGTAACACCAACATCATATTTTAATCATCTATATCATCAACTTATTTATCAATTAATCGCTACCCCTATCATAACCATTATCATAATCACTTTAAATCTCTATTTGATCATGGCCTTATACGAGTTAATCAAACAGTTCAACATACCCATGTTTAAACATCTCAGCACACACAAAAAATTAACAGAAGCTAAAGGCCTTCGGCCCAAATAGAATTAGATAATACCACGGCCCAAATGAAAATATGATAGCCCAACTTTTATATCGGTTCAATAACAATTCTTTTAACAATCTGATTATGATAAACAATAGGAGCCAGAAATTTTTAAATCTCCACATTGCACAAGTGGATTTAGTTTAATGATAATAATTTCAAATGGCTGTAGAAGTAGACTAGAATAATACGCATGTGTCTTCATCGATATAGCATCCAAGGAAAAATTGAGGTAGCATTCAAGAAGATAATAATATTGCAAAAAAAGAAAATTTGGCCAACCTTTTCCTTTTTCAAACACAATTGTCGGCCAACTTGCCTTAATTAATTTCACCTTCATGTACTAATATTCTATCCTACAACCCACTAGCGAAATGTTGGAATTTAGATTTTTGTTTGTTTAGAAATTGTCGATTAGCAAAGGAATAATAGTATCTTTATTATTCTTTTAACATGTTTAATGTTACTCGTCTTCTTCACACTTCGTTTTTGTTTAGAACAGAAAAGAGTGGCAACATAAATGGATGTTAAATATTGTCAATGGTGGTGGTTGGGTTTGGTTAGTTGTAAAGTTATTTGGGAGAAATACAAGAGGTGCACTCATGGGTCCATACAAAAAGAGGATTGGTTTTGTGATCTTTCAATTAAAAATCGACCATATTAACGCTTTGTCTAAACAATTATGGTCACTAGTATCATTATTGACCCAAAGTAATTTGTGGGGCTCTCAAGTGTGCACATGCATACGATAATAATATAAAAGGAAGTGTGAGTGCTTTGGTCACTGCAAAAGAGAAACGAAAAATAATGTAGCACACGTACAGTTGCTTCGAATTAAATAACGCATCAGTCTAAACGTGAGCAGCAGCAGTAGTTCGAGGTTTGTTTGGGTCTGTCTGACATGACTCAAACACGACTGCAACAATATTAATACAATCGTAGTTCATGGGTGAAAGGTGATGGATCAAGAAATAGAAAAACAATGGTAACAGTGGTGGTGATGGAATGGGTGGTGATGAAGATAAAACAAGACAGAAATTGAGTAATACGAGTAGTTTGAATGTGGTGGTGATGGTTCTTGTTTGAGATGTACTTAAAGGAGCAAAAGTAGCAGCGAGAATTAGTGATTATAGATGGTAGTGTTCTTGGGATGATTGTTAATGAAATCAAAGAGAAGAATGAAAATGAAATGGGTGTTATTAAAGAAGGTAAGAGTCATTTGATTATACCCCAAGTGTTTATATCTAATAGATGGAATAAGGATGATCGACAGATGGATTCGTTCCAAGAAGAAGAAAATAGAAAAAGAAAAGAAGATAGAGACTCTCAACTAATATGTACTACCGATTAGGATGTGTTAGACTTTAGAGGATTCAAACAAAAATTAGATACAGTAGTTGATTGAGATATCAAAATTGAATTTGATCCTTTTAATCATATATACGTACAATTATATTACTAATTATTAATACAGTAATAATACTAATTTATGTATATATATATATATATATATATCCGTATATAAATATGTATATGACAGTTTGTGTATATATCGGTATATGCATAAATATACTTATCAGTATTTATATATGATATGTATATCATAATTGTATATCTCTTAAATTTATATATTTATATTTATAGATTATAATTAATCTTATTAATAATTATAAATATAATATTAATACTCTTTAATATTATAAATAATAGTAATACACTATAATAGTAATAATAATAATATTATTACATATGATAATGATGTTAAATACAATAAAATGTATAATATTAATATTAATCACAATTATACTAATTTTAACAATAATATAACAATTTATACATATATACATATATATATCAATTCTCATTTCTATATATTATCTATTAATAATAATAATATATCTAACACTGATTTTAATAATAATAATAAAAATATTAATATTATTAATAGTATGAATGATATTATTATAATAATTTTTAATTTTATTGAAAATAATAATATAACAACTTATCCTTATCAAATTTCATATGTATATATACATACTTAATATAATAATATTAATAATACAAATATTAATATTAACAATAATATTAATGAAAGTAATGATATTAATATTTATACAGCATTTATAATTCTAACTTGTAATTACATATAATATATTACTATTTATTATACCATATCTATATACACATAAACGTTCGTGAATCGTCGGGAATAGTCAAATGTTAAATTGATTGTATGAACATAGTTCCAAAATTTCTGAGACTCACCATTACAGACTTTGCTTATCGTGTCGAAATCATATAAAGATTAAGTTTAAATTTGGTCGAAAATTCTCGGGTCGTCACACATCATATACTGGTTGTGAAGAACCCTTGAATCTTTAGCTATCTTATTCTGATAGTTAAGGCAACACACTAACCTACTCAGGCATAACATACATTGTCGTTCCCAGACTTAGAAATATTTAAGTAATCCTATGATGGACGTATAGCATGTTTTGTTATACTTTAATCCTTAATTATGTAGGGGACTCAACAGTACTCACAAAAAAACATGTATTCGTGGTGACCTGACTTCTCATAAGGGAGGACAGGGGTTCGATCCCCATGAGCTGCAAAATATTTCCCTTGAGGTTACCTGCCCATTTCTTGAGCCTCAGAGGTTTCATGCGTCTTGCGTTCGGCCTCACCGAGCGGTTTTACCGCACGAAATGTCCGTATGGATTAGTCGAAGGGGTTTCCTTCTGAGTGGCAGCAGGACTGCAATGTTCGTACAATGAAATGATCGGGTGTGTGAGTTCTGAAATTGCGTTCAGACCCCCGTCAGTGACTTCTAAGCATCGTTCAATAAAATAAAACATGTAAATCTAACTTAATAAACATACAAATTACACATCTGAATTTGTCATAATCTATTTTCATTAGTAAATTTAATAAATTATGTTCTATATTCGACAAAGATTACACTTTCTGGTTGAAGGATTTTAATGATCATGTTACATTTATCTTTGATGTATTATGTTTTTGTTTTAAGGGTAAATGACCTGAAAAGGTAACATAAGTTAACCAAATTGACAATAAAGGTAATACTCCCTCCGTCCCATAATAATTGTCCTGTTTTGACTTTTCAAAGTCTTTCATCGTAAACTTTGACTTTATATTTCTTTATTTTTATTATATAAAAGTTGATGCAAGTTATACCAATAAAATGTACATTTAAAATCCAATCTATTCATATAACTTTCATCAAATATTATATAATGCAAATAAATATATTTAAGGTCAAAATTGACAGAAATTGACTTTGAAAAGTCAAAACAGGACAATTATTATGGGACAGAGGGAGTATCACTTTTGGTGATGCAAGAAAAAGATTATGTATGATGAGTGCAGCGGTGTATACGAAAATACTATTATTTTTAATACGAAATATGGTACAATTTACACAAGTTTTTATTTAATTTATATATGGGATATACCTAAACCTTGCTACAACACTATAGGCAGTGTACCTAATCGTAGAGTAGTGTAGTTTTTAGTAAGTCCGGTTCGTTCCACAGGGAGCTAGCGATTACGTATTATATTTTTAAACAATTATATTTGTGTGTGTGTATATATATATATATATATATATATATATATATATATATATATATATATATATATATATATATATATATATATATATATATATATATATATATATTAGTAATATAGTAGTATTATTATTATTATAAAAGGGGGGTTTTACCGTTTAATGACCGGTTTGTCGATTTTAAATAAAACGTAAAGATAAATGACGATAATATAAATGACAGAATTTAAATTGCGATAAAGTAAATTGCAGTAATTAAAATGACAGTAAATAAAGGTACGATGAAATATGAAATAAAAGTATTATGCTTATTTAAACTTCCGTAATCATGATGTTTGAGGTTTTGATTTTAATTAATTGTTACCCGGGTTAATTGTCCTTTGTCCTGGTTAATTTGATACCTATCTGGTTTTTGTCCATAATAGTCCGTCGGTCATAATTATAAAATGCTCGTCAAATTAACCTTATTTCCGAAGTCAAATATTCCAACTAATTAGGGATTCGAACTGTAACAAGGTTTTAATACTTTGTTAATAATTACACCAGGTTATCGGCTGCGTGTAATCCAAGGTTTTAATACTTTGTTAACAATTACACCAATTATCCTTGTATGTAATCCACCCCTGTTTTAATGAGATATGAATATTAATTTACCCACTTGATCAGAATGAATAATCAATTACCCAACCCGAATAATTAATTAAATGATCGTAAAAGATATCGTATAAACGTCACTAAATAGGACATACATAATCATTTTAATAATTATTAGATTAACTAATTTGAAGATAGTTTCGACAAATTTTAATGAGTTGTCATTCGATTAGACAATACCCCCCATCTATTAATAGTCAATAGTCCAATGTCCACAAGTGTCGGTCTTTTGTCCAAACCCTAATTATGGTACAAAATCCAATAACCCCATCTTAATATTTAGCCCAACATCATAATTACTTCGGCTCAAATAAGCATAATAATAACTTAGTTACGAGACATTAATTTAAAAAGGAAGAACATAGCTTACAGTGATTATTTATTGCGTAGCGTTACACGGACAGAGTTCCGACTTAAAACACGTAAAACATTTCTTACAATAACCCAATTAAACCATAATTTTATTATTAAAATTAACTTATATTAAAATTATAATATAAATATATTTATGTTTATGTTTATAGAAGAAGGAATGAAAAGAGTGTGTAGAGGTTTATCATTCGAGCAGAATTCGCTGACTTTTATAGATGTGAACTGATCCTGAGGGCCATGCGATCGCATGGCTTCTCAGTGTTATTCCCATGCGATCGCATGGCCAGGCTGGCATGCTCCTGATATTGCTCAATAACATCATATATATCTATCGCAATATCGTGTAAAAATGCTCTAGAATCAAGGATAATGAAGGCGTTTCTACAAGTAATAGGCCAAGATGTGCAAATTTGTATCGGAGAGTAATTTATATAGAGTTTTGATGATTTATGACCTTGGTTGATCCCGATACAAGTTAAGGTCTAATTTATGCTCTAAAATGGTAAAACAAGACTCCCAAGGTGTTAGGCTTCGTCCAAATGAAAGAAGATTGAAAAGAATACGAAACTAGAGGTTACTGAGACGATTTTGGGAGCAAATTTGGCGAACTCCAAGCTCTTGGAAGAGGATCAACATCAAGTCTTCAAAGATCAAAACCTTCTCCATCCAAGATTCATTCTCTATTAGGTTGTTTTCTTGTTCTCCAACAATGAATTCTACTTATCAGTTGATTGTTATTTTGTTTGTAATTATGATTGTTGGCTAAACTCTATAATGTTCATCTAGATAAATAACTGAGATGTTGAATGTTTACTTTTGATTGATTGTTATTATGCACGATAGTTTGATGTTTGAATACAAGAACCATTCTTGTTAAACCTTAATCCTTTCGATTCAACTAGTTGATATGTTCATTTGATTAAGAAACATCATCTTGTTAAATTAATGTATTGATTTACATCTAGTGACATGTGTTTATCCATCTTTTACCAAAAGGGATAAGTTGAGTTCAAATGGTTAGTTTATATAGGGATGTAAGAACGACTCTTGTAGATACTTTCGGATGGCCTAATTGATATGTGTAGTTATATAGGTGAACGATCAATTCCCTAGATTATGTTATACATATTTTCATTACTCGATTCCATATAACTAATAGGTGTTAGTAATTTGCCTTATCTAGTGACGTTTATAGGGATCTTATTACCACACTAAATTGATTACTTGGGTTGGGTGAATTGAGCATTTAACCGGACCAAGGGAATGAACTAGGCTAAATCATAAGTTGACATAGGAGTGGATCATGATCAACACACCATTGACTTGATCATTCTTCAAGTCTTTAGACTAGTTGAATTAGTTGATTACAAATAGGAGGTCTTAGATGACAAGAACATCACTTGCGTCTTGTAATCCCGTTTGAGTGTTTACTCAAGACTACTCTTGGTGAACCGATCAATTAGTTCTCGTGCATAACCAATCAATCCGGTCTTAATCTTAAATAACATTCAACATCGAGGGTAAAAAGTCTAGATGAGCATTTTTCCTTAAATTGATATCAAATCTATCTTACTTACTTTCTTTGCACCTATTTTCATCTTATAAACTTAAAGACCAAAAATATTGTTTTTACATTTAACCTTCTCTGATTTGGCTAAATCGTTAAATAGCCACCAAAACATAAAACTTGTACCTTTAAGCTTCATTTACTTAGTTAATCATAATATAGTTTATAATTCTAGTTTGACTAATACAACTGTCCTTGGAACGATACACGGAACTAAACCAGTTACTATACTAGTACACGATCTGGTACACTGCCCGTTAGTGTGTAGCAATCTCTAATCGGTATTTTTTCATATTATTTTATACAACAATTCATATACCACTTTTCGCACAACAAGTTTTTGGCGCCACTGCCGGGGACAGTTTTGTGTCAAAATAGAATTATTAACTAATTTGTGATTAAGTAGTTTCTTAATTATTTTAAATTATTAATAGTCTTTGAATAATCTTGTAGAATCGGTATGTTTAATAGTTTTTGTTAGTTGTGTGATTGACAGATTATAGGTTGCATATGCCACATACCCGAAGTTCAGAATCTCCATTACTTACATCGTTTACGGAACCTGATAGAAAGCTTGGTAGAATTCCAAAAGAAGTACTTGAACTTTTTGAATCTTCATCAAAGCAAGAAACTTTTGATTTAGAATCAAGTACAACCAAGCCTCGATATTCAGATTTTGGTAAACCCGTTCAACCCCCAAATTTTGAAATGGAAGGAGAAAGACCGTTGGTACCAAGACAATCAATGGCGGCTAAGATGAAAGCAACCCGAACCAGCCAAGGTAGTGCCATTACTCCGCCCACTGGTGAGGTAAATTTTGAAATAAAGGGACCTATTCTTCAAATGATTAATAACAGGTGTCAATTTAGTGGTGGTCCTAATGAAGATGCAAACGAACATATTCGTCTCTTTCAAGAGATATGTCTTCTTTTCAAACTTAAACCAGACACTGACCAGGCCATATTTTTAAGACTTTTCCCATGGACACTCCATGGGGAAGCACGAAGTTGGTTAGATTCATTGGCCGAGGCTACGATAGAAACTTGGGATGGTATGTTGGAAAAATTTCTTAAGAAATATTTTCCAGCTTCTAAGTCCGCGAGACTCCAACACGAAATTACCCAATTCTGTCAAAAGCCGATGGAAACCTTGTACGAAGCATGGAATTGATTTTCCAAAATGCTAAGAGGTTGTCCAAACCATGGCTTGGATACCTTTCAAAAGTCCAAATCTTTTACAAGGGTTGTGATGTTGCAACCCGAATTTCCATTGATCAAGCGTCCGGAGGTTTACTCATGGACAAAACCGAGCAAGAGGCTTATGAGATAATCGAGAAGCTAGCCGATTATTCTCATGAGTGGCATCAAGAATGCCCAATTACTCGTAATGCTCAAGTCCAAAGCGCCGGTGCTTATGATGACCTTAGTTCCCTAAGTGTGAAAATAGACGGTGTTGCTCGAAACATGGACAAAATCACCAAGGAAATTCATAGTATGAAAGTAGGTTGTGAATACTGCGGTGGACTCCATTTAAGAAAAGATTGTGATGCCAGTTTAAGTATGGCTCAAAACGAAGAGGTGGCTTTCATAAGCCAAAGAAATAATAATCAATTTCAAGGAAGAGGCCAGTTTAACCGGAACTTTAACAACCCCTACAACCCTCAAGGTCAAAATTCCAATTACCAACAAGGGTCAAGTAGCGGGTACCAACAACAAACTCTGGGTTTTTATCAAAAACCCCAACAGGAAGAGAAAAAGTCAAATTTGGAGAGTATGTTGGAAAAGTTAATTGCATCACAAACTCAGCTTGTCACAAACATAAACCAAACCAACGAGAAAAACAAACACCAGTTTAGAAACCAACAAGCCTCAATACAGAACTTGGAGAAGCAAATGAGTGGGTTAGCTAGTTTACTTAGTGAGAGAAAACCAGGAAGTTTACCGGGCGATACCAATAAGAACCCCCGAAATGAGCAAGCCAATGTTATCACCACACGGAGTGGTTTAGCATATGATGCTCTAAAAATGCCTGAAAATTCTGATTTCAGTGTTCCGTTGAACCAAAATGATGAACCGGTTAAGGAGCCGGAACAAGTGGTTGAAAAGGAAGAACGGGAAAAACCCGTAGTGAAACCATATCAACCACCGCTCCCATACCCAAGAAACCAAAACCAAGAAAGGCTAGAGGTCGAAAGGTCAAAATTCCTAGATATGTTTAAACAAATTAACATAAATATGCCTTTCATTGATGTAATCTGGGGTATGCCCAAGTATGCTAAGTTCTTAAAAGACTTACTTACTAATCGGAAGAAAATGGAGGAACTTTCATCCGTCACCATGAATGCCAATTGTTCAGCAATTTTGATGAACAAAATACCAAAGAAGTTAGCTGATCCTGGAAGTTTTACAATACCATGTCTCCTAGGAGATTTGGAATGCATTAAAGCATTAGCGGATTTAGGGGCTAGCATAAATTTAATGCCTTATTCATTATATGTTAAGCTAAACCCCGGGGTACTAAAACCAACCCGAATGGCAATTCAACTAGCGGACTGCTCCGTTAAATTCCCCCATGGAATTTTAGAGAATATGTTAGTAAAAGTGGGTACCCTAGTATTTCCGGCTGATTTTGTAATTTTGGACATGGAGGAGGACACACGTGTGCCTCTTATATTAGGTCGACCTTTCCTCAATACCGCTAGAGCTATGATAGATGTTCATGGGCAGAAATTGACCCTTAGTATTGAGGATATGAAGGTTACCTTTTCCGTTGACCATGCTCTGCAATACCCCGAATCTACTGATGATCAATGTTATTATTTGCAAACCGTAGACACATATTCGGAATTGTTGCAGGAATTTCCAGAATTGCAAGGTACGGGAGAATGCATTTTTGTGGAAGGTGATGAAGAGAATATGGTGGAAGAAGTGGAGATGTTGACCACCTTGATGGCTAATGGTTATGAGCCAAATGATGAAGAGTACAGAAAGTTGGATTTGGGAAATGAATACCGATGTAAAACATCGATTGAAGAACCCCCCGTTTTAGAACTCAAGCCACTTCCAAAACACTTGGAATATGCTTACCTTCAAGAGGGTTCTACTCTTCCGGTTATCATTTCATCCGAACTCTCTGTAAGTGAGAAGTCTAAGCTTGTTTCCATGTTAAAAACCCATAAACCGGCTCTAGCATGGAAAATTCATGACATCAAGGGTATAAGTCCCTCTTATTGTACGCATAAGATATTAATGGAAGATAACTATAAACCATGTGTACAAAGACAAAGGTGACTGAACCCTAATATGCAGGAAGTCGTTAAAAAGGAGATTGTCAAACTCCTTGATGCAGGTCTTATTTACCCAATTTCGGATTGTCCTTGGGTGAGTCCAGTCCAATGTGTACCCAAAAAGGGTGGCATGACCGTTATCACCAATGAAGACGACCAATTAATTTCCACCAGGACTATCACAGGTTGGAGGGTATGCATTGATTACAGAAAATTAAATGATGCTACCCGAAAAGACCATTTTCCCCTTCCTTACATTGATCAAATGTTGGAAAGGTTGGCAGGAAAGAATTTTTATTGTTTTCTTGACGGTTTCTCGGGATATTTCCAAATCCCTATAGCACCCGAGGACCAAGAGAAAACCACCTTTACATGCCCTTATGGTACTTTCTCCTATCGACGTATGCCCTTTGGCTTATGCAATGCTCCTGCTACCTTCCAAAGGTGTATGGTAGCTATTTTTCATGATATGATTGAAGACTTTATGGAAGTATTCATGGATGAATTTTCAGTCTTCGGTGATTCTTTTGATTCATGTCTTCATAATCTTGAGCGTATGTTGATTCGGTGTGAATAATCTAATCTTGTTCTTAACTGGGAAAAATGCCATTTTATGGTAAGAGAGGGCATTGTTTTAGGTCATAAAATTTCCTCTGCGGGACTGGAGGTGGACAGAGCTAAAGTGGAAGTCATAGCCAAATTACCACCACCGTCAAATGTGAAAGGTGTAAGAAGTTTTCTGGGGCACGCCGGTTTTTACCGGCGGTTCATTAAAGATTTTTCCAAAATTGCAACCCCGATGAACAAATTTCTTGAGAAAGACGCTCCATTTGTCTTTACAGACGAGTGTCTTAACGCCTTTAACCTCCTTAAAGCAAAACTCACGCAATCACCCATTCTCATATCGCCGAATTGGTCAATTCCATTCGAACTTATGTGTGATGCTAGTGACTTTGCTATTGATGCAGTCTTGGGGCAAAGAATTGAAAAACATTTCAAGCCCATTTATTATGCTAGTAAGACATTGCAAGGAGCCCAACTTAATTACACTACCACCGAGAAGGAACTCCTGGAAATTGTCTTTTCGTTTGATAAATTCCGACCCTATTTGGTACTAGCAAAGACGGTTGTCTATACAGACCATTCAGCATTAAAGTACTTGCTTGCTAAGAAAGATGCTAAACCCCGGTTAATACGTTGGGTCTTGCTTTTGCAAGAATTCGACATTGATATTAAAGACAAAAAGGGGCCGAAAACCTAGCAGCCGATCACCTTTCTCGACTTGAGAACCCGAATCTTGAGGTTCTCCATGAGACCGTTATTCAAGATAATTTTCCTGATGAAAATCTCATGAAAATTGAGAAAATTGATGATCCCTGGTTTGTAGACATAGCCAACTATCTTGCGGGTGGATTCCTAGAAACCGGTATGTCACATCAAAAACGAAAGAAATTTTTCAGTGACATAAAATACTATTTTTGGGAAAACCCGTATCTCTTTAAACGGTGTCCCGATGGGATAATCCGTCGTTATGTCTCCGGGGAAGAATGCAAAAAAATTCTTCTCCAATGTCATCTTGGTCCCACTGGTGGATATTTCGGACCCCAAATCACGGGGAGAAAAGTCTATGAGGCCGGTTTTTATTGGCCTACCATCTTCAAGGATGCCCACCAAATTTGTAAATCATGCGATTCTTGCCAAAGGGCAGGAAAAATTAGTCAAAGAGACGAAATGCCTCAAAACATAATCCAAGTTTGTGAGGTTTTCGATATTTGGGGCATTGATTTCATGGGACCATTCCCAAAATCTAATTCCAACCAATACATACTCGTTGTAGTTGACTACGTGTCAAAATGGGCGGAAGCAAAGGCTCTCCCCACAAACGATGCACGAGTTGTTGTAATTTTTCTTAAAGAGCTCTTTGCCCGATTTGGTACCCCGAAAGCATTAATTAGTGACCGTGGTACCCATTTTTGCAACACCCAATTAGAAAAGGTGTTGAAACGATATGGGGTAACCCATAAAATTTCTACATCTTATCACCCACAAACAAGTGGGCAAGTTGAAAATACAAATCGGGCCCTAAAAAGGATCCTTGAGAAAACGGTTGGATCAAATCCTAAGGTGTGATCAACGAAGCTTGACGATGCTTTGTGGGCGTTTAGAACCACCCACAAAACTCCTATTGGAACCACACCTTACCGCCTAGTCTATGGGAAGGCATGTCATCTCCCTTTGGAGATAGAGCACAAATCACATTGGGCTCTTAAGACATGTAACCTAGATCTTGAAGAAGCAGGAAACCTTCGTTTAAACCAACTTAATGAGTTGGATGAGTTGAGGCAAAATGCCTATGAAAACTCACTCATATACAAGGAAAAGACAAAAGTTTGGCACGATAACCGTCTTAGGAATCTGAAAGATTTTAAAGAGGGTGATCGTGTTTTGCTATTTAACTCACGATTTAAACTTTTCCCTGGAAAACTCAAGTCCCGATGGATGGGACCATTTGTTGTTAACAAGGCTTTTCCATATGGAATGGTGGAGTTAAGGAATGCAAAAGGTGAAACGTTTAAGGTGAATGGCCACCGGGTCAAGCACTATGTTGATGGTCCCCTAGAAATCGAAGATGAGGTTAGCCTCAACTTCGAGAACAAAGCGTAAATCGAAATGGGGACGAGTTGGGTGAACGACTCGTTAAAAAAAATGGTTCACAAATGTAAATATTTTGAATTGTGTGTACGATAATTTTTAGTTTTGTGCAAAATGATTTACGTTTGGACTTTAAACGTGCGAGTGTCGAAAAATCAGGTCAGTGAGTTTTAGTGCATTTGGACGCCGTCCCATTTCGCTGGACGCCGTCCCACATTTTAATCTTGGACGCCGTCCCAAAAGCTAGACGCCGTCCCACTCTTTAACGTTGGATGCCGTCCCATAATCTGGACGCCGTCCCAACTGCCTGACTCAGAAAAAAATTACGTGTTTTAAACCCTATCCACCCCATTTCTCAACCACAAAACACATTTTTATCAACTCTCCTCTGCCAAACACGAACACACTTCCAAAAACCCTAATTTCCTACCTCAAATTCGTGTTTCCTTCTACCAAATCCCAGCTCCAATCATGTTTTCTAGGGTATGGTTACTTCATTTTCACATTTTTCTTTCTCAATTACTTGAATTGTATGTTTATATGTATAAATTGGTGAAGGATAAGTGTGGGGTGTTTTATTTTCATGATTATTGTTTAGATTAACATGCCTTAGTTGTTTAATTACCCATATTGAGTTGATTTTGCAAAAATTACATGTTTTTAAGGGTATGCTCATGATTCTAGGGTTTGTGAAAATTGAATCCGAATTTAGGGTGGTTAATTCATGATGTTGAGTTTATGTATGATGTTAATGAAGGTTGTGAAGTGTTTAATTATTGTTGGTGATATAGATGTCAATTTGGCCGGGTCATAATTTGAATGTTCTTGAATTTGTAGCATATTTTTGAATTGAAATGAACTTATGAAACATGTATGCTTGATTTTCATTTGTGTGAGCCTGTTGAAGTAGATTGATGGTATGAGTTGCTATAATGTATGACGTTATAATGGTCGTTTGAGCTAAAATTGTGAAAATTGTGTTATGATTTGTGATGAATATCATTAGAATGCAAGTTTAAATGTTATGACCTATAAACGCAACATGCTTGAGTCCTAAGTTGATGCTAAATTGTGAAGTTGTGATTTTCATTTTTGAAAGTGTAGTAGCGAGTTCATGTTGACTTTGGTTGACTTTGGTTAAAAAAAATTGTGAACATACGCTTTTGTTTAAATGATTCATAATACTTATGAACTTTGAATGGAATGATTAAGTTCTCTTGCTACTCAGTTATGTTTTAGCTAACATTAACACAACGGTCTCTATGTTCTTTTGGTTTGGTGTTATTATGTTTTGCAGGGACAATCTAGCCGAGGAGGACCAGCAAAGAGAGGCAGGACCGCAGGTTTGGCACCACCACCACCACCACCGCAACAACATTCATCATCATCGTCTGGAGAGGAAGAAGAGGAGGATCTAAATGATCCTCGAGTTTGGTTGAGACTGGTTCAAAATGACGACGACTACGCAGAAACATTTGAGAGGGTAAACAGTAGGCCTATTAATGCCACATGGTACTTTATCTGGGGTCCGTTGGATGAGGCGGGTATGCACCGACATGTTTCCAACTTATTAGCCATCCCCTACGGTAGGATAGTTACCCACGCATGGGAACAAGTTTTCAGCATCAACGAACCAATTTATCCCGTACTACTAAAAGAATTCTACTCAACGGTACGGTTTAATAATGTCTGTGATTATTTGTCAAATGATTTTCTTCGGTTTAGGTTGGGGGCGAATATAGGGGTATAAGCAGTTTTGAGCTATGCAGAGTTTTGGGTATTTTTGAGGAACTCACTGACACCCAGTTAGGTGATTACTTACGGAGTTCCGATTACGTTGGTCGAGTTCCATTTCATGAGATTGCTTATTGGCGAAGAATTTGTGGGCCAAATGCATCTACACCATTCAGATCGAGCAAACACAGGTATAATGAGATTGCATTCCGGAATGATAGACTTCTTCATCGACTTATTGCATGCACTTTCAATGCAAGAGTCGAAGGCAACGAAAAGGTTAAAACTTTGGATCTATGGATAATGGACCAAATTAAACGGGGTTGCTATACTGACATTCCTGGGTTGATAGGAAACTATTTCCTGGCCATCGCTACCGAGACACGGCGAGACAAGCCGCTTCTTGGAGGCCACTACATCACCAGAATTGCTCGACACTTCAATATAGATTTCAGCCGATTACAGGAGTGTACTAACGTCATGAAACCATTAAAGAAGGTTTCTTATATCAATGTTGAAATTCTTATGAAAGATAGAAATGGGCATTTGGTACCTTTTGTGGCAGGTGGCGCAGGTAGCGCGAGTGGTAGTGGCGTACAGCAAGAACAGCAGGTAGAGGAGGAAGCAGAAATGGAGGCGCAAACGAGCATTGGTGATCAGGGTCCTTGGCATCCGTCCCAATCTAGTTGGGATAATTTGATTAGTAGTCTTAATAATATGAGGTTGAGTCCGAGTGAGCAAAGGACACACAACGACCGAATGTGGGATAGTCAGCAGCGAATAGAGCAATGACAGATTGCTCAAGTGCACGATCAGGGATGGATGAGTTATGGTATTGATTGGAATAACCATAACTCAGAGTTGTTTTATTCCAACCCCGAGCAGTACTATGGGACAACACGACTGACACACCGATATTACACGGATCCTCAACACCCACCTCCTCCTCACCCGATTTATGATAATAACGCTGCGATGCAGGATGCTAGGAACCGGTTTGATCAGGAATACCCGCAAGGACGCCCGTACAGAGATGGTTCGGGAAACTACTTTTGGCCATATGGTAACTAATCCAGTTAAGGCCTGCGTGCCTTTGATCATTTTGTACACTGTTTTTAGACAATTTAATTCGTGTGGTGTGTTTTTAGACAATATTTGGTTTGTAATAATTGACTAATTGTGTGGTTTGATAATGGGTGTGGTTTAACAAAAACACCATTATTTTTATTATTATTTGTGTGGTTTGTTAATTTGTGCAGCGTGATTGAACTTCAAAGACTGGCATTAAGTTCAGCAACATTTGATATTATGATGTGTGTATGATGATAATCGCGGAATGGACGATGCTCTTATGCTGGCAGTAAGTTCAGCGGCATCCGTCTACATATTCCACGATTTGCAGGTTAAAAAATTGAAAATTTCTACAATCACCCTATCACTTTGCCCTCTAAATTTAATCCTTTTTCTGATTTCATGCAATGAGGGCCTTGCATGTTCTCAAGTGTGGGGTGGGGAATAGAAATTTATCGGGAACTCGTTTTACTAAAATTAAGGAGTTTATTTAAAAATTTTAAAATTTTCAAGTAGCCTTAAAAACGATTAAATGTCCAAAAACCATGTTACACACATTGTGGTCTTAAAATCTAGAAAATAAATATTGATTTATGTTTTAAATTATTAATAGTCTTTGAAGTTGCTCTATCATTCAATTATTTGGATGAAAATCCTACTAGTTTAATAAAGCTAACTTGTAGGTCACTTGTGCCAAAACGAGTGTAAACCGTGAGAGAGCGGTGATTGTATAGCGTGGTCGGAAACCGGATCTCGTGCCAGATTGAAAACCCTAAGGACGATCCTCATTGTTTCTCCTAACAAGGACAATGTTGCGTCCGACCACTTCTTATGACCAATAGGATGTATTCCATCCTCAGGGAAGTAAAGTCTTCCGAATGACACACTTACTGATTCAATTCAGGAGATGTAGTCCAGACCAGTTGTAGGGTGACGAAAAATCTTGAAAAGTCATTGCTAAAATCGACTAGAAATCTACCAGGCCTCAACATTAAATAGGGAAACTGGTAGTCAAAAGCTTTTCTCAGTGAGGGAGAATTGCTGGCCAAATGGGAAGCGCACCATGATACACAAAATGTCAGTGAATTGATCAGATTCCCAGTGGATAACCTCCAGAAAGGTAAAATATCAGCTTTTAAGACTGATGAACCTCAATCTTCATGATTGATTTAACGGATTAGATGATTACCTCATAATTGTCAATGATGTCCGGACGTAATGTGTATCCTCCTAAGCACATTGTTTTCTTACCGACATCTCATGATGTTAGGTAACGTGGGAGGGATTGGCTTGACCAATAGCGGGAAACCCGCACTCATTTTTAAAAATTCAGAAAATCCGACAAAATCGGAAAATGTGCCTAGTATTAAAACTAGCATGATATTTTCAAAAACCATAAAACATTTTCATAAGGTCCTGATTTCCGTAGGATCAAATTTTTCGGATACTTGGCTCTAATCTCCCAAAAATGTGTGTGTGTGTGTTTCCATTGTGTATATAGCGTGAGTGTGATTACAATAAAGGTGTGTTATACTTAAAGCGTGTGTTTCATATAGCGTGAGTTGCGTTTCATATAAACGTGTGTGTTTCGTGTGCTTCGAGTGATTTATGTAATATTTGTAATCTATATTGTGTGATTGTGTTTGATATTGTTCTACTTTATAAAGAAAGAATTGCTTGAGGACAAGCAAGGTTTAAGTGTGGGGTGTTTTGATATTGCTCAATAACATCATATATATCTATCGCAATATCGTGTAAAAATGCTCTAGAATCAAGGATAATGAAGGCGTTTCTACAAGTAATAGGCCAAGATGTGCAAATTTGTATCGGAGAGTAATTTATATAGAGTTTTGATGATTTATGACCTTGGTTGATCCCGATACAAGTTAAGGTCTAATTTATGCTCTAAAATGGTAAAACAAGACTCCAAAGGTGTTAGGCTTCGTCCAAATGAAAGAAGATTGAAAAGAATACGAAACCAGAGGTTACTGAGACGATTTTGGGAGCAAATTTGGTGAACTCCAAGCTCTTGGAAGAGGATCAACATCAAGTCTTCAAAGATCAAAACCTTCTCCATCCAAGATTCATTCTCTATTAGGTTGTTTTCTTGTTCTCCAACAATGAATTCTACTTATCAGTTGATTGTTATTTTGTTTGTAATTATGATTGTTGGCTAAACTCTATAATGTTCATCTAGATAAATAACTGAGATGTTGAATGTTTACTTTTGATTGATTGTTATTATGCACGATAGTTTGATGTTTGAATACAAGAACCATTCTTGTTAAAGCTTAATCGTTTCAATTCAACTAGTTGATATGTTCATTTGATTAAGAAACATCATCTTGTTAAATTAATGTATTGATTTACATCTAGTGACATGTGTTTATCCATCTTTTACCAAAAGGGATAAGTTGAGTTCAAATGGTTAGTTTATATAGGGATGTAAGAACGACTCTTGTAGATACTTTCGGATAGCCTAATTGATATGTGTAGTTATATAGGTGAACGATCAATTCCCTAGATTATGTTATACATATTTTCATTACTCGATTCCATATAACTAATAGGTGTTAGTAATTTGCCTTATCTAGTGACGTTTATAGGGATCTTATTACCACACTAAATTGATTACTTGGGTTGGGTGAATTGAGCATTTAACCGGACCAAGGGAATGAACTAGGCTAAATCATAAGTTGACATAGGAGTGGATCATGATCAACACACCATTGACTTGATCATTCTTCAAGTCTTTAGACTAGTTGAATTAGTTGATTACAAATAGGAGGTCTTAGATGACAAGAACATCACTTGCGTCTTGTAATCCCGTTTGAGTGTTTACTCAAGACTACTCTTGGTGAACCGATCAATTAGTACTCGTGCATAACCAATCAATCCGGTCTTAATCTTAAATAACATTCAACATCGAGGGTAAAAAGTCTAGATGAGCATTTTTCCTTAAATTGATATCAAATCTATCTTACTTACTTTCTTTGCACTTATTTTCATCTTATAAACTTAAAAGACCAAAAATATTATTTTTACACTTAACCTTCTCTGATTTGGCTAAATCGTTATATAGCCACCAAAACATAAAACTTGTACCTTTAAGCTTCATTTACTTAGTTAATCATAATATAGTTTATAATTCTAGTTTGACTAATACAACTGTCCTTGGAACGATACATGGAACTAAACCAGTTACTATACTACTACACGATCGGGTACACTGCCCGTTAGTGTGTAGCAATCTCTAATCGGTATTTTTCCATATTATTTTATACAACAATTCATATACCACTTTTCGCACATCAGCTCCCATCAGTTTGTTTTCTAGTTTGCCGATGTTTTATTTAATAATATAATATAATATATATAATTATATATAATTATATATATTTTATATTATATTCATGTGCATAGTAGACTTGTAAATTTAGGTCCGTTGACTTGCGCGTTGATGCTCGGTTTATGTCTCGGTTCCGGATTTTCGAGCGTCCTTTCGTACGCGTAGATATCTTGTACTTTGTTTTCCGCGACTTGTACTCTTGTCTTTTTTAGACGTTTCTCATCAATAAATTAAACCACTTGAATTATATCTTGTACATTTGAGTTTTTTGGTCATTTGCGTCTTCAAATCGTTTTCTTCTTTTGTCTTCGCACTTATTTATTTAAACGATTATTACTTGAAAATAGAACAACTGCAACTAAAAGCTTTACATATTGGAAGGATATTGAGCCTAAATATATGTTCATTTGGAGCACTATCAAATATCCCCACACTTGAACGTTGCTTGTCCTCAAGCAATACAGAACTTGAAATTAAATCACACTTCACTCGAATCAATTTTTATTCTCACACTTTATACATCAGTGATTTTGATACAGCGGTATAAAAAATGATAGTAACGATGTGGTTTACAGTCCCACATGACTATAAAAATTTAGATCCTTTAAGAAAATTGGATCTTTATGAAAACATTTGATATTTTGAAAATTCATTCTAGTTTTTACCCTAGATAAGTTTTCCGGAATAACCCTTCATCGGTGTTTGCAAAATGTTTTTGTGGGTTTTGTGGGTTTCAGATTTTAAAATTTTAGATCAAAACTTGAGGTTTTGTGTCACCTACTTGCTAACCTTGTATTTGGAAAGCACACGTCCAGTATACTTGCTCCGTATATTACCTTTCGGTAAACTACCGTCCGGTTGTAAAGGAAAGCGTTGAACAAGCAACTGTTAAGGCAATGTCTAATGACATGCAGATGTTCATGGTCTACAACGTGTCGGATGCAATTACTATCCTTTGTAGGAGCAATAGTAAAGATCACCCTATAATTTTTCAGTCTAGCACAAGGTCTGTCTTCGACCATGCTATGCAACAACCGTTCTTACGGTTGACACCCCATTTGGTTCAGGTGACCTAATGAATTCCAATGAATTCCTAGGATTTTAAGTTTAATGGTAATGAACGCATTGAAAATAGGTTTTAGAAAACAAATCGGTTTTAATTTTGATCAAAATATTTTCTCGTTCAAGCTCGAGTTTAGATATCATCGAATTTCATGAGTTTGTAATTCTCAATCTTTAAGGTCAATCTCAAGGATTGAGTAATATCAGGCTTAAAAGCTGATTTTTGATCTTTAAGGAGATTATTCTTTCTGGGGGTCTGATTCATTAGTTTTATCAAGATAATTTTCACGGTGCCCTCCCCATTTTACGAGACAGATCCTCTCATGATTAGGATAAGTCTGACCACATGGCGACCCTGTTTGATGCTGAGGTCCGTGGATTTTCTGCTGATTTTTGAGATGACTTTTCTAGATTTTTCGTCAACCTACAGCTGGTCTGGACGACAACTTCCTGACCTAAATCAAGAAGCGCGTGTCTTTTTCGGAAGACTTTACTTCCTTTTAATGATGGAATTGATTCATCGTGTAGATCCATCTTTCTTTCAAATATATTACAGTAAATCGGGTAAAACTAATTAGTATCGTCCAAAACAAAAGTACCTGCAATAATCTTGTACAAAAGTATGTAATATCTGTTTTAAAGAACTTGGTGCATTCTTCCCACACTTAAATTTTATTTATTCTTTTCTTTGCCTTTTTATTCTCTTCTATTCCATTTTAAATGAATTCAAGCATTTTGAGTTGTTTCTCCATTTATGTTCTCTCCGAGGTAACAATAATTTCGGTATTATAACCTAGTTTTATCATTCATAAATATGTATAAACATGATTTTGAATTCATTTAGTTAAAAAAATTTCAAATTTTCACAAAATTTGGCAAATAAACCAAGTGTAAACTTCAAATTTTCACAAAATTTGACAAATAAACCAAGTGTAAACCCGAGAGAATTTATAACCCTTCCCCACACTTGAGATCATGCAATGCCCTCATTTGCATGAAATCAGACTATAATAATTAATTCATGAGGGTGATTAGTGTAGAAAAGTGATTAAAAATACCGAGTTTGCAAACATATTGTTTTATATCACATTTGATATTTTACGTATTGTCGTTAAAATTAGTAGCTTTTGCTGAACTTAATGCCAGTCTTTGAAAGTGCGTTTTTTTACCCTGTTTTATACATAAGATAAACTACAAACATATATATATATATATATATATATATATATATATATATATATATATATATATATATATATATATATATATATTTACTTTTTATTTATTTTTATAAAACCTTTATTTATTTAAACAATTTAAATGAATAATTTTTTTAAAATTTTGTTTCCTTTTACTTTAGGTAGTTTCGGTATGTTTACCTAGTCCGTCCCTCGACAAAATTTAAAATTTGTCGTTTTTAAAGCGATTGTTTTAAAAGTAAAGATTTTTGGGTTTTTAAATTTTTTTGGTATACTTTAGATCAATAAAATTAAAAATAATGATAACAAAATTTTTCGCCCCGCCCTCGGGTAAAGCAATTTCGATTCTATGATCTAGTCTTTAGCTTACGACGAATTTTAGAAATCATTTTTTAAACTTAATGAAATAAAGTAAATTTTGTTTTTAAATTCACACAAAACTTAAATTTAAAATTGCATATTAATTTTATACAAAACTTACAAAACAGAAAAAATTCAGAATGAGGGGAGAAAACTAGTTCTTTAGTGTCTGCTAGTGAAAAAGACCAATCGGATTCCATTCTCGGAACTACACGAGAACAGAACAACTAACTCTAGACAGCATTTTTTTCTTAGAACATTTGAATCTCCCCACACTTAGGTAGTTGTGGTGTCGAAATTGTGATTAACTTCATCATCAATTTCTTTTGGACCATAATCAACTTGCATATTTGTGACTTTTGCTTTAAGCCATTGGTCGGATTCCTGTGTAATATCCACAAATTCAACAAGTTTCGCCTTTTATTTAGGCGATAGATTGGATACTAACCGGTTACATAACTTAGAGTTCCCCTTGGTTCTAGCATCGCGAATCCGTTTAATAAGTTTCTTCATTGAACTGTTAATAACGGAGTCATTTAATTTCGTATCAACAACGGGGTTCTTTGTTATCCGGTCGTCATTAGCTGTAACTTCATCTTCCCCACACTTGGGAGTTTTATTATTGTTAAGCACTACCGTTGGAGTTGGTAAAACAATATGCTTCTCATCGATCGTTTTTATTGGTTCAACGATTTTGGTTGGTGGAGATTTAGCCTTTCGACTCACAAAGGTGACCGATTTGTCACCATCACTAAGTGTCATTCTACCCTCTCTTACATCAAATAACGCCCCGGTGGACGCTAAGAATGGTCGACCTAAAATTAGAGGAATGTTTGAGTCCTCTTCTATGTCAATGACAACAAATTCGACTAAAAAGGTTAAATTACCTACTTGAATGGGTAGGTTGTCAGCAACTCCAATTGGGTGCCTAATGGTTTGATCAAATAATCGAACACTCATTTTCGTTGGACTTAACTCACCTACTCCTAATCTCTTATATAATGAAAGAGGCATAACACTCACACTCGCACCTAAATCTGCTAGTGCATCATACATGACACAATCACTAAGTAGACAAGGAACAATAAATTCACCCAGATCACCCACCCTGGGTGGAAGTTTCGGTGGAACTGTCTTCACCGGGTTTATTTTTATGGTTTTTGTTTCTTGTACCTTCATAGTCTTCTTCTTTTTTCCTAAGGTATCACAAATTTTATTACCTATTACTTGCTCATACTCAACTCCTTTTCTTGGAAACGGGATGGATGGTCTGTATGGTGCCACCACTGGCTTTACATACACGGGTGGTGGTGGTGGTGGTGTAACTTCTTCATTGTTACTCACATCTAAAACCTTCCCATCTTCTGGTGCTGGTTTTTCAGAATTTGTTGATACCATATTAACATTCTCATTCCGAGGATTTACTTCAATATTACTCGGTAGCTTTCCTTGTTCTCTCTCACTCATCATGTTAGCAAGAGTACCTACGTGTTTTTCTAGATTCAAAATGGAAGCTTGTTGAGTTCTTAATGACTGATCAAACCTCTCATTCGTTTGGATTTGAGATGTAATAAATTGTGTTTGAGATTCCATTAGCTTTGCCATCATTTCTTCCAGATTTGGCTTTTTCTCTTCGGTTTGTTGTGGTGGTTTATACAAGCTAGGTCTTTGTTGATTGAAAGTATTGTTTTGAGTTGGTTGGTTATTCGGACCTTGTTAGTTGTACGAGTTATTGTTGGATCCATTTGGATTGTAAAGAATGTTTTGATTTCGATTGAAGTTTGGCCTTGGCGGTTGATAATTATTTTGATAATTATTTCCCGGCCTTTGGTTCATGTAGGAAACATTCTCACGTTTCGTTTTCTCGATGTGACAATCTTTCATTAAGTGTGGTCCACCGCATTGCTCACAACTGATTCGTATTGCATGAATATCTTTATTCATCTTTTCCATTCGTCTTTCGAAAGCATCTATTTTTGCGGAAATGGAATCAAAGTCATGGCTAGAATCGGCTCTAGCTGCTTTAGATGAACGAAAAATATCTTTTTCTTGATGCCACTCATGTGAATGGGAGGCTGTGTTATCAATAATTTTGTGAGCTTCAGTTGCGGTTTTCTTCATAATGGAACCACCAGCTGCTGTGTCAATGTCTTTTCGTGTAGCAACATTGACACCTTGGTAGAATATTTGTATTATTTGATAAGTGTCTAAACCGTGCTGAGGACATCCTCTCAACAACTTTCCAAATCTTGTCCACGCCTCATATAATGTTTTGTTTGGCTTTTGCGCAAACGTAACAATTTCTCCTTGAAATCTTACGGCTTTAGATGCCGGAAAGAATCTTTTAAGAAATTTCTCAACTAAAACATCCCATGTATCAATCGCCCCTTCAGGTAACGATTCTAACCAATCTTTGGCTTCTCCCTTTAAAGTCCAGGGAAATAACATGAGATAGATCTATTCATCCTCAACTTCTCTGATTTTGAATAGAGTACAAATCGTATTAAAGGTTCGAAGATGTTCGTTTGGATCTTCTTTTAGCGTACCACTATATTGGCATTGATTAGTTACCATGTGTAGGATTTGTACTTTGATTTCATAATCTGGCGCATTAACATCTGGCAGAATAATGGCGTGACCTTGGCCAGTGCGTGTGGCTCTCATTCGGTCTTCCATACTTTGAGGTTCTGTTACTTCTATAATTGAATTTGTTGAATACGAATCACTAGAGGATTCTGATTTAACGGTTTGTGGTTCAGGAGGAATAATTAGTGGTTCAGGATCTTGGAATTGTCCTTGAATATCCTCTGGGTTCTCAATTATGAAGTCGGGTTCAAAAGATGGATTATCGGAGAATTGAATTGGAGTTCTTGTTCGACTAGATGATGATTCTAAAGAAAAATCAACAGCGAAAATATTGGCTAGATGTCTTGATCGAGTTACAGGTGGTGAACGTTTTGCTCGGTGCATTCACTGAATATCCTAATAGTTATAAAAATAAAAATTATATAAGTTATAAAATTAATAGACTTTTATGCTTTTGCCCACGTTTTGAATAGCCAAAAGATGCAGCAGAGAGCCAGGATCCTTTAAGTCGGAAAATCCACAACTCAGCCACTAACAAATCCAACTATTACTACGAAGCAGAAAATTTGGATGTCTATCAATTTAACCGCTTAAAATAATTTTTCGTCGAAATTTAAAGAAAATAAAGAAAATTCTATGTTCTAAAAACTAGAGCGTAGAAATGAGAAAGAAAAAGCACGTCGAGAAATAAGAGTCGAAAAACAAACGTCGAAAAATAAAAAGATCAAAAAATAATAATAAGAAAGTAAAGTGTCGAAACTTAAAAGTCTAAATATTAAAAATAAAAAGTTGCGCCTAAAGGTATTAAAGCTTAAAAGGAATTCTATTCGAAAAACGGCAATAACTTAATTAGGTACTAAAATATATAAACTGCGTCGCAAAATTCTAAAGTGCCTAAATCTTAATCTAAAGAGAAAGAACTTAAGGGATTTTATGGCAAAGCTTAAAAATCTAGAAATACAAAATAACTACGGCAAAAACTAAGTTTAAAACTAATTACGAATGATAAATATACAATTCACGAAATCAACGATAAAAATATACAAATTATAACTAAAATGATAAAAATACAAATTTTATAAAAATATTATTTTTATATTATTTATTTTATAAAAGTATTAAACTAAATAATTAAAAATAATAATTAAACTTAATATTACAATTTAAATATAAAAACTAGAATTAAAAACTAATTAATAAACTTAAACCCTAAATAATAATAATAATAATTAAATCTTAACCCTAAATAATATAATTAATTGTAATTAAACCCTAATCCGTATTAATTACGCGTACTAGGTTGTCAGTCAGATCACCTCATGCGATCGCATGGGAATAGAGCTGTGGGCTCTTGCGATCGCATGGCCCAATGTTCCAGGAATTATTCGGGCTTCGAAAGCTTCGACCCAGTTTAATATTTATCTTTATTATTTGAATTTAACTTTCTGATTTTATATTATAGAAAATATTTATAGAATATTTATATAAAATATAACACACTTATATTTTAAAATCTTAAAAATAAAAGTACTTTTTTATATATAAAGTCTTAAAAATATATTTTTTTCCTTTTTATTATATTTTTAACATTTATTATAAATACAAAATATTTTTACGAAATTAAAATTAAAAATTATATATTTTTAATATAGCGTGTTTCACCGAGTTCCCCGGCAGCGGCGCCAAAAACTTGATGAGTGCAGCGGTGTATACGAAAATACTATTATTTTTAATAAGAAATACGGTACAATTTACACAAGTTTTTATTTAATTTATATATGGGATATACCTAAACCTTGCTACAACACTATAGGCAGTGTACCTAATTGCAGAGTAGTGTAGTTTTTAATAAGTCCAGTTCATTCCACAGGGAGCTAGCGATTACGTACTATATTTTTAAACAATTATATTTGTATATATATATATATATATATATATATATATATATATATATATATATATGTAATATAGTAGTATTATTATTATTATAAAAGGGGGGTTTTACCGTTTAATGACCGGTTTGTCGATTTTAAATAAAGCGTAAAGATAAATGACGATAATATAAATGAAAGAATTTAAATCGCGATAAAGTAAATTGCAGTAATTAAAATGACAGTAAATAAAGGTACGATGAAATACGAAATAAAAGTATTATGCTTATTTAAACTTCCGTAATTATGATGTTTGACGTTTTGATTTTAATTAATTGTTACCCGGGTTAATTGTCCTTTGTCCTGGTTAATTTGATACATATCTGGTTTTTGTCCATAATAGTCCATCAGTCATAATTATAAAATGCTCGTCAAATTAACCTTATTCCCGAAGTCAAATATTCCAACTAATTAGGGATTCGAACTGTAACAAGGTTTTAATACTTTGTTAATAATTACACCAGGTTATCGACTGCGTGTAATCCAAGGTTTTAATACTTTGTTAACAATTACACCAATTATCCTTGTATGTAATCCACCCCAATTTTAATGGATATGAATATTAATTTACCCACTTGATCAGAATGAATAATCAATTACCCAACCCGAATAATTAATTAAATGATCGTAAAAGATGTCGTATAAACGTCACTAAATAGGACATACATAATCATTTTAATAATTATTAGATTAACTAATTTGAAGATAGGTTCGACAGATTCTAAGGAGTTGTCATTCGATTAGACAATTCCCCCCATCTATTAATAGTCAATAGTCCAACGTCCACAAGTGTCGGTCTTTTGTCCAAACCCTAATTATGGTACAAAATCCAATAACCCTATCTTAATATTTAGCCCAACATCATAATTACTTCGGCTCAAATAAGCATAATAATAACTTAGTTACGAGACATTAATTTAAAAAGGAAGAACATAGCTTACAGTGATTATTTATTGCGTAGCGTTACACGGACAGAGTTCTGACTTAAAACCCGTAAAACATTTCTTACAATAACCCAACTAAACTATAATTTTATTATTAAAATTAACTTATATTAAAATTATAATATAAATATATTTATGTTTACAGAAGATGGAATGAAAAGAGTGTGTAGAGGTGTATCATTCGAGCAGAATTCGTTGGCTTTTATAGATGTGAACTGATCCTGAGGGCCATGCGATCGCATGGCTTCTCAGTGTTATTCCCATGCGATCGCTTGGCCAGGCTGGCATGCTCCCATCAGTTTGTTTTCTAGTTTGCCGACGTTTTATTTAATAATATAATATAATATATATAATTTTATATAATTATATATATATTATATTATATTCATGTGCATAGTAGACTTGTAAATTTAGGTCCGTTGACTTGCGCATTGATGCCCGATTTATGTCTCGGTTCCGGATTTTCGAGCGTCCTTTCGTACGCGTAGATATCTTGTACTTTGCGTTTCGCGACTTGTACTCTTGTCTTTTTTAGACGTTTCTCATCAATAAATTAAACCACTTGAATTATATCTTGTACATTTGAGTTTTTTGGTCATTTGCGTCTTCAAATCGTTTTCTTCTTTTGTCTTCGCACTTATTTATTTAAACGATTATTACTTGAAAATAGAACAACTGCAACTAAAAGCTTTACATATTGGAAGGATATTGAGCCTAAATATATGTTCATTTGGAGCACTATCAAATATCCCCACACTTGAACGTTGCTTGTCCTCAAGCAATACAGAACTTGAAATTAAATCACACTTCACTCGAATCAATTTTTATTCTCACACTTTATACATCAGTGATTTTGATACAGCGGTATAAACAATGATAGTAACGATGTGGTTTATAGTCCCACATGACTATAAAAATTTAGATCCTTTAAAAAAATTGGATCTTTATGAAAACATTTGATATTTTGAAAATTCATTCTAGTTTTTACCCTAGATAAGTTTTCCGGAATAACCCTTCACCGGTGTTTGCAAAATGTTTTTGTGGGTTTTGTGGGTTTCAGATTTTAAAATTTTAGATCAAAACTTGAGGTTTTGTGTCACCCACTTGCTAACCTTGTATTTGGAAAACACACGTCCAGTATACTTGCTCCGTATATTACCTTTCGGTAAACTACCGTCCGGTTGTAAAGGAAAGCGTTGAACAAGCAACTGTTAAGGCAATGTCTAATGACATGCAGATGTTCATGGTCTACAACGTGTCGGATGCAATTACTATCCTTTGTAGGAGCAATAGTAAAGATCACCCTATAATTTTTCGGTCTGGCACAAGGTCCTGTCTTCGACCATGCTATGCAACCACCGTTCTTACGGTTGACACCCCATTTGGTTCAGGTGACCTAATGAATTCCAATGAATTCCTAGGATTTTAAGTTTAATGGTAATGAACACATTGAAAATAGGTTTTAGAAAACAAATCGGTTTTAATTTTGATCAAAATATTTTCTCGTTCAAGCTCGAGTTTAGATATCATCGAATTTCATGAGTTTGTAATTCTCAATCTTTAAGGTCAATCTCAAGGATTGAGTAATATCAGGCTTAAAAGCTGATTTTTGATCTTTAAGGAGATTATTCTTTCTGGGGGTTTGATTCATTAGTTTTATCAAGCTAATTTTCACGGTGCCCTCCCCATTTTACGAGACAGATCCTCTCATGGTTAGGATAAGTCTGACCACATGGCGACCCTGTTTGATGCTAAGGTCCGTGGATTTTCTGCTGATTTTCGAGATGACTTTTCTAGATTTTTCGTCAACCTACAGCTGGTCTGGACGACAACTTCCTGACCTAAATCAAGAAGCGCGTGTCTTTTTCGGAAGACTTTACTTCCTTTTAATGATGGAATTGATTCATCGTGTAGATCCATCTTTCTTTCAAATATATTACAGTAAATCGGGTAAAACTAATTAGTATCGTCCAAAACAAAAGTACCTGCAATAATCTTGTACAAAAGTATGTAATATCTGTTTTAAAGAACTTGGTGCATTCTTCCCACACTTAAATTTTATTTATTCTTTTCTTTGCCTTTTTATTCTCTTCTATTCCATTTTAAATGAATTCAAGCATTTTGAGTTGTTTCTCCATTTATGTTCTCTCCGAGGTAACAATAATTTCGGTATTATAACCTAGTTTTATCATTCATAAATATGTATAAACATGATTTTGAATTCATTTAGTTAAAAAATTTTCAAATTTTCACAAAATTTGGCAAATAAACCAATTGTAAACTTCAAATTTTCACAAAATTTGACAAATAAACCAAGTGTAAACCCGAGAGAATTTATAACCCTTCCCCACACTTGAGATCATGCAATGCCCTCATTTGCATGAAATCAGACTATAATAATTAATTCATGAGGGTGATTAGTGTAGAAAAGTGATTAAAAATACCGAGTTTGCAAACATATTGTTTTATATCACATTTGATATTTTACGTATTGTCGTTAAAATTAGTAGCTTTTGCTGAACTTAATGCCAGTCTTTGAAAGTGCTTTTTTTTACCCTGTTTTATACATAACTACAAACATATAATATATATATTTATATATATATATATATATATATATATATATATATATATATATATATATATATATATATATATATATATATATATATATATATATTTACTTTTTATTTATTTTTATAAAACCTTTATTTATTTAAACAATTTAAATGAATAATTTTTTTAAAATTTTGTTTCCTTTTACTTTAGGTAGTTTCGGTATGTTTACCTAGTCCGTCCCTCGACAAAATTTAAAATTTGTCGTTTTTAAAGCGATTGTTTTAAAAGTAAAGATTTTTGGGTTTTTTAATTTTTTTTGGTATACTTTAGATCAATAAAATTAAAAATAATGATAACAAAATTTTTCGCCCCGCCCTCGGGTAAAGCAATTTCGATTCTATGATCTAGTCTTTAGCTTACGACGAATTTTAGAAATCATTTTTTAAACTTAATGAAATAAAGTAAATTTTGTTTTTAAATTCACACAAAACTTAAATTTAAAATTGCATATTAATTTTATACAAAACTTACAAAACAGAAAAAATTCAGAATGAGGGGAGAAAACTAGTTCTTTAGTGTCTGCTAGTGGAAAAGACCAATCGGATTCCATTCTCGGAACTACATGAGAACAGAACAACTAACTCTAGACAGCATTTTTTTCTTAGAACATTTGAATCTCCCCACACTTAGGTAGTTGTGGTGTCGAAATTGTGATTAACTTCATCATCAATTTCTTTTGGACCATAATCAACTTGCATATTTGTGACTTTTGCTTTAAGCCATTGGTCGGATTCCTGTGTAATATCCACAAATTCAACAAGTTTCGCCTTTTATTTAGGCGATAGATTGGATACTAACCGGTTACATAACTTAGAGTTCCCCTTGGTTCTAGCATCGCGAATCCGTTTAATAAGTTTCTTCATTGAACTGTTAATAACGGAGTCATTTAATTTCGTATCAACAACGAGGTTCTTTGTTATCCGGTCATCATTAGCTGTAACTTCATCTTCCCCACACTTGGGCGTTTTATTATTGTTAAGCACTACTGTTGGAGTTGGTAAAACAATATGCTTCTCATCGATCGTTTTTATTGGTTCACCGATTTTGGTTGGTGGAGATTTAGCCTTTCGACTCACAAAGGTGACCGATTTGTCACCATCACTAAGTGTCATTCTACCCTCTCTTACATCAAATAACGCCCCGGTGGACGCTAATAATGGTCGACCTAAAATTAGAGGAATGTTTGAGTCCTCTTCTATGTCAATGACAACAAATTCGACTAAAAAGGTTAAATTACCTACTTGAATGGGTAGGTTGTCAGCAATTCCAACTGGGTGCCTAATGGTTTGATCAAATAATCGAACACTCATTTTCCTTGGACTTAACTCACCTACTCCTAATCTCTTATATAATGAAAGAGGCATAACACTCACACTCGCACCTAAATCTGCTAGTGCATCATACATGACACAATCACTAAGTAGACAAGGAACAATAAATTCACCCGGATCACCCACCCTGGGTGGAAGTTTCGGTGGAACTGTCTTCACCGGGTTTATTTTTATGGTTTTTGTTTCTTGTACCTTCATATTCTTCTTCTTTTTTTCTAAGGTATCACAAATTTTATTACCTATTACTTGCTCATACTCAACTCCTTTTCTTGAAAACGGGATGGGTGGTCTGTATGGTGCCACCACTGGCTTTACATACACGGGTGGTGGTGGTGGTGGTGTAACTTCTTCATTGTTACTCACATCTAAAACCTTCCCATCTTCTGGTGCTGGTTTTTCAGAATTTGTTGATACCATATTAACATTCTCATTCCGAGGATTTACTTCAATATTACTCGGTAGCTTTCCTTGTTCTCTCTCACTCATCATGTTAGCAAGAGTACCTACGTGTTTTTCTAGATTCAAAATGGAAGCTTGTTGAGTTCTTAATGACTGATCAAACCTCTCATTCGTTTGGGTTTGAGATGTAATAAATTGTGTTTGAGATTCCATTAGCTTTGCCATCATTTCTTCCAGATTTGGCTTTTTCTCTTCGGTTTGTTGTGGTGGTTTATACAAGCTAGGTCTTTGTTAATTGAAAGTATTGTTTTGAGTTGGTTAGTTATTCGGACCTTGTTGGTTGTACGAGTTATTGTTGGATCCATTTGGATTGTAAAGAATGTTTTGATTTTGATTGAAGTTTGGCCTTGGCGGTTGATAATTATTTTGATAATTATTTCCCGGCCTTTGGTTCATGTAGGAAACATTCTCACGTTTCGTTTTCTCGATGTGACAATCTTTCATTAAGTGTGGTCCACCGCATTGCTCACAACTGATTCGTATTGCGTGAATATCTTTATTCATCTTTTCCATTCGTCTTTCGAAAGCATCTATTTTTGCGGAAACGGAATCAAAGTAATGGCTAGAATCGGCTCTAGCTGCTTTAGATGAACGAAAAATATCTTTTTCTTGATGGCACTTATGTGAATGGGAGGATGTGTTATCAATAATTTTGTGAGCTTCAGTTGCGGTTTTCTTCATAATGGAACCACCAGCTGCTGTGTCAATGTCTTTTCGTGTAGCAACATTGACACCTTGGTAGAATATTTGTATTATTTGATAAGTGTCTAAACCGTGCTGAGGACATTCTCTCAACAACTTTCCAAATCTTGTCCACGCCTCATATAATGTTTTGTTTGGCTTTTGCGCAAACGTAACAATTTCTCCTTGAAATCTTACGGCTTTAGATGCCGGAAAGAATCTTTTAAGAAATTTCTCAACTAAAACATCCCATGTATCAATCGCCCCTTCAGGTAACGATTCTAACCAATCTTTGGCTTCTCCCTTTAAAGTCCAGGGAAATAACATGAGATAGATCTATTCATCCTCAACTTCTCTGATTTTGAATAGAGTACAAATCGTATTAAAGGTTCGAAGATGTTCGTTTGGATCTTCTTTTAGCGTACCACTATATTGGCATTGATTAGTTACCATGTGTAGGATTTGTACTTTGATTTCATAATCTGGCGCATTAACATCTGGCCGAATAATGGCGTGACCTTGGCCAGTGCGTGTGGCTCTCATTCGGTCTTCCATACTTTGAGGTTCTGTTACTTCTATAATTGAATTTGTTGAATACGAATCACTAGAGGATTCTGATTTAACGGTTTGTGGTTCAGGAGGAATAATTAGTGGTTCAGGATCTTGGAATTGTCCTTGAATATCCTCTGGGTTCTCAATTATGAAGTCGGGTTCAAAAGATGGATTATCGGAGAATTGAATTGGAGTTCTTGTTCGACTAGATGATGATTCTAAAGAAAAATCAACGGCGAAAATATTGGCTGGATGTCTTGATCGAGTTACAGGTGGTGAACATATGAAAGGTGGTGAACATTTTGCTCGGTGCATTCACTGAATATCCTAATAGTTATAAAAATAAAAATTATATAAGTTATAAAATTAATAGACTTTTCTGCTTTTGCCCACGTTTTGAATAGCCAAAAGATACAGCAGGGAGCCAGGATCCTTTAAGTCGGAAAATCCACAACTCAGCCACTAATAAATCCAACTATTACTACGAAGCAGAAAATTTGGATGTCTATCAATTTTACCGCTTAAAATAATTTTTCGTCGAAATTTAAAGAAAATAAAGAAAATTCTATGTTCTAAAAACTAGAGCGTAGAAATGAGAAAGAAAAAGCACATCGAGAAATAAGAGTCGAAAAACAAACGTCGAAAAATAAAAAGATCAAAAAATAATAATAAGAAAGTAAAGTGTCGAAACTTAAAAGTCTAAAAATTAAAAATAAAAAGTTGCGCCTAAAGGTATTAAAGCTTAAAAGGAATTCTATTCGAAAAACGGCAATAACTTAATTAGGTACTAAAATATATAAACTGCGTCGCAAAATTCTAAAGTGCCTAAATCTTAATCTAAAGAGAAAGAACTTAAGGGATTTTATGGCAAAGCTTAAAAATCTAGAAATACAAAATAACTACGGCAAAAACTAAGTTTAAAACTAATTACGAATGATAAATATACAATTTACAAAATCAACGATAAAAATATACAAATTATAACTAAAATGATAAAAATACATATTTTATAAAAATATTATTTTTATATTATTTATTTTATAAAAGTATTAAACTAAATAATTAAAAATAATAATTAAACTTAATATTACAATTTAAATATAAAAACTAGAATTAAAAACTAATTAATAAACTTAAACCCTAAATAATAATAATAATAATTAAATCTTAACCCTAAATAATATAATTAATTATAATTAAACCCTAATCCGTATTAATTACGCGTACTAGGTTGTCAGTCAGATCACCTCATGCGATTGCATGGGAATAGAGCTGTGGGCTCATGCGATCGCATGGCCCAATGTTCCAGGAATTATTCGGGCTTCGAAAGCTTCGGCCCAGTTTAATATTTATCTTTATTATTTGAATTTAACTTTCTGATTTTATATTATAGAAAATATTTATAGAATATTTATATAAAATATAACACACTTATATTTTAAAATCTTAAAAATAAAAGTACTTTTTTTTATATATAAAGTCTTAAAAATATATTTTTTTTCTTTTTATTATATTTTTAACATTTATTATAAATACAAAATATTTTTACGAAATTAAAATTAAAAATTATATATTTTTAATATAGCGTGTTTCACCGAGTACCCTGGCAGCGGCGCCAAAAACTTGATGAGTGCAGCGGTGTATACGAAAATACTATTATTTTTAATAAGAAATACGGTACAATTTACACAAGTTTTTATTTAATTTATATATGGGATATACCTAAACCTTGCTACAACACTATAGGCAGTGTACCTAATTGCAGAGTAGTGTAGTTTTTAGTAAGTCCAGTTCATTCCACAGGGAGCTAGCGATTACGTACTATATTTTTAAACAATTATATTTGTATATATATGTATATATATATATATATATATATATATATATATATATATATGTATATATATATATATATATATGTATATATATATATATATATATATATATATATATATATATGTAATATAGTAGTATTATTATTATTATAAAAGGGGGGTTTTACCGTTTAATGACCGGTTTGTCGATTTTAAATAAAGGGTAAAGATAAATGACGATAATATAAATGAAAGAATTTAAATCGCGATAAAGTAAATTGCAGTAATTAAAATGACAGTAAATAAAGGTACGATGAAATACGAAATAAAAGTATTATGCTTATTTAAACTTCCGTAATTATGATGTTTGACGTTTTGATTTTAATTAATTGTTACCCGGGTTAATTGTCCTTTGTCCTGGTTAATTTGATACATATCTGGTTTTTGTCCATAATAGTCAATCAGTCATAATTATAAAATGCTCGTCAAATTAACCTTATTCCCGAAGTCAAATATTCCAACTAATTAGGGATTCGAACTGTAACAAGGTTTTAATACTTTGTTAATAATTACACCAGGTTATCGACTGCGTGTAATCCAAGGTTTTAATACTTTGTTAACAATTACACCAATTATCCTTGTATGTAATCCACCCCTATTTTAATGGATATGAATATTAATTTACCCACTTGATCAGAATGAATAATCAATTACCCAACCCGAATAATTAATTAAATGATCGTAAAAGATGTCGTATAAACGTCTTGAAGATAGGTTCGACAGATTCTAATGAGTTGTCATTCGATTAGACAATACCCCCATCTATTAATAGTCAATAGTCCAACGTCCACAAGTGTCGGTCTTTTGTCCAAACCCTAATTATGGTACAAAATCCAATAACCCTATCTTAATATTTAGCCCAACATCATAATTACTTCGGCTCAAATAAGCATAATAATAACTTAGTTACGAGACATTAATTTAAAAAGGAAGAACATAGCTTACAGTGATTATTTATTGCGTAGCGTTACACGGACAGAGTTCTAACTTAAAACCCGTAAAATATTTCTTACAATAACCCAACTAAACCATAATTTTATTATTAAAATTAACTTATATTAAAATTATAATATAAATATATTTATGTTTACAGAAGATGGAATGAAAAGAGTGTGTAGAGGTGTATCATTCGAGCAGAATTCGTTGGCTTTTATAGATGTGAATTGATCCTGAGGGCCATGCGATCGCATGGCTTCTCAGTGTTATTCCCATGCGATCGCTTGGTCAGGCTGGCATGCTCCCATCAGTTTGTTTTCTAGTTTGCCGACGTTTTATTTAATAATATAATATAATATATATAATTTTATATAATTATATATATATTATATTATATTCATGTGCATAGTAGACTTGTAAATTTAGGTCCGTTGACTTGCGCGTTGATGCTCGGTTTATGTCTCGGTTCCGGATTTTCGAGCGTCCTTTCGTACGCGTAGATATCTTGTATTTTGCGTTCCGCGACTTGTACTCTTGTCTTTTTTAGACGTTTCTCATCAATAAATTAAACCACTTGAATTATATCTTGTACATTTGAGCTTTTTGGTCATTTGCGTCTTCAAATTGTCGTTTTCTTCTATTGTCTTCGCACTTATTTATTTAAACGATTATTACTTGAAAATAGAACAATTGCAACTAAAAGCTTTACATATTGGAAGGATATTGAGCCTAAATATATGTTCATTTGGAGCATTATCAACGTACTTCAATTTTTTTCATAAAAAGGATTAAGATTTCAAAAATTGTAAAATTGAGGTAATATTATTAAACTCACTAACGACCGTTAGTCAAATTTTATTAAGTGCTCACTTGTGTTTGGCATCTGAGGGTATTCTGTCTTTTTCAATCCCCTTCATCACTTTCATCCCTACATTCATTCTCAAATTAAAAACACATCTTTAACTAAAAATCTAAAAGAAAAAATAATACGGATAGTCCTTATGGTTGGTACTAAGTTGCGAGGATAGTCAAATTTTTTTTTTTATTCGGATAGTCAAATCCCTAATGCATGTTAATTTTCCAGTTAAATTTGATCATATGCCAATCATGCAAGAATATTTTCGTCATTTTATTTTTTCTTCCTTTTTTCCTTCTTCATCTTTATCTTTATTTCATTTTCATATTCTACCAATAAACCCTAATATTTAATACAACAGATTTGTACAACAAAATATACATTTTTAAACTTCAATTTATCATCAAACACTGTACATATAACTAAGCTCTACAAGTCAAACAAAAAACCTAACATCGCTGCTACAATTACAGAACCTAAAATCAAAGAATTAATTTACTCTGTAATATAGAAGATGGAGATGATTAAATTGATGATAAAAAATAAAATTAAAATGAAAAACATAAGAAAAAATTAAAAGGACAAACATACCATTTCGTGCATCAGCAAAGTGATTTTGGGTTAAAGATGTATTTTTAGTTTGAGGATGAAGATAGAGATCAAAGTGATTGAAGGAAATTTAAAAAAAAGACAGATATACCCTCATATGCCAAACAAATGTGAGCACCTAACGGATTTTGACGATCGGTCGTTAGTAAATTGAAAAATATTACTTCAATTTCACACTTTTTGAAATCATAATCTTTTCATGACATAATAAAAGTGCGCAATCATTTCGTGTATTAACAAAAGTGATATTTTCATTATTGTCAATTTAGGTAACTTACGTTACCTTTTCGGATCATTTTTCCCTGTTTTAATTACATAATAAAAACGATTATAACAGTTTTTTTAATATTCATTAGATATAGATATTCATTATTGAATATGAAAATGTATGAATGAACTGAAATTAAATAGATATAAATGAATAAAAATTAAATAGATATGAATATATTATCACCCGATCCTATCCGATCGATTGTATCACTAACTACCATCAATGTTTTTAGTTTTTATTTTTTCAAAAAGACAATAATATATAATATAAAAATGGGGAGAAGCCGAAAAGAATATAACACTTGGCTTCCTAAATAGTTGACAATAGAAAATAAAATAAATCTCTGCCTTATAAATAGTAACGTAAAAAAATTATAGTTTCTTGATCATCGTTGTTTATTAGACCATTCCCAATGGTGTGTTATACACCATGTCAACAAAAGTGTCACATGAGGGCGCTGATGGCATTGGTGCCGCCCTCAACCGCCCTCACCATGGTCACCCTGAAAATTTTCATCGATAAGCATAATTGAGGACGGAGAGAACTTGAGCATGTGGGTCCTTTTTCCTTTTTATTGTATTAATATGTTATTTGTAGCCTGAGTATTTGTGTTAATCAGAGTATTTGTAGATTGAAGAACAAGAGCACGTCCAGTTTATGTGATCCGGGTATTTGTAGAAGATGAAGAAAAGTACATGGGTATTTGTTTATTATTTTGCACCACAACCACAAATCAAATTGTGGTGTACACATATATACGTTTTTATTTTATTTTTAAATTAGAAATATTAAACATTACTCCGTAAATCAAATAACAATAACAATAAGTAATAATTAATAATAACAATAACTAATAATATAGTAGTAGTAGTAGTAATAATAATAATAATAATAATAATAATAATAATAATAATAATAATAATAATAATAATAATAATAATAATAATAATAATAATAATAATAATAATAAGATAAAATATTAATAAAATTTGAGGAAGTATGTCAGGGTTGGCAATGGTGTGTTATGGGAGGAAGTGGTGATGAAGAGGAGAGAGAAAGCTGATGTGACGCTGAGAAAGTATTGATGACGGCGTCATGGTTGGGAATTGTCTTATACGGAGTAATAGATAGGAATTGGTACAATGTACCATGGGATATGTTAACAAACATTAAATAACTTTCCTTTCAAAGAAATAATCACATCAAATGCACGTTTAATTTTGGATTTTGACGTATATTATATGTGCTTATTATTAATCTATACTAGTTTATAACCCATAATTTCGCGGGATCATACAAATAAAGTTTTACCATAGTTCTAAATGATGCAAATAGATATAAAAAATTAGGCCAATCATTTCAATTTCAATATCAATATCAATATGTAACATACTTTATACAGTCCTAATTAGTCTATATTATAAATTATAAATTATAAATATAGATAATGTTGTAAAAGTCTATTTTTTTTTTTTAAGTACTTGTATGTAAAAGAGAATAAATGTACGTGTATGTCATGAATTCCGTAAACGAATTAAAGATGGGAGAAAAAAATTCGTTGACAAATGATTTTAGTCAAATAACCTACACTCCACTATGTTGAATAAAACGGATTCAAATAACCTACACTCCACTAGGGGTGTTCATGGTTCGGGTAGAACCGAAAAGAACCGAGGACCGAGGAGGAACCGAACCGAAACCGAAATACCCTAGAATATTTGGTCCGGTCCTTGGTCCATATATTTTGATTATTTTGGATTTCGGTCCGGTCCGGGTCATACCCGAAAAAACCATGGTTTTGGACCGAACCGATATATGTGTGCATAATCTTCTTCTCTAGATATATAATAACTATATATATTGTAATAATTTGTACTAAATATATATTGTAACATACTATGTATAATTAATTTTCTTTGCTTTAATACTCGATTAAAAACTCTAAGGTTACTATATATCTTCTCTTTTTTCAATACAATTGCGAATTACAATCTACGATTTCTTAATACTATATTACGTTTAGTATGCATGTATGCATGTATTCTTGTGTTTCTTTTTCTTCCTCATTCGATACTCATTATATTCATAGTAGGTTTTAAATAATCAAAACTTGTACGTGATAACAATTGTAAAAAAATAACATATTAGTTATTGTGATTGGGTACATATTGTAAACATGAATTATTATATTAGTTATTATCGTGATATAGTCCTTTGAAGTTCTGATTACAATTTTAATTTTATACTTGGATTAGTTTTATCTATATGTTAAGTTTTGTCATTTATGTATGTCATATTTTGATAATTATATGAAGTGCATTTTAAATATGGGAATAAAATAATATATATATATATATATATATATATATATATATATATATATATATATATATATATATATATATATATATATATATTCTTTTTTCAAAATGATAAAACGGGTCGGGATTTTACCCGAACCGTTTGGACCAATGCTAAAACCGGACCGAACCGAACCATATATTTATGGTCCGGTCCTTGGTTCCTATTTTCATAAAAATTTGGGTTCCGGTCCGGTCCGGGTATCGCCTGGTCCGGTTCAGGTATGGACCACGCACAACCCTACACTCCACTATGTTGAGTGATCATTTATATGTCAAACTCAAGCATGTCCAAATGAAAATCGTACATCCATTATTCAGTAAATGTACAAAAGATATGGCCATTACATTCTTAAGCAGGATACATTTACAAATGTTGGATGTTTAACAAAAGTCTAGAAGCAAGTTTGGTGTTGGGGGTGCAAACCAAAGTCCCACATCGGTTATGGGACGTGTATATAAGTCTAAGGAGAAGTCGGGCTTATATTGTAGGACATTGTGTTTGGGCTATACGATCCTTACAAATGGTATCAGAGCTAGGCTATAGCCCCGATGTGGTGGACAATGCAGTGGGCGCACCCCTGAGCGCACGCAACGACGTGGCGCGACCCTGGCACGATGAGTTGATCCTGGAAGCCTTGTATCGAAATCTCCCTGCCCTCCCACCGGGTTGTGAGTTTCGAGTTGGCGGCGGTAAATGTTGGATCCGGACTATCGTTGGAGGGGAGGCCCAGATGGACTTCGGTTTGAGGGGAGGTTTGTTGGGGGTGCAAACCAAAGTCCCACATCGGTCATGTGACGTGTATATAAGTCTAAGGGGAAGTCCCTCTATCACCAATTGGTTTTAGAAAAGGATGGACTCTTGGACTTATATTGCAGGACATTGTGTTTGGGCTATACGATCCTTACAACTGGTATCAGAGCTATAGTTGTGATTAAATATACAAGATGAAGATAATAAGGTCTGACGTAGAGAAATTTAATGGCCAGAACGATTTTGGTCTTTGGCGAATGAAGATGCGGGCTCTACTGAGCCAACAAGGTTATTTGTTAGCTTTGAAAGGGAGAGAATCCCTACCCGAAAAGTTGACAGATGAAGAGAAGGATGAACTTCTGGAAAAGGCACACGTCATGATTATTCTAAATCTTGCCGATTGTGTGCTTAGAGAAGTTGCGGCAGAAACCACACCGGCTGGACTTTGGAAACAGCTAGAAACTCTATATATGACTAAGAGTCTCACAAACCGGTTGTATATGAAACAACGGTTGTATAATCTTCGGATGAAAGAAGGTTTACTAAATGATCACATCGATGAGTTCAATAAAATAATTTTGGACTTAAATAATATTGGTGTGAAAATTGATGATGAAGATCAATCGTTAATTTTCTTATGTTCCTTGCCAAAATCGTACGAGCATTTGGTTACAACTCTACTATATAGTAGAAAAACTATTTCCATGGAGGATGTCAAATCTATCTTAAACTCTAGCGAGTTAAGGAAGAAATCCTCGACAGATTATGTGGAAGAAAGTGCAGAAGGTTTGGTGGCTAGAGGAAGACGTAACGATAGAGCATCAAGTAGTAACAACAAGGGTCGTTCTAGATCAAAAACAAGATCTAGAAAGATCAAGTGTTACAATTGTCACAAGGAAGGTCACATGCGTAGAGAATGTTCAGACTTAAAATGAAAGAGAGAGATTTGGAATGCAACAGGAGCCGATAAAGTTGCCGCGGTTGCATAAAATGATTCTGATGGCGCAAATATTCTTAGTGTTACCAATAGCCGCTCAGTTGACGAGTGGATTCTTGATTCGGGTTGTTCTTATCATATATGTCCTATTAGGGATTGGTTTGCCACCTATCGAGAAATAAATGGTGGTAAAGTCCTTATGAGAAATGATGTAGCTTGTAAGGTTGTTGGCATAGGAACAATCCAAATCAAGATGTATGATGGCACGGTGAGGACTTTGACAGAAGTCAGGCATGTTCCAGAATTGAAGAAGAATCTTATTTCCTTGGGTACGCTAGAATCCATCAGCTGCGAGTATCGAGCTCGAGGTGGAGTATTAAAAGTCTCTAGAGGTGCACTTGTTGTGATGAAAGGTGAAAGGTTCAACGGCCTTTACTTGCTAAAGGGTAACACGGTTACTGGTGCGGCTGGATTTTCTTCATCGGATAAAGATGTAGATACCACCAAGTTATGGCACATGCGCCTTGGGCACATGAGCGAGAGAGGAATGATGGAGCTTAGTAAACGAGGTTTGCTGTGTGGGTAGAATATCGAAAAATTAGAATTCTGCGAGCACTGTGTATTTGGAAAACAGAGCCGAATAAAGTTTGGCACAGCCGTTCATAGGACAAAAGGTACTTCGGATTATATCCATTCAGATCTTTGGGGTCCATCTCCTGTTCCTTCAAAAGGTGGTGCAAAATACATGTTAACCTTTATTGATGACTATTCGAGAAGAGTGTGGGTTTATATCCTTAAACGTAAGGATGAAGTCTTTGTCAATTTCAAGCAATGGAAGATGATGATAGAGAAGCAGACTGGAAAGTTCATCAAGCGCTTGAGAACTGACAATGGACTGGAATTCTGTAAAGGAGAATTCAATGAGTTCTGCAAGAACGAAGGCATTGTGAGACACCACACAGTGCGGTTTACACCACAACAGAATGGCATTGCCGAACGGATGAATAGAACTCTCCTTGAGCGAGCGAGGTGTATGCTCTCAAATGCAAAATTACCAAATATATTTTGGGCTGAAGCTGTCAACACAGCTTGTTATTTGGTAAATCGGTCTCCATCAACGACAATTGATTGTCAAACTCCTTTGGAGAAATGGTCCGGTTTTCCCTGCAAGTTATAGTGATTTGAAGATTTTTGGTTGTCTTGCTTATGCTCTTGTGAAAGATGGTAAACTTGAGCCGAGGGCTAAGAGATGCATATTTCTAGGGTATGCAGACAGGGTGAAGGGTTATAGATTGTGGTGCCCTGATGGTAAATCATCCCGATTTCTTATTAGCAGAGATGTGACATTTGACGAGTCTGCTATGTTGAAAAAGACATAGAAAGAACAAGTAGTTGCTGGAAAAGATCGTGAAGTTGAGGAGCAAGTGGAGCAATAAATAGATGTTCCACAAGTAGTAGGACAAGATACTCCTGTCCAGCCCGTTGTAGAAGACGTACATGACTTTGATGTTGATCATATGACACTAGAAGATCAGTCAGATGAGCAACATGATCTACAGAATTATAATCTAGCAAGAGACAGAGAACAACGAGCTATAAGACCACCACAACGGTTTGGGCATGAAGATTTAGTAGCTTATGCCCTAAGCATGGCAGAAGATATAGAGGTCCAAGAACCTGCTACATATCGTGAAGCTATTGGTTTTCCGGAATCTGCAAAGTGGTCTATAGCTATGAATGAAGAGATGGAGTTTCTTTATAAGAATCATACGTGGGAGCTGGTAAAACCGCCAAAAGGTCAGAAGATTGTTGGATGCAAATGGATCTTTAAGAAGAAGGACAAAATTCTGGGTGTAGAAGATGAAAGGTTCAAAGCATGCCTTGTAGCAAAAGGCTTTACTCAGAGAGAGGGAGTTGACTTTAATGAAGTTTTCTCACCGGTCGTAAAACATACCTCTATCCGCGTGTTACTTGCCATGGTTGCTTTACTTGATATGGAGTTGCAACAATTAGATGTCAAGACGACATTCTTACATGGTGAGTTGGAGGAATGGATCTTTATGCGCCAGCCAGAGGGATTTGTTGTTCAAGGAAAGGAAGATTATGCTTGTTTGTTGAAAAAATCATTATATGGCTTGAAGCAATCACCTCGACAATGGTATAAGCGGTTTGACGTATTCATGACTAGTAAATCTTACTCACAGAGTGATTATGATAGTTGTGTATTTCACAAGAAGCTTCCTGATGGCTCGTACGTTTATTTGCTGTTATATGTGGATGATATGTTGATTGCTTCGAAAAACATGTCAGAGATCGATCAGTTAAAATCTCAACTCAAAAGTGAGTTTGAGATGAAGGATTTGGGTGCAGCTAAGAAGATATTGGGAATGGAGATTATTAGAGATAGACATGAAGGAGAATTATATTTGTCACAAAAGAAATACATGGAGAAGGTTCTTCAGCGTTTTAGGATGGATGACTCCAAACCGGTTAGTACTCCACTTGCTGCACATTTCAAACTTTCATCGGCGTTGTTACCGGAAACTGAGGAGGAGGTGGAGCATATGTCACATGTTCCATATGCTAGTGCTGTGGGTAGCATCATGTATGCTATGGTATGTACTAGACCGGATATTGCACAGGCGGTAAGCGTGGTGAGCAGATATATGGATCGTCCAGGGAAAGTTCATTGGCAAGCGGTGCAATGGATTCTTCGGTACCTCAAAGGGATAACCGATATTTGCTTAGTATTTGATAGCGGTTGTAGTACTAATGTTACCGGATACGTTGATTCAGACTATGCTGGTGATTTGGATCGGAGAAGGTCTCAGACTGGGTATGTTTTTACTCTCGGAAGATGTGCTATTAGTTGGAAAGCAACATTACAATCGACTGTTGCGTTGTCCACAACTGAAGCAGAATACATGGCTATGACAGAGGGCGTGAAAGAAGCAAAGTGGCTGAGGGGTTTGGTTAGTGATCTTGGTATACGACAAGATCATACTATTGTGCATTGTGATAGTCAGAGTGCGATACATTTGACTAAAAATCAAATGTATCATGAAAGAACCAAGCACATAGATATACGGTATCACTTTATTCACGAAGTAATATCTGAAGGGGTTATAATTGTGAGAAAGATTCGTACATCAGATAATCCAGCAGATATGTTGACGAAGGTAGTTACTACAATCAAGTTCAAACATTGTTTGGACTTGGTTGGCATTCGCGGTATTCAAAAGTGATGAGCCCTCAGGGGCTGAAAGGAAGCAGAGACTGAGAGAGGATAGCAAAGGCATGGAATGTTCATCAAGGTGGAGATTTGTTGGATGCTAGCTTGGCCAAGCCTACAATGTTATTTGTTGACTCAATTCCAACTTGCTTTCACATTAGAATGAAGCCTAGATACATGCATGACAACTTTTATCTTACAAACTCTAGAAGGCCAACTATGTTATAAGTTGTATTTGAGATGTCAAATTCAAATTGTATACATATCGGTATTACAAGTCAAAGAAAGTGGGATGCACTAGAACTTACAACTTGTTTACAACTTGTTTACAACTTGACAACAACTTGTTTACAACTTGATAAATGGAAGGAGTAGTCAATTTGAAGTCTTCTTCTTAACATACAAAGTTCAACTATAAAAGGAAGTGCATGGACTTCATTTGTGGATCATCCCATACTTGAAAGAGTTTAATTAACTCTTGTAAAAGTAGTATAGAGAAAAGAGTGAGGTATAGAATTGTTAATCAAAATTCTATACGAGTGAGTTAAAAGGGAAGTGTTATAATCTAGTGAGCGGTCTAAATACTTTGTTAGTATTTTAGATCCTAGATTGAGTGATACACTATAACCTCGAGTTTTTCATATTTGCTAATAAAATCCTTCCCTGCTTCCGCCCGTGGTCTAGGCCTCACGCCGAACCACGTAAAATCTTGTGTCTTTATTTATTGCTTAATTGTTCTATTATTTTCTCGGGTCTTGAAAGTGCGCTAAATCACAACATTTGGTTTAGCAATTTGTCAGCAGCTAATGAGAAAAAGGTGAAGCTTGCTTTTGTTGAGTTATGAACAACCTTCGTTCAGAAACAGAAGCTGCATATGTATGTGTAAAAGCTGCATTTATATGTGTAAATAAGACATTATATTACTGTGCGTGTGCAGAATCCATAAGGAATGTTACATATAAAAATAATTCCCAATTGATATTCTCAACTACATAAGGAAAATACCTTTATCTAATAATAAAAATAGGGGAGTGATATGTACACAACATTTTTTTTGTTAGAAAAAATTACATGGATAGTCCCTGTGTTTTACACCATATTACATCTGGAATCCTTGTATTTCATTTTTGACCTTTTTAATCCTTGTGATTTACATTTTTAAAACGGATAGTCCTTAGCTCAAACGGACGTTTAGATCTAACGTCAAGTGACCACACGTGATAAACACGCGAGGTTATATTTGTCTTTCACCTTCTCAACCAAATAAACCCCTTTATATATCTTTTTTCCCAACCCAATCGTTCATTTCAGTGCCGTCATTTTCAAACATAAACCTAGGGTTTCAAACTTATGGTACCAGCTCAAGAACATCAAATCGATTGAAATTGAAAGAATGGCTTCGTCTGTAAGAGAGTATACGATTAGAACATGTCTGGATCGTCTGAATTTGGAAGTAATATATGGTACGTATTTATGTACAATAATGCTTGATTATTTCAATAAAATTAGACGAAAATATAATTTATGTTTGTTTATTGATTGTGCAGCTGATTATCCGGATTTGTTTTCAATCAAACTTTATCCTGGAGGTGTTTTGACTGTACCTCCAAACGTAAGGTATAAGAATGGTTTCATTACACACATTGATTGTATGAACAAAGACAAGTTTGGTATGTTTGAGTTACATGAAATAATGAAAGACTTAGGATATCTTGGTTTCCAAAATATGACCTACCATGTTCTAAAACCAGGGTTTACAATTGAAAATGGCTTAGAACCACTAATCTGTGACAATAATTTTAGAAAATTGATAAACTACTTAGGTGATCATAAAATTATAAGTATCTACACTAAGTATGTTGCTCAAGAAAGTCAGCCTGTCAATGTCAATGTTGAAGTGTTAGTTGATGATGTCATTGTTGGGACTGAAAATGATAATGTTGAAGAGTTAGTTGATCAAAATCATGATGAAGAGTTAGTTGATCAAAATCATGATGCTAGTGTTAGAGTTGATCACAATGTTGAGTTAGAGGAAGAAGTATTTGAAGAGTTAGTTCATAATGATGATCAAGACAATGGGGATGGTAATGATGAAGACAATGGAGATGACTCTGAAGATGAAGAATACATTGTAGATGAGGAAAACATGACTGAAGATGTACAAGTTGACATGCCTTAATACAATTACTATGTTGATAGAGATGTTTAGTATATGGGTGATGCTAATAACTCTGGTGCTGAAGTTGCTACTGATACTAATCTTGAATGTCTAGAGGTACTTGACAATGAGGAATTTGAAAGTGATGGGTCTGAAGATGATATTGAAGGGGTTAGGAATAGAAAAATTAGGGAGTTAAGAAGACAAGCAGAATCAAATCCTCAAATTGGAAAGACTGTGTTTTATGTTAGTCAAGAATTTGCTACTGCACAAGAAGTGAAAGATACATGGAAGACTCATGCTGTTGAAACAAGAAGAGAACTTTATCACATAAAAAATGATAAAGATAGAATTAGGGTTGGTTGTAAAGGTGTTTTAGCCAAGGTGTTGACACAAAATATGACTAGTCAAGGTTCAAATGAGGTGGGGTCAAGTAGTAACTTTGAGGTGGGGTCAAGTAGTAACTTTGAAGTGGGGTCTACTAGCACCCATGTGGGTGTAGTTGGGAAAATAAAAGATTCCAGAGATATTAAAGGTGGTAAAAAGATGAAAACAAAAACAAGTGGGGGGACCAGAAAAAAGCAAGAAGTCAAGGTACAACCCTATTCATGAATGTCTTCAAACCAGAGATATCAAGCATTGTACATCTCATTTCCTGTCAAAGAAATTGCTTGAGGAACTGCCACCAAATCCAAAGATTCCAACAAAAGTAGTTAGGGCAAAATATGAGGCAAGTCTTGGAATAAATATCACCCACATGAAAGCATACAGAGCTTTGAGAGAGGCAACTGGTATTATCCAAGGAGATTATAAGGAGCAGTATTCACATATAAGAAACTATGCTTTAGAACTCAAAAGACCTAATCCAGATACAACAGTTAGAATCCAACATGAGTCTGCACAACCCAATGATCCCACAAGGGTTTTTAAGAGAATTTATATTTGTTTAGGACCACTAAAGAAAGGTTTTGCAGTGTTTAGGACCATTAGTTACTCATTTAAGTATTTACAATAGTGCATTAGTTACTCATTAATTGTAACTGTTCAACAGGAAGAGCTGTTTCAGATGTCCTGCTAAGCAACATGTGTGAGGTCTTCAATAGATGGATTATAGATGCAAGAGATAAGCCAATAGTTACTGCTTTGGAATACATAAGAGAATATTTAATGAAGAGGATTGTCAATGTTTTGAAGCACCAATCTAAATGTGATGGACCATTAACACCTGCTGCAACAAAAACCTTTGAAAAGATCAAGGAAGAAGCATCTCAGTGTACCATTGAATGGTAAATCAATGTGGCCTAAATCAAATGATCCAACAAAGATATTACCACCCTTGAAGATAGCTACTGCAGGTAGGCCTAAAAAGAACAGGAGGAAGTCTGCTGAGGAAATTTCAGAGATGAATGAAAAGGGAAAACTTTTAAGAAAAGGTAAGTTAAAACAATGTGGGAAGTGTGGCACATATGGACACAATAAAAGGGGCTGCACAAATGAAGCATCAACATGTGTTGGAACAAAAACAAGTTCAAAGAGGAAAAGGGGGAAAAGGGCTCAATCCCAAACTAATGATGCAGCAGGTAATTAATGAATCAAATGCCAAGTGTTATTGTCTTTTGTTAATGTCTTTTGAATGGTAGTGAATGTATTTTAGTTTATGTCTTTTGAATGATAACTTGGTAGTTCTGATGTAATGTTAATGTCTTTTGGTACAATAGATGATGTAGTGTAAATTTGGTCTAAGTCTTTTGGTACAATGGCTGATGTAGTGTAAATTTGGTCCAAGTCTTTTGGTACAATGGCTGATGTAATGGCTGATGTAATGTAAATTTAGTTCTATGTCTTTTGGTACAATGGTTTGTAATGAAACAATGGTTGTAATGAATGTCTTTTGGTACTATGTAATGAAGAATGAATCTGTTTTGGTACTTATTCTGGTAAATACAACATCTAAGTTAATGCTTTTGGTACTTATTTTGGTACTTATTCTGGTAATGAATGTCTTTGTGTAAGTTAATGCTTGTAACATGTAACTTGTAAGCCATAATATCTCTTCATTGATAGAAACAAAGGTACACATCTTACATTGATCAACCATTACATTCAAACAAAATACAACATCTAAGACAATTACCAAAAGATAACATCTAATACAATTACCAAAAGACAACATAAGACAACTACTACCATCCATTACATTGATCACCCCTAATTACCAAACTTAGACAAAGCAAACCAAACACAGACAGCAAAAAGCAACCATTTGTAGATCTTAGCTTCAGTTTTCGCTGCATTCATCCCTTCTTCAGCCCTATTTATGGCCTCCAACAAACCAGGTATAATGGTAACTGATCTAGCACACATTGGAGGATCGTACCAATCAATAGACCTGCAACTGGAATTCTGCGAACAAAAGCAATAAAAAATAAACAACTTTCACAATTAATCACTTAAACCAATTATCAAAGACTTAGGGTTACAATACCGTTAGTGGACATCCATAAAAACGACGACCAGGGTTCCTCCGAGTCCAGGATGTCCGAATTATTTCTTCACGACCACAACCACATTGTACCATGGCGAATTAGGATTTGAATCGTTTGATTGATTTTTAATTGATTTAGAGAAAATGACGGCAGTGATATGAACGATTGGGTTGGGGAAAAAGGATATATAAAGGGGTTTACACCAGTTGAGATGGTCAAAGACAAATATAACCTCACGTGTTTATCACGTGTGGTCACTTGACGTTAGATCTGAACGTCCGTTTGAGCTAAGGACTATCCGTTTTAAAAATGTAAATCACAAGGATTAAAAAGGTCAAAATGAAATACAAGGATTACAGATGTAATATGGTGTAAAACACAGGGACTATCCATGTAATTTTTTCTTTTTCTTATGTACACAACCAATATGATTTACAGTGTTGTATAGTACAATACTATAAAGCATGTTGGTTGTGTACTAAACAAAAAAGGGTTGTGTACATATCATCACCCATAAAAATACATTCAAGAACATGCACAAATTCAATACGCGGGGATGTTTTTGTGTAAAAGAAACACGTAAACGTACCTCTGAATGTAGATACAAGAGCTCGTTAAATCTTCTTAGTACTATTTTAGTCGATGTGCTTCCTTATGGTGATTGTATACCAACCTGAACTAAAATTAAATACATATAAACCATATCTTAAAAACAAACACATGAATCCTTAAACCTGTTTCAGAACCACCATACTACAAACACAAAAAATAGCTACCTAAAATAAGAACACATACCCACATGAATGTTTCCAAATGACAGATTACCCACTCAACATAAGACTTCACCCACCAATTACCCATTCAACTAAAGCTTTAAATAATGATAAAGCATACAACCCGACTCACCTACTTTAAGTACAGCAAACCAAATTATATAATGAAAGACATCATATAGTGAACTAACCAAATATATAAGTGTAGCCAAAAATCTGTGTATCACACTATAAAAATTACGATTATTTAACCATCTATCTTAATGTAATTTCAATCGAACCAACCTAACCAACCTTATGAGTTGCTTAAAGATCTAAAGAGCACATCACCCTTCATCATACAGTGATTAGCTTTGAATCTTATGCACAGTAAGCATCGATTACTATAAACTCCATCTATTAAAAAGAAAGACAGGGTTAAAATGAAGCTTGGTTAATGAAAATGAAATTACGACCTCACCGTGAACTTGGCCTAAATGGGGCTACCCCATTTCACTGGCCTCGTATAGTTTGCTAATGAGTTTCCACTATTTCAGTAAGGTGGTTTATCTCAAGTTTCAAAACTAAATAACTTAAGAAAACTTAATAAAAAAATACGGTGCCAATTTCTTCACATATGGATCCATATATCACTTAGTGTTGAGCTCAGATCTTGTCTCTCCTTGTATCACCTCTAAATCCAGATATGATCAAATATTTAATATTTAGTTGAAGTACATGAATATTGAAATTTTATGAAATGCTAACTCACAATCTGAGAATATTACTATAAAATATTAGGACTAAATTATAAAGAGGGCAGAGAAAGAAGTTGTGAAGATACCATGTTAGTTAACGTGTTTTAATTTCCACACACATTGCAGCGTAACTGATGATAGTGAATGTGGTATGTAAGTTGTCATGGGAATGCTTTGAAGTTTATGAGCTTCTGTTGTTTAGACATCTAGATGTGGCAATTTCTGCCCAATCACTATGAATTATTGGGATGCAAGTTACTATAGTGAATTTATTGAGAGCTTGAGCAACACTTATTGTCTTTATGTGGACTTTCTATTTGAGAGCCTTTTTAAAATAATCCTTTACACTCAGGTGATAACGAAGTACAATAAATATAACCCTGATCCAATAAAATGTCCTCGTATGTCGGCTCCAGGAACATAAATTCAGAATGAACAAACACAAACAACATCGGCTATAGTAATCATGTTTGGTTTACACAAAAATCTAGCGATGGACAAAAACAGATCAAAGTAAACTTAGTTAAAAAGGTTAGCCATAATAACAAATTGGATGAAGTATCTGGATGTTTTTTGAATCGTCATTTGATGAATACATTTGATATTGAAAACATATTCCAGAGAGAGTTTCTTTTCTTGAATCGATTAACCAATGTGATGTCTGTGAACCTTAATTGCATAGATTGAATTCATCGGGAGATGATGAACCAATTTTTTTGTGAACCCTAAAGGTGAGAAAAGTTGTTTTTATGATAAATGGTGAGAGTATTAGTTCCTGTATTTTTATTTCGGAGTGTTTTTTTTTTTTTTTTTTGAAAGTCAAGCAAATTTTATATAAATATGGAACAATACACGAAAGTAACTAGCCAGGAGCTAGACAAAAACAACAACCCACAAACACAACCCACAACCGCTAAAAAAAACACACACACATACTAAACTCGAAACAAAAGAAGACGCACAAACACGAGAACAATAGAGGAGACCCGACACGACAAATAGGCAAATCTATGTTTCCGAGTCCGATGACGCGCAAGAAGAGCAGCACGAGCAGCAACCAATATCCTCATCCGATTCATTCATCACATTCTCGATAAAGTATCTATCTTGCCACCGAAAATTGTCACGACGACGGTTTCGTTTCATAGAATACTTTCTCCACACATGTTTAATAAAACGACTTTTAATCAGAGGCGGTACTTTTTTCTTTTTATTAACTCGAAAACGGGAAACCGCGGTAAATGCAAGACAGTCCATATTATCTAGGTTAGGATCACCCACTTTTCTTTCGACTGAGCCCAGGTCCGGCTCACTTGGGGCCTGAATGGTTATACCAAAGTTACCGTGATGGTCTGGCCCAATACAGGCTTCAGGCCCATTTTGGGATTGGGTATCTCGAGAAAGGTAATCTGGGCAGAAAGAGTCACGCGTATCTTTTCCAACATCGATCCCTGCACCTTCAGCATAGGAACTAGAAACATTTTCCCTCGGCGATTGAGAATTTTGGGGCGGCACGTCATCCACCGAATTGAAAAATGGTGTGGAGTTCGAGGCAGAGGAACCACCGGACGGTGTCGGGTCAGCTACGGTGGTGCAACCGACCGGAACTTCTGGCTTGAACTCACCATCTTCCACCTCATCATCATTTTCAATTAAAATTGATGAGAGAAAAAATTGTTGAGTGATTACCTAATCTAATGGTTAATATCAAAAGATTCTTTTAAATCCAATGATCATTTCTTCTCTATTTAAAGATTTTTAAAATTGATTAGCAAAGTTGACTTTGTTATTATATATAAACTAGTGGGCAAAGCCCGTGCGTTGCACGGCTTGTCCCAAATTTTAATATTTTGAAAATCATGTTTCAAATAGTTAGTGTCATGGCGGAAGTTGACTTAACACATATTGACTGTGATGTGAATCTTGATGTTGGTCACATTATGCATGTGTTTAGGATTTTATGCATACATGGTTGGAAAAAACTATACATTTGAGTCTCGTATTATAGCACATGATGTAATTATATGCATGTGATTATATGCTTGTTTCAAATGTAGATATATGTATCATTCGTTATAATGATATTTTCATTCGAAACATATGTTTTAAATAATTACATAGAGCAAATGAAACTAAAACATTTAATTTTGAGCAAAAATTTCACACTATTGTTCACTACCTATATCACACTCTGTAGGTAATTCCTTTTTTTTTTTACATAGTATTAGTAACATCAATTGTTTTGGATTATTTTACATAGTATTAATATAATAGCAATTCTCGTGTACATACTTATTTGTCCATTTAATTTAGATCCCTGTGTTATTTGTATGTAAACTTTATTACCGGACATATACTACTATAGTCATATAAATATGAAGATCAATTACAGATAATTTTACAATGTGTATAAAAAATTTATATCCCTCGTGAATGAAAGGATAATCAAAATCAGATGTTGTAAATACAATATTAAATAATTACTTATAAATGAAAAAATGAAAAAACCTTACTTATTTGTATGAAATTCTTATCTAAATGCACATAACCATGAATTAATTAAGTAGCCAAAATCAGCACCAATATTAACCTTGTTGTATGGATATAAAGTAATAGTAACATCACCGTACATTGTTTGTATGAAATAATTAATATCGATTGATATTTTAATAGTAGATGGTAATAACAATATAAAAAGTCAACCAATTACAATATTCTAAAAATTCCTTTAGCTTGAAACAGAGTCTAAATTTCAGAACTTCCAATCACAACACTAACAATTTAGCGACTCGTTAATTTTTCTCCAAAAGACAAACACTCAATATTTTCCCATCTCACACACAGCCCCATTTTATTAAATTTTAGGCTACGATTTTTAAGCCTTTTAAATGGCTTGTACTCCTTAGTAGTAATAGAAAGAGACTAATTAGAACATGGAATTAGAAAAAAAGTAACTTATATGAATACTTCAAACTACGATTTGTAAGCCTTTTAAATGGCTTGTACTCCTTGTATTCCAGACTTTTGCGGTTAAAAAAAGTAATACAAAGAGATAGTTGAACATGGAATTAGAATGTATATGTAACTTATATGAATGTTTGGTGGTGAGTGAAAATCGTGTTCATCTAAATTTCTTTAGTATTGTCACATATTTATACCAACTTTGAAACATAGTTTGAAGTATAAATTCATGGATGATGAAAGGGCTAATTAAATAGTTATAAACTAATTAATTCCATCTTTTATTCTACTCATCTTTTCCAATACCTAATAGTAGTAATTAATTAAACCTTTTTTATTATGTTGGTAAATCACATAATAATTTAATACATGAGGTTAACTACATTTTTGAACTAAGTAATTTTTTCTTTTATTTTTTTACCATAATTTAATGTATAGGGTTAATATGCATATTTATGACTCATGGAGTCACTATTTATAGATATATATATATAGATATAGATTACGGAAATATTCACTTTGTTAACATGTCTTGCAGTGACACACATTGCAATTCCCTAATTAAATAAACTAACAGGTTATTTTTTTACAAAAAAATAAAAACTTTTATATAACAAAAAGAGAGTCCTCAAAAATATGAAACCTCCTCCGAGGAACCAACCATACAACCGAGCCAACTAAACACTAAAGGTAACCTAAGCTCGCAAAAATAAACTATGACGAGAAGTATTTTAACAATAGAAACTACACGAAAAATTATAAAAACAAAGACAGAAACCAATTTAACCGAAAACCGGTAGATTAAGAACCATCTAACAACCACAAAAATTGACCGTCATCTCGCGGATAAGGAAAACAAGCGTCTTTGAAAAAAAAAAAAAAGAAAAAAAGAAACCTCAAAAGCTTCCATCTCTGCACCCTGAACAAGTTTCTCCTTTCTATCCTTATTTGGCCTTTTAAGATGCACCGGGGGCGGTAGGGAGATTTTTAGAATTAATAACATTCCCTTGTTGAACACCCTCCTTATCATCCATCACTTCATTAAAAGCTTCAAAAGACTCGATCTCGACGTTTTCGCTTGATACCGAAACGATTGTTTTTACCAATTAAATTGTCGAATTTGAAAGCCACAAATTTAAAACAAGTTCCGTTGTTAAGCCCATTAAGCTTGTGTGGTCACTATTGAGCACTTTTCCGAGGACCTTCTCGAGAATTTTGCTCACATAAAATGGGATGCATTCTTAACCTTAAGAGGTCCCATTCACTTCACTCTTGTTCGTGAATTCTATACAAACTATGAATTCACTCCCTCAAACAACGTCAAATTCCGGTTGTTTGATAGAGGGTTTTCCATGTCTCTCAAAAACTTTGGAAAATTTATGCATGTACCTGATGAAGGTGTGGAATTCTTCACCTATAGTCCAAATCTCTATTGTCTTCCCGAGTTTGTCACAAAAGGTGACATTATCAACACCTTTTATCAAAAGCCCATCAATGACATTGAAATCCGAAACGATGGCCTTAAGGAAAATCATCTTGCACCAAAGTTTGACCTTTGGCTCAAGGTCATAAACCAAAACATCTACTTCAAGGTGGAAAAACTCTCCACAAACGTCCATGCCTGTGAAGCCTCCTTACTTTGGTGTCTCCAACACCGAATTCAAGTCAACATGGCATTTTTCATGGCAAAAAGAATGAGTGGGTTGGTGTACAATGAATCACTCTCCCTTCCTTATGGAGCACACCGAACGAAATTCTTCACACAACTGTGTGTTCAAGATCTTCATCTTGTTGGTCTAACCACCCTCCCAATAAATTATGATTCGGTTCGACCTTTTAATGAAGAAACAGAAGGTGAGAACACACCAGCCTGGAGTGTTACGGGGTCTGATGATAGTGTTGAAGATGATCAGTTCATTGTACTATTAACCTCCACTCAAATGTCCATCCTTCATCGTCAGAATAGTCGAACCCACAAGATCTTACGACGTTTTCTGAACAACCTTGTCTGTGGACGATGCTCATCACAACCAAGCACCTCTCGTCCCATGTAGAACGAACCTAGGAATGATCTGTTGTATTTTCCATGCATATTTTCATATATGCATAACTATGTTTCGTGTTTGCTATGAATAAAATGTTTGCTTGTTATGTTTTAATAAATATTTTCCAACGTGCACAATTTAAGGGGGAGCTTTGCTCTAAGGGCGAGCATAGTTCCAGCGGGAGCTAACCTTTTTGCTTCGACAAAAGGGAGAGAAATATGGATACAAGTGATTGTTAACACTTGCGTATTTATAGCAAAATGTCCCTCATCACTTGTATGTTTATCATCATCAAAAAGGGGGAGAATGTTGGTTGAATGTTGGTTAATGGACTAAACGACAAAGTTAAGTATGATGCTTAACCAAAGAATATGTTTTGATGATGACACATACATATGCATAAATGATGATCGACATCTTAACATAAAACACGCAAGGTCACTAATCCATACTTGATCCTGCAAATGACCAAGTCAAACAAAACTTAAAGAATGAAAATAAAGGTTAGCAAATCACACGGTTAAAGTACTGTCAATCGCATACCCAGCCGTAGAAGCCCAAACTGAATTGCAACGCAGTTTTGTAAAAACAAGTTGCACGGTCGCCACCACGGTCAACCGCAGTGCGACCGCAGTTTTCTCTGTCACCATTTTGACCAAATTTAGTTTGACTAGTTCCCGACATCTATAATTCATGAAACCTTTCTCAACGTGCTTAGAATAGATGCCCTCTCCATACTCAATTGAGTTTTAGTCATAAAACACTAATCTTGGTTAATTACGCTTAATTACATCTTAATGACAAATTAACTAAGATTAGGCATAACACATAAGTGTTAATCAACAATTTGTGATCTTAAAACTTATCTAGATATCCTTTGTATGATCACCAAGTACCAACACACTTAAGCTAATGTCACAAGAACATTAATTACAATCAAAGATGACTTAGTGATTAATTAAGGCTAAATAAAGAACAATGCTTTCAAGTGTAACTAGTAAAGACTTGTAATCCTAAAACACACTTAGATATATTTAGGATGGTCACTAAGTCCCAACTAGAGATTGTTTTTCCCTTGTGCATGTGTTGGACATTAATGTGTACTTACACGTTAATCATGCAATATGTTATATTGCAAGTAAGCTTGCTAAAACCTTAAACAATAGTGTTGTGCAAATATATCTATATGATTGATTTTAGAATAACAATCTCCTGCTATGTGTGAGTATTACTTGCTACTTGATAATATGTTTAATACTCATCAATTTGCCAACTTGATTAATATGCTTGCTGAAATGTCCCGTTCTTATTGATTAAAAACGTTCCATATTAATTGATTTCGTTGCGAGGTTTTGACCTCTATATGAGACGTTTTTCAAAGACTGCATTCATTTTAAAACAAACCATAACCTTTATTTCATCAATAAAGGTTTAAAAAGCTTTACGTAGATTATCAAATAATGATAACCTAAAATATCCTGTTTACACACGACCATTACATAATGGTTTACAATACAAATATGTTACAACAAAATAAGTTTCTTGAATGCAGTTTTTACACAATATCATACAAGCATGGACTCCAAATCTCGTCCTTATTTAAGTATGCAACAGCGGAAGCTCTTAATAATCACCTGAGAATAAACATGCTTAAAACGTCAACAAAAATGTTGGTGAGTTATAGGTTTAACCTATATATATCAAATCATAATAATAGACCACAAGATTTCATATTTCAATACACATCCCATACATAGAGATAAAAATCATTCATATGGTGAACACCTGGTAACCGACATTAACAAGATGCATATATAAGAATATCCCCATCATTCCGGGACACCCTTCGGATATGATATAAATTTCTAAGTACTAAAGCATCCGGTACTTTGGATGGGGTTTGTTAGGCCCAATAGATCTATCTTTAGGATTCGCGTCAATTAGGGTGTCTGCTCCCTAATTCTTAGATTACCAGACTTAATAAAAAGGGGCATATTCGATTTCGATAATTCATCCATAGAATGTAGTTTCACTTACTTGTGTCTATTTTGTAAATCATTTATAAAACCTGCATGTATTCTCATCCCAAAAATATTAGATTTTAAAAGTGGGACTATAACTCACTTTCACAGATTTTTACTTCGTCGGGAAGTAAGACTTGGCCACTGGTTGATTCACGAACCTATAACAATATATACATATATATCAAAGTATGTTCAAAATATATTTACAACACTTTTAATATATTTTGATGTTTTAAGTTTATTAAGTCAGCTGTCCTCGTTAGTAACCTACAAATAGTTGTTCACAGTTAGATGTACAGAAATAAATCGATAAATATTATCTTGAATCAATCCACGACCCAGTGTATACGTATCTCAGTATTGATCACAACTCAAACTATATATATTTTGGAATCAACCTCAACCCTGTATAGCAAACTCCAACATTCACATATAGAGTGTCTATGGTTGTTCCGAAATATGTATAGATGTGTCGACATGATAGGTCGAAACATTGTATACGTGTCTATGGTATCTCAAGATTATATAATATACAATACAAGTTGATTAAGTTATGGTTGGAATAGATTTGTTACCAATTTTCACGTAGCTAAAATGAGAAAAATTATCCAATCTTGTTTTACCCATAACTTCTTCATTTTAAATCCGTTTTGAGTGAATCAAATTGCTATGGTTTCATATTGAACTCTATTTTATGAATCTAAACAGAAAAAGTATAGGTTTATAGTCGAAAAAATAAGGTACAAGTCGTTTTTGTAAAGGTAGTCATTTCAGTCGAAAGAACGACGTCTAGATGACCATTTTAGAAAACATACTTCCACTTTGAGTTTAACCATAATTTTTGGATATAGTTTCATGTTCATAATAACAATCATTTTCTCAGAATAAAAACTTTTAAATCAAAGTTTATCATAGTTTTTAATTAACTAACCCAAAACAGCCCGCGGTGTTACTACGACGGCGTAAATCCGGTTTTACGTTGTTTTTCGTGTTTCCAGGTTTTAAATCATTAAGTTAGCATATCATATAGATATAGAACATGTGTTTAGTTGATTTTAAAAGTCAATTTAGAAGGATTAACTTTTGTTTGCGAACAAGTTTAGAATTAACTAAACTATGGTCTAGTGATTACGAGTTTAAACCTTCGAATAAGATAGCTTTATATGTATGAATTGAATGATGTTATGAACATCATTACTACCTTAAGTTCCTTGGATAAACCTACTGGAAAAGAGAAAAATGTATCTAGCTTCAACGGATCCTTGGATGGCTCGAAGTTCTTGAAGCAGAATCATGACACGAAAACAAGTTCAAGTAAGATCATCACTTGAAATAAGATTGTTATAGTTATAGAAATTGAACCAAAGTTTGAATATGATTATTACCTTGTATTAGAATGATAACCTACTGTAAGAAACAAAGATTTCTTGAGGTTGGATGATCACCTTACAAGATTGGAAGTGAGCTAGCAAACTTGAAAGTATTCTTGATTTTATGTAACTAGAACTTGTAGAATATATGAAGAACACTTAGAACTTGAAGATAGAACTTGAGAGAGATCAATTAGATGAAGAAAATTGAAGAATGAAAGTGTTTGTAGGTGTTTTTGGTCGTTGGTGTATGGATTAGATATAAAGGATATGTAATTTTGTTTTCATGTAAATAAGTCATGAATGATTACTCATATTTTTGTAATTTTATGAGATATTTCATGCTAGTTGCCAAATGATGGTTCCCACATGTGTTAGGTGACTCACATGGGCTGCTAAGAGCTGATCATTGGAGTGTATATACCAATAGTACATACATCTAAAAGCTGTGTATTGTACGAGTACGAATACGGGTGCATACGAGTAGAATTGTTGATGAAACTGAACGAGGATGTAATTGTAAGCATTTTTGTTAAGTAGAAGTATTTTGATAAGTGTATTGAAGTCTTTCAAAAGTGTATAAATACATATTAAAACACTACATGTATATACATTTTAACTGAGTCGTTAAGTCATCGTTAGTCGTTACATGTAAGTGTTGTTTTGAAACCTTTAGGTTAACGATCTTGTTAAATGTTGTTAACCCAATGTTTATAATATCAAATGAGATTTTAAATTATTATATTATCATGATATTATCATGTATGAATATCTCTTAATATGATATATATACATTAAATGTCTGTACAACGATAATCGTTACATATATGTCTCGTTTAAAAATCATTAAGTTAGTAGTCTTGTTTTTACATATGTAGTTCATTGTTAATATACTTAATGATATGTTTACTTATCATAGTATCATGTTAACTATATATATATCCATATATATGTCATCATATAGTTTTTACAAGTTTTAACGTTCGTGAATCACCGGTCAACTTGGGTGGTCAATTGTCTATATGAAACATATTTCAATTAATCAAGTCTTAACAAGTTTGATTGCTTAACATGTTGGAAACATTTAATCATGTAAATATCAATCTCAATTCATATATATAAACATGGAAAATTTCGGGTCACTACAGTACCTACCCGTTAAATAAATTTCGTCCCGAAATTTTAAACTGTTGAAGGTGTTGACGAATCTTCTGGAAATAGATGCAGGTATTTCTTCTTCATCTGATCTTCACGCTCCCAGGTGAACATATAAGTTATCCCAATTGTTATGCTTGTGGCGACTAGTGACCATACGTGGGTCCTCTACGAGCATTCCATCGAACCTTAACAATTGGTATCTTGTTTTGCTTAAGTCTTTTAACCTCACGATCCATTATTTCGACGGGTTCTTCGATGAATTGAAGTTTTTTGTTGATTTGGATTTCATCTAACGGAATAGTGAGATCTTCTTTAGCAAAACATTTCTTCAAATTCGAGACGTGGAAAGTGTTATGTACAGCCGCGAGTTGTTGAGGTAACTCAAGTCGGTAAGCTACTGGTCCGACACGATCAATAATCTTGAATGGTCCAATATACCTTGGATTTAATTTCCCTCGTTTACCAAATCGAACAACGCCTTTCCAAGGTGCAACTTTAAGCATGACCATCTCTCCAATTTCAAATTCTATATCTTTTCTTTTAATGTCAGTGTAGCTCTTTTGTCGACTTTGGGCGGTTTTCAACCGTTGTTGAATTTGGATGATCTTCTCGGTAGTTTCTTGTATAATCTCCGGATCCGTAATCTGTCTATCCCCCACTTCACTCCAACAAATCGAAGACCTGCACTTTCTACCATAAAGTGCTTCAAACGGCGCCATCTCAATGCTTGAATGGTAGCTGTTGTTGTAGGAAAATTCTACTAACGGTAGATGTCGATCCCAACTGTTTTCGAAATCAATAACACATGCTCGTAGCATGTCTTCAAGCGTTTGTATCGTCCTTTCGCTCTGCCCATCAGTTTGTGGATGATAGGCAGTACTCATGTCTAGACGAGTTCCTAATGCTTGCTGTAATGTCTGCCAGAATTTTAAAATAAATCTGCCATCCCTATCAGAGATAATAGAGATTGGTATTCCATGTCTGGAGACGACTTCCTTCAAATACAGTCGTGCTAACTTCTCCATCTTGTCATCTTCTCTTATTGGCAGGAAATGTGCTGATTTGGTGAGACGATCAACTATTACCCAAATAGTATCAAAACCACTTGCAGTCCTTGGCAATTTAGTGATGAAATCCATGGTAATGTTTTCCCATTTCCATTCCGGGATTTCGGGTTGTTGAAGTAGACCTGATGGTTTCTGATGCTCAGCTTTGACCTTAGAACACGTCAAACATTCTCCTACGTATTTAGCAACATCGGCTTTCATACCCGGCCACCAAAAATGTTTCTTGAGATCCTTGTACATCTTCCCCGTTCCAGGATGTATTGAGTATCTGGTTTTATGAGCTTCTCTAAGTACCATTTCTCTCATATCTCCAAATTTTGGTACCCAAATCCTTTCAGCCCTATACCGGGTTCCGTCTTCCCGAATATTAAGATGCTTCTCCGATCCTTTGGGTATTTCATCCTTTAAATTTCCCTCTTTTAAAACTCCTTGTTGCGCCTCCTTTATTTGAGTAGTAAGGTTATTATGAATCATTATATTCATAGATTTTACTCAAATGGGTTATCTGTCCTTCCTGCTCAAGGCATCGGCTACCACATTTGCCTTCCCCGGGTGGTAACGAATCTCAAAGTCGTAATCATTCAATAATTCAATCCACCTACGCTGCCTCATATTCAGTTGTTTCTGATTAAATATGTGTTGAAGACTTTTGTGGTCGGTATATATAATACTTTTGACCCCATATAAGTAGTGCCTCCAAGTCTTTAATGCAAAAACAACCGCGCCTAATTCCAAATCATGCGTCGTATAATTTTGTTCGTGAATCTTCAATTGTCTAGACGCATAAGCAATCACCTTCGTTCGTTGCATTAATACACAACCGAGACCTTGCTTTGATGCGTCACAATAAATCACAAAATCATCATTCCCTTCAGGCAATGACAATATAGGTGCCGTAGTTAGCTTTTTCTTCAATAACTGAAACGCTTTCTCTTGTTCATCATTCCATTCAAATTTCTTCCCTTTATGCGTTAATGCAGTCAAGGGTTTTGCTATTCTGGAAAAGTCTTGGATGAACCTTCAGTAGTAACCAGCTAGTCCTAAAAACTGGCGTATGTGTTTCGGAGTTTTCGGGGTTTCCCACTTTTCAACAGTTTCTATATTTGCCGGATCCACCTTAATACCTTCTTTGTTCACTATGTGACCGAGGAATTGAACTTCTTCCAACCAAAATGCACACTTTGAAAACTTAGCGTACAATTCTTCCTTCCTCAATACTTCTAACACCTTTCTCAAATGTTCACCGTGTTCTTGGTCATTCTTTGAGTAAATAAGTATGTCATCAATGAAAACAATGACAAACTTGTCAAGGTATGGTCCACACACTCGGTTCATAAGGTCCATGAACACAGCTGGTGCATTAGTTAAACCAAACGGCATGACCATAAACTCGTAATGACCGTAACGTGTTCTGAAAGCAGTCTTTGGAATATCATCTTCTTTCACCCGCATTTGATGTGTAACATCCCGCGTTTTTCCGTTAAATTTATTTTTAACACCGTCTTTTTCTTTTAAATAATACCTTTCGTTATTTAAATTCGTAGTTTCCGTTGACTAACGTTCATAATAATTCCGTCATTTAATTATAGAATCTCTCGTTAACTTGCGTTTTAAAAATATTCGATCGGTTAAATCCCTCACCCGCTTTGAAACTCGAGGGACCGGAGTTGCCAAATGGGCAAACTAGTTGACTAGGTCAACTAGTCAACCCATTTCATCCATTCCATCATCTCCCTCATCCCTTTTCTCTCCATCTCAAGAACACACACACAAACCCATTCCATTCATTCATCATCTAAATTCAATCTTGGAAGCTCACAACAAATCCGATTACATATTTGGAATCCTCTCTTCATCCTCTACAATTTGATACCAACTTCATCTCGTTTGGGTAACATTTCTAAAACTCTAGATTTCTCTAAATTCGTGTTTTGATTTGAAATGGTGTTAGTTAGTGTCTATGGCTCGAGTCTAACATGAATATATGTTTGGTTTGCTCGATTTGTTGTTTTTGGAGTAACTAGCATGAACTTGAAATGGGTGTGCTTAATCCTTGATTTTGGATGAGTTAATGTTGTTAGATTGTTAAAGTGCATGTTTTAATTGTGTTACTAGTATCACTAGCTTCGTTTTGATGCGTAGGTTGATTAAGAAAACTTTAAAAACATGAATATTGATTTTGTGATGTTTGACTACGGTTTGATAGTTCTTGACATGAACTTTTGATGCTTGAATGCCATGGAATGTTAATTGTTAGTGATTAGTTGTAATGTATGCTTAATTACCTTCGAAACGGCATATCGTATGTGTAAATTGGATTCCCGAATCATAAAATACGTTTTACGAACTTGAAACTTTGAAAATAAACCTTTCTTGATCAATTGACGAGTTTTCGGTTATTGTAAATGATGTTTTTGATTGATGATACAGGTTTAGTTGTGTTCCTTGTCAAAAGAGCTTTCCAACGGTATAAGATACGCCTTCTAGTTGTTTACGGTTTGCGTTTTATGGTTGTTTGAAGTTTTGACCAAGACTTGAACATTTGAAACTGACCAGGTACCAGGCCACGCCTAATGTCGCGGCGCGACACCTCTGGCCGCGGCGCGGCATATGCCGTGGTCAGATTCTGACCTACTTTGTCAAATTTCGAAAAATGTTTGCTATGCTACGCACCTCCGATTAACATGTAACTTGGCCAACATGCTCATATATGACTTCTAAGCTTAGAAAAATAGTTCGGGACCCGACCCGAACGTGTTGACTTTTCGTTGACTTTGACCAAGTTTGACTTTTAGTCAAACTTAACCAAACTTTTATACAATCGTTCTAACATGCTTTTGTACGTGATTCTTGCATGGAACTTGACAACGTGATTCACATGCTATACTATTCAAGTCGTATTGAGCCATAGGACTAATTGAACACATTTCACCCGACCTTGTGTCGTAACCGGTTAATTGATACAACTTATTTGTTTAGGTCAAGGCTAAGCAACATTCATGCACACGTTTACTTTGTGAAGTACATTTATACTCGTGCAATCAAAGGTGAGATCATAGTCCCACTTTTACTCTTTTTGAACTTATATTTGGGATGAGAAAACATAAACGATTCTTTTGAACTAAGTGAACACAAGAACGGGAAAACAAACATTCTACATACGAGTTTAGAACAAAATCCTCAATTCGATTATCATTAGTTACACTTGCCGGGTGTAAGCGAGAACTTATGTTATATGGCCATATGGGTTGACAACCCTCATCCTTGACGGTTCGCTACCGTCTACGGATGAAATATATTTTCGAGAATCAGTGTTTGTTCTAGCACTAAGTGATGGGGTATACAATGGAAGGAATGTTAAGCTTTGATAATTGGGTGCTCGTGAAACAAACTTTTGGAATGTATTACTATTATTTCATTGATGCAAATCTTGTGGTTCACTTGTACTTACTTACTTAAACCTATGATTTCACCAACGTTTTCGTTGACAGATTTCTATGTTTTTCTTAGGTCTTGCACGATATGTGAAACATGCTTCCGCTTACTATTTGATACTTGCATCCGATGTCGAGTATACATGCATTTCATGGAGCGTCTTTTGACTTTACTTTAAACCGTGTCGCCTAGATTTCAATCGTATCTATAACGTTGTAACTTAACTTTTGGTTGAACAATTCTTGTAAACTTTGAAACAATCTTTATTTTGAAATGAAGGCGACATATTTTGGTCAAACGTTATCTTAAAGACTTATAATCAGGTAATGGGACCCACGTAGCCGATGCCGTCACTTGACGATTTGTCGGGGTCGCTACAGGTGGTATCAGAGCTGGTTTAACCTTAGCCGTAAAGGTAGTCGCGCGCGCCGGCTGTCAGGCCGGGCACCCATACGGACTATGCTTTTTGGCGGGTTAATCGTAGAGGGGGTTCTCACAGTGTTACCTGTGACGAAGCATTGGCTCTTACCCCTTGCGATCCCTTGGAATTTGAGGGTTGGCAGTTTGGCAGAAATGCGGGCCGTAAAATCAGTGTCTGAGGTACACTCAGTGGTCACCAAGCGGTTAGCTGGAAAGGCACTGGGTGGGTTTCTACCCCATCTGTCGCTACAGGTGGTATCAGAGCCTTGGTTGTAGGGATTTAGAGTTCATTTGTGTTCACCCCGAGTCATAGGGTACATAGGTGAATCTAGACTACAACCGGCATATAGACTGAAGTAGGAATTATTTGACTAACTGTGCATTTATACTCGAACTCTTCTATCATATCTAACTCGTATTCGATCTTTATCTTACGTTGATAAATTTTGTTGGTGCGCCACCTTGACTTTATGAAGTAATGTTAAATGCACATGAGAATCAGGGTAATATAATTTCCGGGATTATATTACGGTGATTCACATGGACGTTCCGACATTATGACATAGAGAATTTAAGGCGAGTCAAGGAAAATTTTCTCTCTATCCTTATTCCATGCCACGGTTAGTATTGTTGAAAATACTAACCAACGATATTCTTGTCTCATGAAGGAACAATGGCTCACCAAGGTCAACACAATACTCCTCTCGAAACTCTAGAACAAGCTCTTCAACGAATGATAACCACCGCCGTGGGTACGGCCGTGGCCGATCACTTTTCTAACAACAACAATCATGGAGCCGGTAATTCAATCGAAGGTTGCTCCTACAAGAACTTCATGGAGTACAATCCTCCCACTTTCGATGGAACCGGAGGACCGGTTACTCTCACCCGATGGTTTGAACAAAAGGAGACCGTTTTTAACACAAGCGGTTGTCGAGACCAAGATAAGGTCAAGTTTTCCACCCTCACTTTCACCGGTATTGCTCTCTCATGGTGGAACACGTATGTACAATCAGTGGGTATCGATGAAGCCCTTACACTCTCTTGGACCGAATTAAGAGAAAGAATGATCACCGAATACTTCCCGCGCGATGAGACTCGAAGGCTCGAGCAAGGGCTAAGGAATTTAAGAACGGTCGGGAATGACCTCGGAGCTTATAATCAACGGTTTACCGAACTAGTCTCAATGTGTCCAAATCTCATGACTCCCGAATCCCTAAGAGTCGAACTTTACATGGATGGCCTCCCTAAGAGCATTCAACACAAGTTAATGACATCTCAACCCACTAACCTACAAGAGGCTTTAACAATGGCCCGCCAAGCCTTAGAAACGGTGAATGAAATGGAAGCACCGGCACCAATGGTCGAGAACCACCCGAGTAACAACAAAAGAACATGGGAAGCCTCTCAATCAAGCAACCACAACAATAACAACAACCCCGCCAAGAAGCCCTTCATCCCCAACGACAAGAAAGGTTATACCGGACACCTACCGTATTGTAACGAGTGCTACAAACATCATTTAGGTGAATGTGGCAAACCTTTTTGCTTGAAGTGTCAAAGAAGTGGCCATGTAGCCCACGATTGTAGGAATACCGCTCCCGTCGCTCAAAAGGAGCCCAATGCACCCAAGACGGGTGTTTGTTTTGAATGTGGCCAACCGGGTCATTTTAGGAGTGCGTGCCCAAATAAGAAAATCAACCCCAACGCACGCCGTTAAACTTTCAACATCAACGCCTAGGATGCCCGAGACGACGATGGACTAGTCACGGGTATGTTTCTTCTCGAAATTCTCACGTTTCATGTTTATTCAATTCGGTTACCGTTAGACGTTTTATAAACAAGGCTCTGACTCATACTCTTTGCACTTCACCTTTTTTCCCCTAGACATTACTTAGGCAATTTAAGTGATCAACGGAAAATATTGTGTGCCTATAAATTTTATTGGAGGATATACGTTAAGACTTTTGACTTGACACCTATAGAACTAGGGAGCTCGGAACCTATTCGTTAAAAAAAAAAAAAAAAAAAAAAAAAAGGTTTCCCCATCATCTTGTATAGATTATCGTGAACTGAGTAATTTTCGGTTGGAAACCGATACCCTCTCCCTCGCATCCATGACCTCATGATTTCTTGCATGAATCCCGTGTGTATTCCAAAACGACCTCCGTTCCGGTTATCATCAATTGGGGGTTAAGGGAGACGATGTCTCCTGAGTCTTTTCCGAACTCGCAACGTTAGTTGTAAATCTCTCTTAGTACCGTTTGATTTATTTAGGACTCCGTCCGTATTCATGAACCTCCTAAACCACGTATGCAACTTATCTAGACAAATCTGTTATCGTATTTATGGATGACATCTTAACTTATTCAAGTAAAGAAGGCAAACGAACAACATCATCATCTTACGCTCGAACTTTGAGAAAAGAGCAACTCTATACCAAATTCTCCGAGTGAGAATTTCTGTTAAACGAAGTCAAATTTTCTAGACCATGATGTTAATGGTCAAGGCATTACAATCAATCTCGAAATCAAGCCACACGTGATCATGAAACTCTCTCAACTCAGACTTGTATTCGTAAAATCTTAGAACTCGCCTGTTATCACCGAAGATTCATTTCTGACTTTTCTCGTGTTACCCGACTTTTAAACTCGTTAACTCACTAAGGGAAAACTTTAAACCTCTCCGTGTTCGAACCTTGAGCGTGATTCTTCACACCAACATTTCTAGTTAAAATCGTATAGCAACAGATGGAACTCAAACATGGAAATATTTCTACATGAACGCCGAAAGGCATACTCTCTCGACTCAAAAATTAACGTAACTAAAATTCGTTATTTTGCACGAAGAAGTCGAATACTAAATTGTGGATCCGATCAATATTCTTGTCATCACGTACCACACTACATACCTCTGTTATTTCACCGTTACCGTCTGATATTACTGGAAATTAAGATAACACACAATCCAACGATACTTCACTCTTCTTTGACTTAACGCCCTTGTGTTTCTGATAATCGGTCAACTATTATTCAACCCCGAACTATACAACTACGTGTACTACCTCGTTTCTCTTTCAGACTTCAACTTTTGACAACTGGAGGCACGTTATAGCAACCTCGAGATGTAAACTCATCCTATTCTAAGTCCTCATTTCACTACTATCTTTACCGTTCGCATTTCCGTTTAAAGAAACTCCTTGTAACATTTCTCCATGGATAGAGAAACTCCTCATATTACATAAGTATTCGCCACGAGGGTGAATAGTCCTAACGAACATTTTTCGAACCCTAACTAACTTGTTCAAACGTATCTTAAGAGATTCTATTCCAACACGGTGTATCTTTGTCAATTATTCTGTATCGAAATACTCGTTTCACTTCTAGTTTTACAAGAAACCTTGGGAACCTGCTTAGACATGAGTACCGCGTACCACCCACAAACTGACGAACCGAGCAAACGAACGATTTACGTCTTGGAAAGACATCTCACAAACTCGTATTGTCACCTTTAGTAGATCACTCTTACAACAGTAGTTACCACTCGTGTGTTCACGCGCACTTTTCGAAACCTTATATGACCGCTAATGTCATACCCCTGCTCGTTTAACCAAAGCATCAACCACCGAAATCTGAACTCCATCAAGAAACAACAATTGAGATCGTTCAAGTCCGAGAAGGGCTCGAGACAACCCATTGTCGCCAGAAGAGTTATACCAAACTTAGAGGAGAACCTCACCAAACCCAGTGTGTAACCGCGTAATATTGGGAAACCGCACCTTGGAAGGGTGTAATCCATTTTGGGAAATCGAGAAAGACTATATCCGCAATATTGAACCTTCTGAAACCTTGGGGCATATTGGAACCGCTCCCTACCGTTTAGAACTTCCGACTCAATTAAGTTTCCGTTTACCCTACATTTCGTGTAACAAACTTAGAAACGTGTCCTGCGGAACAGGAACGTGCAATCCTGCTGGATACATCAACTATCTATGACAAACTTCTCTTCATAGGAAAACCAGTTGAAACCGGGGATCGTAAAAACCGAACCTTAATGCAACGTAAAACCCTGACTATCCAAATTCATGAGAACCCTCAAGAACGTACTTTCACTTATTCATAGCATTGACAACGTAAAGTCTCGAGTAAGAGATATCGACTACTACTTCCAACTAAATTTCGGGACGAAATTTCTTTTGAGTTGTGGATAATGTAACATCCCGCGTTTTTCCGTTAAATTTATTTTTAACACCGTCTTTTTCTTTTAAATAATACCTTTCGTTATTTAAATTCGTAGTTTCCGTTGACTAACGTTCATAATAATTCCGTCATTTAATTATAACATCTCTCGTTAACTTGCGTTTTAAAAATATTCGATCGGTTAAATCCCGCACCCGCTTTGAAACTCGAGGGACCGGAGTTGCCAAATGGGCAAACTAGTTGACTAGGTCAACTAGTCAACCCATTTCATCCATTCCATCATCTCCCTCATCCCTTTTCTCTCCATCTCAAGAACACACACACAAACCCATTCCATTCATTCATCATCTAAATTCAATCTTGGAAGCTCACAACAAATCCGATTACATATTTGGAATCCTCTCTTCATCCTCTACAATTTGATACCAACTTCATCTCGTTTGGGTAACATTTCTAAAACTCTAGATTTCTCTAAATTCGTGTTTTGATTTGAAATGGTGTTAGTTAGTGTCTATGGCTCGAGTCTAACATGAATATATGTTTGGTTTGCTCGATTTGTTGTTTTTGGAGTAACTAGCATGAACTTGAAATGGGTGTGCTTAATCCTTGATTTTGGATGAGTTAATGTTGTTAGATTGTTAAAGTGCATGTTTTAATTGTGTTACTAGTATCACTAGCTTCGTTTTGATGCGTAGGTTGATTAAGAAAACTTCAAAAACATGAATATTGATTTTGTGATGTTTGACTAGGGTTTGATAGTTCTTGACATGAACTTTTGATGCTTGAATGCCATGGAATGTTAATTGTTAGTGATTAGTTGTAATGTATGCTTAATTACCTTCGAAACGGCATATCGTATGTGTAAATTGGATTCCCGAATCATAAAATACGTTTTACGAACTTGAAACTTTGAAAATAAACCTTTCTTGATCAATTGACGAGTTTTCGGTTATTGTAAATGATGTTTTTGATTGATGATACAGGTTTAGTTGTGTTCCTTGTCAAAAGAGCTTTCCAACGGTATAAGATACGCCTTCTAGTTGTTTACGGTTTGCGTTTTATGGTTGTTTGAAGTTTTGACCAAGACTTGAACATTTGAAACTGACCAGGTACCAGGCCACGCCTAATGTCGCGGCGCGACACCTCTGGCCGCGGCGCGGCATATGCCGTGGTCAGATTCTGACCTACTTTGTCAAATTTCGAAAAATGTTTGCTATGCTACGCACCTCCGATTAACATGTAACTTGGCCAACATGCTCATATATGACTTCTAAGCTTAGAAAAATAGTTCGGGACCCGACCCGAACGTGTTGACTTTTCGTTGACTTTGACCAAGTTTGACTTTTAGTCAAACTTAACCAAACTTTTATACAATCGTTCTAACATGCTTTTGTACGTGATTCTTGCATGGAACTTGACAACGTGATTCACATGCTATACTATTCAAGTCGTATTGAGCCATAGGACTAATTGAACACATTTCACCCGACCTTGTGTCGTAACCGGTTAATTGATACAACTTATTTGTTTAGGTCAAGGCTAAGCAACATTCATGCACACGTTTACTTTGTGAAGTACATTTATACTCGTGCAATCAAAGGTGAGATCATAGTCCCACTTTTACTCTTTTTGAACTTATATTTGGGATGAGAAAACATAAACGATTCTTTTGAACTAAGTGAACACAAGAACGGGAAAACAAACATTCTACATACGAGTTTAGAACAAAATCCTCAATTCGATTATCATTAGTTACACTTGCCGGGTGTAAGCGAGAACTTATGTTATATGGCCATATGGGTTGACAACCCTCATCCTTGACGGTTCGCTACCGTCTACGGATGAAATATATTTTCGAGAATCAGTGTTTGTTCTAGCACTAAGTGATGGGGTATACAATGGAAGGAATGTTAAGCTTTGATAATTGGGTGCTCGTGAAACAAACTTTTGGAATGTATTACTATTATTTCATTGATGCAAATCTTGTGGTTCACTTGTACTTACTTACTTAAACCTATGATTTCACCAACGTTTTCGTTGACAGATTTCTATGTTTTTCTCAGGTCTTGCATGATATGTGAAACATGCTTCCGCTTACTATTTGATACTTGCATCCGATGTCGAGTATACATGCATTTCATGGAGCGTCTTTTGACTTTACTTTAAACCGTGTCGCCTAGATTTCAATCGTATCTATAACGTTGTAACTTAACTTTTGGTTGAACAATTCTTGTAAACTTTGAAACAATCTTTATTTTGAAATGAAGGCGACATATTTTGGTCAAACGTTATCTTAAAGACTTATAATCAGGTAATGGGACCCACGTAGCCGACGCCGTCACTTGACGATTTGTCGGGGTCGCTACATGATGATACCCGGAACGTAAGTCAATCTTTGAATAAACAGACGAGCCTTGTAGTTGATCAAATAAGTCATCGATTCTCGGTAGTGGGTAGCGGTTCTTGATGGTAAGTTTGTTCAACTCTCGGTAGTCGATACACAACCTGAATGTACCATCTTTCTTCTTGACAAACAAAACAGGAGCTCCCCACGGTGATGTGCTTGGTCGAATGAAACCACGCTCTAAAAGTTCTTGTAATTGGCTTTGCAGTTCTTTCATCTCGCTGGGTGTGAATCTGTAAGGAGCACGAGCTATTGGTGCAGCTCCTGGTACAAGATCTATTTGAAATTCAACGGATCGATGTGGGGGTAATCCCGGTAATTCTTTCGGAAATACATCGGGAAATTCTTTTGCAATGGGAACATCATTGATGCTCTTTTCTTCTGTTTGTACTTTCTCGACGTGTGATAGAACAGCATAGCAACCTTTTCTTATTAGTTTTTGTGCCTTCAAATTACTAATAAGATGTAGCTTCGTGTTGCCCTTTTCTCCATACACCATTAAGGGTTTTCCTTTTTCTCGTATAATGCGAATTGCATTTTTGTAACAAACGATCTCTGCTTTCACTTCTTTCAACCAGTCCATACCGATTATCACATCAAAACTCCCTAACTCTACTGGTATCAAATCAATCTTAAATGTTTCGCTAACCAGTTTAATTTCTCGATTACGACATATATTATCTGCTGAAATTAATTTACCATTTGCTAATTCGAGTAAAAATTTACTATCCAAAGGCGTCAATGGACAAATTAATTTAGCACAAAAATCTCTACTCATATAGCTTCTATCCGCACCCGAATCAAATAAAACGTAAGCAGATTTATTGTCAATAAGAAATGTACCAGTAACAAGCTCCGGGTCTTCCTGTGCCTCTGCCGCATTAATATTGAAAAGTCTTCCGCGGCCTTGTCCATTCGTGTTCTCCTGGTTCGGGCAATTTCTAATAATGTGGCCCAGTTTTCCACATTTATAACAAACTACATTGGCATAACTTGCTCCGACACTACTTGCTCCGCCATTACTCGTTCCGACACCATTTGTTCCTTTCGTTCTATTAACCCCTGGTCCGTAGACCTCACACTTCGCCGCGCTATGACCATTTCTTTTACACTTGTTGCAAAATTGGGTGCTGAACCCCGAGTGATACTTTTCACACCTTTGGCATAGCTGCTTCTGATTGTTGTTGTTGTTGCGGTTATTATTGTTGTTGGGATGATTATTGTAGTTGTTGTTGTTGTTGTTATTGTTATTGTTATTGTTGTTGTTGGGCCGTTTATTGTAGTTGCGATTGATGTTGCGATTGTTGGGATAATTGTTGCGATTATTGTTGTAATTGCTGTTGTTGTTGTATTGGTGATTCTTATCACCGTTTTCCTCCCACTTTCTTTTGACTTGCTTCACATTGGCCTCTTCAGTAGTCTGTTCTTTAATTCTTTCTTCAATCTGGTTCACTAGTTTGTGAGCCATTCTACATGCCTGTTGTATGGAGGCGGGCTCGTGTGAACTTATATCTTCTTGGATTCTTTCCGGTAATCCTTTCACAAATGCGTCGATCTTCTCTTCCTCATCTTCGAATGCTCCCGGACACAATAGGCACAATTCTGTGAATCGTCTTTCGTACGTGGTAATATCAAATCCTTGGGTTTGTAACCCTCTAAGTTCTATCTTGAGCTTATTGACCTCGGTTCTGGGACGGTACTTCTCGTTCATCAAGTGCTTGAATGCTGACCACGGTAGTGCGTACGCATCGTCTTGTCCCACTTGCTCTAGATAGGTATTCCACCATGTTAACGCAGAACCTGTGAAGGTATGCGTAGCGTACTTCACTTTGTCCTCTTCAATACACTTACTTATGGCAAACACCGATTCGACCTTCTCGGTCCACCGTTTCAATCCGATCGGTCCTTCGGTTCCATCAAATTCCAAAGGTTTGCAGGCAGTGAATTCTTTGTAGGTGCATCCTACACGATTTCCTGTACTGCTAGATCCAAGGTTATTGTTGGTATGTAGTGCAGCCTGTACTGCGGCTATGTTTGAAGCTAGAAAAGTACGGAATTCCTCTTCATTCATATTCACGGTGTGTCGAGTAGTCGGTGCCATTTCCTTCAAAATAGTCAAATGGAACAAGTTAATCATACAGAATATTAAGAGTAGTTAATAGTATTTCGTAGCATAATATGAACTCATTTATAAAAGCTTTTTCTTCATATTAGCGTTTTATAAGTTTAAATTCGGGTAGTACCTACCCGTTAAGTTCATACTTAGTAGCTAATATACAATTCAACTACTACAATTCTATATGAAAAACTAATTATAATAGTATTTCGCGTTCAAACTTTTACACAATATTTTACAAACTTACAATACCGCTTATTTTACATATAGCATGAAATATAGCACACAATAAATTTTGATACAAGATAGTTGTGAAGATAATTCTAGCTAGTACACAAGTCGTTCAGCAAAGGCAATAAAGACACGTAATTCATATGTCCAGAAACAAGTCATGCATTCTGGTTTTACTAGGACTACTTCCCATCCTTGGTCTTGTGGAACATAACCGTTATGGCTGTTGATAAGACAGCGTGTTGTAACATCGTCAAAGGGACGAGGGTTACGTAATGTCCAACAGTCCCGTAACAATCTAAAAACCTCATTTCTTACCCCAATTACCGACTCCATCACTTGTGGGAATGTTTTGTTTAATAGTTGTAGCCCGATGTTCTTGTTCTCACTTTGGTGAGAAGCGAACATTACTAATCTGTAAGCATAACATGCTTCTTTATGTTGCATGTTAGCCGCTTTTTCTAAATCATGAAGTCCAATATTCGGATATATTGAGTCAAAATAATTTCTTAACCCATTGCGTAAAATAGCATTTGGGTTCCCCGCAATATATGCGTCAAAGTAAACACATCGTAACTTATGGATTTCCCAATGTGATATCCCCCATCTTTCGAACGAAAGCCTTTTATAAACCAAGGCATTCTTGGAACGTTCTTCGAATGTCTTACAAACTGATCTCGCCTTAAATAGTTGTGCCGAAGAATTCTGACCGACTCTAGACAAGATTTCATCAATCATGTCTCCGGGTAGGTCTCTTAAAATATTGGGTTGTCTATCCATTTTGTGTTTTTTATACTGTAAAATAGACAAGAGTTAGATTCATAAAAAAAAATACTTATTAATACAAGCAATTTTTACATATATCATAAAGCATAAGCACACTATATTACATATATTACACCACACGAATACAACTATCTTATTCCGACTCGCTTGTTTCTTCTTTTTCGGTTTTGGTTCGTTTTGCCAAGTTTCTAGGGATATATGATGTTCCCCTAATACGAGCCGTCGTTTTCCACATTGGTTTAGAAAAAACCTGGTGGTTTAGAGGTTCCCGGGTCATTGTTACAACTTAAGGACTTCGGGGGTTGACGATACATATAAAGTTCATCGGGGTTGGAATTAGATTTCTCTATTTTTATGCCCTTTCCCTTATTATTTTCTTTTGCCTTTTTAAATTCAGTTTGGGTAATTTCTATAACATCATCGGAATTCTCGTCGGAATCCGATTCATCGGAGAATTGGTAATCCTCCCAATATTTTGCTTCCTTGGCGGAAACACCATTGACCATAATTAACCTTGGTCGGTTGGTTGAGGATTTTCTTTTACTTAACCGTTTTATTATTTCCCCCACCGGTTCTATTTCTTCATCCGGTTCCGATTCTTCTTCCGGTTCCGATTCTTCTTCCGGTTCCGACTCTTCTTCTGGTTCCTCTTCGGGAACTTGTGAATCAGTCCACGAATCATTCCAATTTACATTTGACTCTTCATTATTACTAGGTGAGTCAATGGGACTTGTTCTAGAGGTAGACATCTATCACATAATATCAAACGCGTTAAGAGATTAATATATCACATAATATTCACATGTTAAAAATATATAGTTTCCAACAAAATTTGTTAAGCAATCACTTTTCAAGTAAACACGGTCGAAGTCCAGACTCACTAATGCATCCTAACAAACTCGATAAGACACACTAATGCAAAATTCTAGTTCTCTAAGACCAACGCTCGGATACCAACTGAAATGTCCCGTTCTTATTGATTAAAAACGTTCCATATTAATTGATTTCGTTGCGAGGTTTTGACCTCTATATGAGACGTTTTTCAAAGACTGCATTCATTTTAAAACAAACCATAACCTTTATTTCATCAATAAAGGTTTAAAAAACTTTACGTAGATTATCAAATAATGATAACCTAAAATATCCTATTTACACACGACCATTACATAATGGTTTACAATACAAATATGTTACAATAAAATAAGTTTCTTGAATGCAGTTTTTACACAATATCATACAAGCATGGACTCCAAATCTCGTCCTTATTTAAGTATGCAACAACGGAAGCTCTTAATAATCACCTGAGAATAAACATGCTTAAAACGTCAACAAAAATGTTGGTTAGTTATAGGTTTAACCTATATATATCAAATCATAATAATAGACCACAAGATTTCATATTTCAATACACATCCCATACATAGAGATAAAAATCATTCATATGGTGAACACCTGGTAACCGACATTAACAAGATGCATATATAAGAATATCCCCATCATTCCGGGACACCCTTCGGATATGATATAAATTTCGAAGTACTAAAGCATCCGGTACTTTGGATGGGGTTTGTTAGGTCCAATAGATCTATCTTTAGGATTCGGGTCAATTAGGGTGTCTGTTTCCTAATTATTAGATTACCATACTTAATAAAAAGGGGCATATTCGATTTCGATAATTCAACCATAGAATGTAGTTTCACGTACTTGTGTCTATTTTGTAAATCATTTATAAAACCTGCATGTATTCTCATCCCAAAAATATTAGATTTTAAAAGTGGGACTATAACTCACTTTCACAGATTTTTACTTCGTCGGGAAGTAAGACTTGACCACTGGTTGATTCACGAACCTATAACAATATATACATATATATCAAAGTATGTTCAAAATATATTTACAACACTTTTAATATATTTTGATGTTTTAAGTTTATTAAGTCAGTTGTCCTCGTTAGTAACCTACAACTAGTTGTCCACAGTTAGATGTACAGAAATAAATCGATAAATATTATCTTGAATCAATCCACGACCCAGTGTATACGTATCTCAGTATTGATCACAACTCAAACTATATATATTTTGGAATCAACCTCAACCCTGTATAGCTAACTCCAACATTCACATATAGAGTGTCTATGGTTGTTCCGAAATATGTATAGATGTGTCGACATGATAGGTCGAAACATTGTATACGTGTCTATGGTATCTCAAGATTATATAATATACAATACAAGTTGATTAAGTTATGGTTGGAATAGATTTGTTACCAATTTTCACGTAGCTAAAATGAGAAAAATTATCCAATTTTGTTTTACCCATAACTTCTTCATTTTAAATCCGTTTTGAGTGAATCAAATTGCTATGGTTTCATATTGAACTCTATTTTATGAATCTAAACAGAAAAAGTATAGGTTTATAGTCGAAAAAATAAGGTACAAGTCATTTTTGTAAAGGTAGTCATTTCAGTCGAAAGAACGACGTCTAGATGACCATTTTAGAAAACATACTTCCACTTTGAGTTTAACCATAATTTTTGGATATAGTTTCATGTTCATAATAACAATCATTTTCTCAGAATAAAAACTTTTAAATCAAAGTTTATCATAGTTTTTAATTAACTAACCCAAAACAGCCCGCGGTGTTACTACGACGGCGTAAATCCGGTTTTACGTTGTTTTTCGTGTTTCCAGGTTTTAAATCATTAAGTTAGCATATCATATAGATATATAACATGTGTTTAGTTGATTTTAAAAGTCAAGTTAGAAGGATTAACTTTTGTTTGCGAAATTCTAAACTATGTTCTAGTGATTACGAGTTTAAACCTTCGAATAAGATAGCTTTATATGTATGAATCGAATGATGTTATGAACATCATTACTACCTTAAGTTCCTTGGATAAACCTACTGGAAAATTGAAAAATGGATCTAGCTTCAACGGATCCTTGGATGGCTCGAAGTTCTTGAAGCAGAATCATGACACGAAAACAAGTTCAAGTAAGATCATCACTTGAAATAAGATTGTTATAGTTATAGAAATTGAACCAAAGTTTGAATATGATTATTACCTTGTATTAGAATGATAACCTACTGTAAGAAACAAAGATTTCTTGAGGTTGGATGATTACCTTACAAGATTGGAAGTGAGCTAGCAAACTTGAAAGTATTCTTGATTTTATGTAACTAGAACTTGTAGAATATATGAAGAACACTTAAAACTTGAAGATAGAACTTGAGAGAGATCAATTAGATGAATAAAATTGAAGAATGAAAGTGTTTGTAGGTGTTTTTGGTCGTTGGTGTATGGATTAGATATAAAGGATATGTAATTTTGTTTTCATGTAAATAAGTCATGAATGATTACTCATATTTTTGTAATTTTATGAGATATTTCATGCTAGTTGCCAAATGATGGTTCCCACATGTGTTAGGTGACTCACATGGGCTGCTAAGAGCTGATCATTGGAGTGTATATACCAATAGTACATACATCTAAAAGCTGTGTATTGTACGAGTACGAATACGGGTGCATACGAGTAGAATTGTTGATGAAACTGAACGAGGATGTAATTGTAAGCATTTTTGTTAAGTAGAAGTATTTTGATAAGTGTATTGAAGTCTTTCAAAAGTATATAAATACATATTAAAACGCTACATGTATATACATTTTAACTGAGTCGTTAAGTCATCGTTAGTCGTTACATGTAAGTGTTGTTTTGAAACCTTTAGGTTAACGATCTTGTCAAATGTTGTTAACCCAATGTTTATAATATCAAATGAGATTTTAAATTATTATATTATCATGATATTATCATGTATGAATATCTCTTAATATGATATATATACATTAAATGTCTTTACAACGATAATCGTTACATATATGTCTCGTTTAAAAATCATTAAGTTAGTAGTCTTGTTTTTACATATGTAGTTCATTGTTAATATACTTAATGATATGTTTACTTATCATAGTATCATGTTAACTATATATATATCCATATATATGTCATCATATAGTTTTTACAAGTTTTAACGTTCGTGAATCACCGGTCAACTTGGGTGGTCAATTGTCTATATGAAACATATTTCAATTAATCAAGTCTTAACAAATTTGATTGCTTAACATGTTGAAAACATTTAATCATGTAAATATCAATCTCAATTCATATATATAAACATGGAAAAGTTCGGGTCACTGCACTTGCTATGTGCTTACTAGTTAGAACACTAGGATTCAAGTAACTAGTCTACTCCAATGAATTAAGTGTAGAATGGTTCACAATGGAATAATGGTCTATAATGTATTTGGTCTTGTCTAAGTAACACATTGTGATTACTTGTCAAAGTATGACTTAACATTGATGTCTTTACATACTTAATATTTATTTTAGAAAGACATCATTCAATTAATCTCCACTAAATCTTAAAATGAATATGACTTGTGTTTAATTGAAACTAGGAAGTTAATGACATGATGGCGAGTCTTTGGGATTGAACCAAATGGATTAATGAGCCTAACTAAGTCTTGACCAAAACTGAAATTACCCAAAATGTCAATCAAGATACTTCTCCAAGAATGTTAGGTTTACCACATTTGAAGTGTTATGTCATTTTCACTCAATAAGACCAAATCTCACTTACTTAATGCATGTAGTACTTGTATAGGATATTGGGTTTCTTTTGCTGGTGCTAGATGGAGTAAAGATTCCAAAATTTGATGTTCAAATTTGAGTCAAACGGCTACCGGATACACATTTTTGGACCGGAGGACACACGGTCGAACCACGGCCGACCGTATCCGCAACCGTGTGATAACGGCTATTTTTTGAATCACACTATAAATGGAAAGCATTGAAGAGCATTTGAAGTGGACCCTCTTGCATATTTCAAAAGCTTATTTTCAGAGATCACAAGGGCTCTAGTTACTACTCAAATGTGATCAAGCAAGAGAAGATTCTATGATCTTATAGATATAGAATTTGGTTGTTGTAAACTTACTAATCAAAATCATTTATCTTGTGAGTTTACTTAATGTAATGTATGTCCTAGTATTGTCTTAGGATCATCATTACAAATTGTATAAGTCTTGTAACTTCAATTAGTAGAAGCATAGGCTAGCTTAGTGATCTACTTCCTTAAAGAGACTTAGGAAGTTGATTAATCTTATTTGGAGATTAATACTTGTCCAAGGTGAAGATAAGTTGATCTAGGTTGGAGTTGACCTTTCAAAGGGATAAAAAGATTAGGTTTGTTGTCTACCAAAAAAGTTGAAGACTTGTAAATCGGATCTCCACCGGGTTTGGAGAAAAGTGCTTAGTGAAGCAAGAAATCCCGATTAGTGTAATCAGGGATTGGATTAAGGTGGATTAGTTAACATCCACCCAAACTACTATAATTCCTTGTGTCTATGTTCTTTACATTACTTTATTCATCATTTTGAACATACACACCACACACATCAAGTTTGAGTTGAGTTGATTGATCATAGTTAATCGAATTTGGTGATCAATCGAAAAAGTGTTAAAAACGTATCAAGTAACTATTCACCCCTCCAGTTACTTAAAATTGGTATCAGAGCGGTTGCTCAAATCATTGCTCTATAAACGTTTTTGAAATTGTCAAAATTCATTTTGTGCAAAAGCTTGAGTCAACGATTCTCGGATCAACTCAAACTATGGGATTCATTATGCTCTCAAGAAGAAGAAAACTCAAGGAGTTTAAAGGGTAAAAGGGTAAGAGAGAATTTGAAGAAGCTTGGAGATTTTCAAGAAATGGGTTTGGATGGAAATGAAGATTTTTGCCTCATGGGTTCTTGGAATGATCTAAATCAAGATGGTGAAAGTGAAGAAGAGGTTGAATCTCCCTTCAAAGAAAATGATGTCTCAAGCATTGATTGCAATGAGGTACACGTATTCTATCTTTTTAATTATGAAGAATTGTTAGATAATTACAAGACTATTAAATTTGTGTATGATAGTAGTCGTGACAAAGTAAAACTTTTAGAAAAAGAATTACATAAAGTTAGACAACTTAACAAAGTTTTAATTGATGAAAACAACACTTTAAAAAGAAAGCTTGAAAAGATGACTATTTATGATTCATCAAAAGATAAACTTGAAATGAATGTGTGTCACGACTCTAGCAAATACAAATCATGTAATCAAAGTCCATTGTCTATTATTAGGAGAATTGAGAACATGAGAAAAATGGACAAAACTAGCAATTCAATAGAAGGGATAAGTCAAGGATTGGGTAACCTTAGAATCAATCAAAACCAATGATTAAAATGCTAATGAAAATAACCTTTTCAAAAGGATTTTAAATTAGTAAAAGGTTTTTCTTACAAATTGATAATTGTTTTTGAAAAATGATTTTAAAAGGATTATTGAAGGAAGTTTACTTGTATTAGGATTGTATATTTATGTGAAACTATGAATTGCATGCTAAATACAAGATTGATGCGTTTTGTGTATACTATGTGTATAATTGAATATATATATATATATATATATATATATATATATATATATATATATATATATATATATATATATATATATATATACACATATAAATATAGTATATTAAGTGTCATTGATGATGAAACATCAGGAGGATGTGATCATTCAATGTTAGGAAAAGAAAACTTGTCCTCAAGTATTCTATAGAACCTAAGAATCATCAAAACGCGCTCAAGAGAAGAAGAAGTGAAGAAATTTGTGATCAGAAGAATCCACGGCTGCATCACGGTTGACCGCAGACTCGACCGCAGAATCCTGTTTTAAACATATGGAAATTTCTCCCACGGCTAACACCACGGTCGACCGTGCTTCGACCGTGCGTGGTCTGATTCTGTTTTAAACCTAATAAAACCCTCACTTTTCATTTCATTCAAACTCACTTCAAAACACACACTCTCTACACGGCTGAGGAGATCGACCGCACAAAGAAGAACACGCATTCCTTGCATATCTATTCCTACTTTTAGTATGATTAATCCTTGCTTTTCTAGCATTCAATTGTATTTGTATGATGAATTAGTGTTATGAAGAAACCCTAACTAGAATGTACCAAAACTCAAATTAATGCAAACAATCAAAATTGTTCTTGAGAACAACTTAGAAACGATTGTAAAGATGCCTATCTATGCACTAATTTAACTTTGGATGATTCTAGGGTTCATTATACATCTAGGTTAGATTTTCATAGAATCATTGTTCATATGATATAAATAACATTGTTGCAAATTGAGTGTGATAATGTTAGATGTCAAAACATGTGTTGTTGATGATCTTAAAAGTCTAGAACACATATGAACTTTGTAAAAATCATAATCTAGTTGCGAACTCATTGACATTAATGAAGAGTGAAAATGTGAAGAACATTAACATCAAAACATCTAAGTATTGATGATAATTAAAGTTTGCAAAACTTGTTGCCTACAATTGAACTATACATACACTTTGAATTAATTTGAAGTGTCATTGTGCAGAAAATGGCTAATCAAGGGGAAAGCTCATCCAACTTTCCTCCACACCGATCAACACTCAATAGAGAAAAAGTGAGTAATCAAAAAATAGCAAAAGGAAGAAGAGTCGAAGTGGAAGATTTTCCTGAAATGGTTGCAGCCTTCTCAGATTTAAAATGGGGTATATTTCTTAACTTAAATGGACCAATATATCCATCACTCGTTCGAAGCTTCTACTCTAGTTTCATCTATACTGAAGGATCAGTTTTGTTTAGGTTGAAAACAACAAGAACAACGATATCCCTTCAAGAAGTCGGAAAACTGTTGGGAGTTCCGACAAGTGGACAAAGGTTCTTCCACACAGGACACAGTCTAACCTATCTCCCAGAATTCATTAATAGAGACGCGGCTATTTGAACACTATGTGAAGACAACACTCCAAGAGAAGAAATTCTTAATAGGGGAGTACTAGGAAAACACCTGCGAAAGAAATTCCGCCAGTGATCAACTACATTATATATTTTAAAATGGGAAATCGCTCGCATATTCATGCTGTTCAAATGGCTCTCCTTTGGTGTCTGGAAATGTAAGAACCGGTGGACATGGCTTATTTTATGGCCATACTAATGAGCAATGTACCAAAGGACTCAACAAGAGCTCTTCCTTATGGAATGCACCTTACTAGGTTGTTTAACAAACTGAAAGTAACGGATGACATTCACATAAATCCAACAAATCAAATATTCAATCGTCATACACTAACTTTGATGGGATGCGATGATGAAGATGACTCTCTGATGAGATTGAAAGGGTCTATGAGGCTATGACCAACTCACAAATCAACCTGGAAGAGATATCCGATAGTGATGAAGAACTGTTTCCGGATGAAGCCAATGATCCTTTTTATAGTTTGGATCGTGATTCAAAAGCAGAACGAATCTACCTGAATCAAGCTAAGATAAAGAAGTATCGATCCAAGATCCGAATGCTATTGAAGAAAGCAAAAAGGGCCTTCTCATGCCGAAGAAGCAGCGATGTGAGAAGTAGAGGTGAAGGAAGTAGTGGAAGAAGATGAATTTACAATGTTGGTTGAATATTTTGTTTTGTAATACATTATGTAATTGAATGATTGACTATTTGAATATTTCTTGAATAATATCTGTTTGAATGGGTCAATTTGGGTTGTTAAATTAACAAAAATATTTTCAGACCTCATGCGGCCAACTACACTGTCGACCATGCATTAGCCTGACACTATCTTTTCTCTCTCCTTGAAAAATTAATGCACATTGAATCCTTCAAACCTAGATGGATCTGTTTTCAAAGTACCATTCACAAATTAGCATACTTAAATATGATCAAATTTCTCAAAAGATTCAATTACTTCAAAAGGAAATGAAAGACTAAATGAAGACTCATCTTCTTCCCTTTAAATTGAGAAGATCATGATGCAAAACTCACTACACCACTTCACTCAAAATGAGTCAAACAAACAAGCCCCCTAACAATCCTTTCATGATTGACTTGTCTTCTTGCGTTTTCGACTCCTTTGACAATCACTTTCCTAACTCCCAAGAAGAACAGGATATGATTAATCACAACCGACAAATGGTTAGCACTATACCAATCATCGAAGGTTATGTGGTCACTATTAAGCACTTTCCCGAGGACCTTCTCTAGAATTTTGCTCACATAAAATGGGATGCATTCTTAACCTTAAGAGGTCCCATTCACTTCAATCTTGCTCGTTAATTCTATGCAAACTATGAATTCACTCCCCCAAACAACGTCAAATTTCGGTTGTTTGATAAAGGGTTTTCCATGTCTCTCAAAGACTTTGAAAAATTAATGCATGTACCTGATGAAGGAGTGGAATTCTTCACTTATAGTCCATATCTCCGTTGTCTTCCCGAGTTTGTCACCAAAGGTGACATTATCAACAACTTTTGTCAAAGACCCATCAATCACATTGAAATCCGAAACGATGGCCTTAAGGCAAATCATCTTGCACCAAATTTTGACCTTTGGCTCAAGGTCATAAACAAAAACATCTACTGCAAGGTGGAAAAACTCTCCACAAATGTCCATGCCTGTGAAGCCTCCTTACTTTGGTGTCTCCAACACCGAATTCAAGTCAACATGGCACTTTTCATGGCAAAAATGATGAGTGGGTTGGTGTACAATGAATCACTCTCCCTTCCTTATGGAGCAACCCTAACGAAACTCTTCACACAACTATGTGTTCAAGATCTTCATCTTGTTGGTCTAACCACCCTCCCAATCAATTATGACTCGGTTCGACCTTTTAATGAAGAAATAGAAGGTGAGAACACACCAGCCTAGAGTGTTACAGGATCTGATGATAGTGTTGAGGATGACCAGTTCATTGCACTATTATCCTCCACTCAAATGTCCATCCTTCAACGTCAGAATCGTCGATCCCACAAGATCTTACTACGTTTTCTGAACAACCTTGTCTGTGGACGATGCTCATCACAGCCAAGCACCTCTCGTCCCATGTTGAACGAACCTAGGAATGATCTGTTGTATTTTCCATGCTTATTTTCATATATGCATAACTATGTTTCGTGTTTGCTATGAATAAAATGTGTGCTTGTTATGTTTTAATAAATATTTTCCAACGTGCACAATTTAAGGGGGAGCTTTGCTCTAAGGGCGAGCATAGTTCCAGGGGGAGCTAACATTTTTGCTTCGACAAAAGGGGGAGAAATATGGATACAAGTGATTGTTAACACTTGCGTATTTATAGCAAAATGTCCCTCATCACTTGTATGTTTGTCATCATCAAAAAGGGGGAGAATGTTGGTTAATGGACTAAACGACAAAGTTAAATATGATGCTTAACCAAAGAATATGCTTTGATGATGACACATACATATGCATAAGTGATGATCGACATCTTAACATAAAACACGCAAGGTCATTAATCCATACTTGATCCTGCAAATGACCGAGTCAAACAAAACTTAGAGAATGAAAATAAAGGTCAACAAAGCACACGGTCAAAGTATGGTCGACCGCATACCCAGCCGTAGAAGCCCAAACTGAATTGCAACGCAGTTTTGTGAAAACAAGTTGCACGATCGCCACCACGGTCAACCGCAGTGCGACCGCAGTTTTCTCTGTCACCATTTTTGACCAAATTTAGTTTGTCTAGTTCCCGACATCTATAATTCATGAAACCTTTCTCAACATGCTTAGAATAGATGCCCTCTTCATACTCAATTGAGTTTTGGTCATAAAAACACTAATCTTGGTTAATTACGCTTAATTACATCTTAATGACAAATTAACCAAGATTAGGCATAACACATAAGTGTTAATCAACAACTTGTGATCTTAAAACTTATCAAGATATCCTTTGTATGATCACCAAGTACCAACACACTTAAGCTAATTTCACTATAACATTAATTACAATCAAAGATGACTTAGTGATTAATTAAGGCTAAATGAAGAACAATGCTTTCAAGTGTAACTAGTAAAGACTTGTAATCCTAAAACACACTTAGATGTATTTAGAATGGTCACCAAGTCCCAACTAGAGATTGTTCTTCCCTTGTGCATGTGTTGGACATTAATGTGTGCTTACACATTAATCACGCAATATGTTATATTGCAAGTAAGCTTGCTAAAAGCTTAAACTATAGTGTTGTGCAAATATATATATGATTGATTTTAGAATAACTATCTCTTGCTATGTGTGGGTATTACTTGTTACTTACTAATATGTTTAATACTAATCAATTTGCCAACTTGATTAATATTCTTGCTATGTGCTTACTAGTTAGAACACTAGGATTCAAGTAACTAGTCTACTCCAATTAATTAAGTGTAAAATGATTCACAATGGAATAATGGTCAATAATCTATTTGGTCTTGTCTAAGTAACACATTGTGATTACTTGTCAAAGTATGACTTAACATTGATATCTTTACATACTTAATATTTATTTTAGAAAGACATCATTCAATTAATCTCCACTAAATCTTAAAATGAATATGACTTTTGATTAATTGAAACTAGGAAGTTAATGACATGATGACTAGTCTTTAGAATTGAACCAAATGGATTAATGAGCCTAACTAAGTCTTGACCAAAACTGAGATTACCCAAAATTTCAATCAAGACACTTCTCCAAGAATGTTGGGTTTACCACATTTGAAGTGTTATGTCATTTTCACTCAATAAGACCAAATCTCACTTACTTAATGCATGTAGTACTTGTATAGGATATTGGGTTTCTTTTGCCAGTGCTAGATGGAGTAAAGATTCCAAAATTTGATGTTCAAATTTGAGTCAAACGGCTATACAACGGATACACATTTTTGGACCGGAGCACGCACGGTCGAACCACGGCCGACTGTGTCAGCAACCGTGTGATAACGGCTATTTTTTGAATCACACTATAAAAGGCAAGCATTGAAGAGCATTTGAAGTGGACCCTCTTGCATATTTCAAAAGCTTATTTTCAGATATCACAAGGGCTCTAGTTACTACTCAAATGTGATCAAGCAAGAGAAGATTCTATGATCTTATAGATATAGAATTTGGTTGTTGTAAACTTACTAATCAAAATCATTTATCTTGTGAGTTTACTTAATGTAATGTATGTCCTAGTATTGTCTTAGGATCATCATTACAAATTGTATAAGTCTTGTAACTTCAATTAGTAGAAGCATAGACTAGCTTAGTGATCTACTTCCTTTAAGGAACTTAGGAAGTTGATTAATCTTATTTGGAGATTAATACTTGTACAAGGTGAAGATAAGTTGATCTAGGTTGGAGTTGATCTTTCAAAGGGATAGAAAGATTATGTTTGTTGTCTACCAAAGAAGTTGAAGACTTGTAAATCGGATCTCCACCGGGTTTGGAGAAAAGTGCTTAGTGAAGCAAGAAATCCCGATTAGTGTAATCGGGGAGTGGATTAAGGTGGATTAGTTAACATCCACCCGAACCACTATAAATCATTGTGTCTATGTTCTTTACATTACTTTATTCATCATTTTGAACATACACACCACACACATCAAGTTTGAGTTGAGTTGGTTGATCAGTGATCAATCGAAAAAGTGTTAAAAACGTATCAAATAACTATTCACCCCCTCTAGTTACTTACACACTAAATGAATAGCAATCTCGTCTACTCACCACTTAACAAATTCTAACTTCTATCATGGCACGATCGATCATTACTAGGATATACTGTAATAAAAGAATCCAAAAGACCTCGGACCCATATGTTTTAGCTCCCATAGTCGTTAAAAGAATAATAAAGATTTTTCTAAAGACATACTCAAAAGACTTGTAACTTACTAGTAACTACTTTAATAACTTCTTAATAACCAACTTACTAGCTTTATTTTAACCAAGTATGCATAAATAATCTTCTTATACATAACTAGTTAGATACCTGGCCGCGCGTTGCGGCGGAAAACCATAACGTGTGTGTTGTTGACCTGGTTCCTTGAGGATTCAATGTCTCAACTTGTCCCCTAATCCTCATACCCGTACAGTTTCATCGAATCTCCATGAGTCCCAACAAATAAAAGATATACAATTAATGACAAACAAAACAATGTACTATGTGACACATTATTTTTTTATTTAAAGCGATTACTGAAACGGGATACTTATACATACTTAGAAAGATGGAAACATTATTGAGGTTGTTACCTTGTAGTTTTCCGGGTTCTGCTGCATCAATTGACACTATGGAACCTGTGTCTCGCTAAGGCATACGCAATGCACATATGAATCTTGGATATAGCTTATATAATGTTAGTAGTTGCTTCCTTGTCAATTGACTGCATATTCTTTCACATTCGGGTTCATATAGTAGTGGGTAGATGAGGCTGCTAATATCAAGTAACATATATACAAATGGGCACAATTTGGGTAAAAGGCCTAATACGTGTAAAATGAGCTACAAAGCAATGGGTCAACATGTAGATAGGTGAATTATTTATGCATACATGTCTTAACAAATTAGATTTTATTGCAAATATACTTGCACATTTAATTTACCTGATTTTCAGTCTTACTCAAGCCATCCATTGACGATATACTCTTGCATATACGACTCTGTAGTGATTGTCCAGCCTAAGATCAGCAACATAGGCTGGTTGCGACATCCTGCAAGAAGAGAGCTTGTAGCAATCATTAAGCTCTATCGGGTTGTATATACATCTGTAATAAACTAACACTTGGGTTTACCTACGTAGCAAGCATCGAAGTTGAAGGCACTGGATATTACTCACAGATTTGGCTTGATTAACACGTAGATATTCGTAATATAACTTAACTTTATCTTTAACTCGTTTATCTGCTATAATTTCAGGTGAATAAGCAGTAGCAAATTTCATACCTGCTGCACACACTTCTGCTACAACTGATACGCATGTTTACTCAATCGAGATTAGTAACATCATATCTTGCATTTTTAAGAAAATCATACATTCATAGTGTAATTACTAAAATGTTCAACAACAACAACAAAACCCAATACCACATGCGTGGTGTGTGGGGAGGTGAGTGAGATGTAGACAATCCTTCCCTTATCCGAGAATAAAAACAAGTCATTTCTCCACCCTAAGTGAAAACACTCTCAAAAGTAGAGAAAGTCCTCACTCTCTCTCTTCGAAGAAATAAAGAGATTGCTTCCGAGTGGACCTCCGGCCAATAAGTAGGAAATTTTTAAAAAAAAATATATAATATAATATAAAAAAAAAAACATGAGAGGCCATGAAACTTTGATAATAGCTAAATTGGTTTGTAGTCAATCTTCAAGAAGGCCCTCACATATTCAACTTCTCAATTCATAAACTTTGATAAACATATTTGTTTTTGTATATAGTTATTTCCACTATGAAATACCAGAAGATCCGAGAAATGAGCTGGCGCCTTATATCTGCTCTAAGTCTGCTAGGAAGTTCTTAAAAGTACAATTTAATTGCAATATATTAAATGCTCACATTAACTCTAGTACCTTAAAAAAAACAGAAAAAACTTGCATCCGTTTTTGACCTGGTGTTCCACAATATGTGTCGACCATACTACCCGATTTTCAGACAAAACTAGCCAACAATTCTTGTACACCTAATTAGTAAAAACCATATTTCTTTTGTGAAAATAAACTATGTGACTAAAACCCAGCTAATGAAGTTATTGTAAAAACATTAAGACAACTTATTCAAAACTGAAAGTAACTTATGAGTTGGTTCTAATCCATGATCCCGTAAATTCGAGTGTGGAAGCACCATCTATTAACTATTAATTTATTTCTTACACATTAGGCATGCGTTGTAATACCATTCTCTGCATGTATCCATCCGAGCTCATGTTCCCTCACTATGAAAAAGTTTGCTACTTTTCAGTAGCGGAAACAGGGAGGGGACAGAGGGGTGCTCAGTCTCCCCCAATAGACCAAATTTTATTGAAATATTAATAGTCTATATTTAATTATTTTAATTAAGTCTGCCTCAATTATCCATCTAGCCCAATTGTTCGGGTTACCTATCTTTACAGACTAATATTAACTGAAACATATCGTACAAGTTTACATATCACTTATTTAGATGTGCAATATCAGTTTTCATACCGCAAATTTTATAGTATCATTTATTAGTTATCAAAGTTTCGTAAAATAGTTATCTATAAATAAAATAGGTTATATAAAGGAAGTTGGTCTAGTTTATTTGGTTTGCCTCTATTAATTTTCATTGTCAAGTAAGCCTCCCCTATTGTTAAATCCTGACTCCGCCCCTGCTACTTTTGCTATATCTTACACAACAATGATTTTTCTTTACCAGCAACAACATGAATGTTTAGCATTGTCGTTCAGTGAGGAACAAAACTGATGCTCAATGCTTTTAAATTAGCATATAGGAACACTTTACACTCTTGAAAATTAGACTGTTAAAACTAAGATGGTTGGAAAAATTGCTACAAATTATAGCCATCATCGCCATTATAGCCTAAGAATAAGATAGTTGATGGATCATCTATACAATAATGTTTGCAGCTGCACTATAATACATCATAGGTAAAATTTTGCACCAATATAATCAACAGATGAAAAACATTGTGCTAACCACAAAAGCTATTGTACCTGTTGGGCCAAAATAACACCCATATGACTCTATACTTTGATAATGCAGAAGATTAAGATTGAACAGATTAATCAGTAACTTAAGTATTCATATATACTAAGAAAATAATTTAGGTAACGAATTTTGGATGGGAATTACAGTTGGGGACTTATAAATAATCAGCTCAACATATAAATAGATACCAACTGTTTAACCATTTTAAATTAACAACCCAGTCATACAACTCTAAATGGCTATCAGTATGTATTCTTCAAATAAGATACAAAACAAATTCTCATCTTGCAAAGCAAAATCTCATCTTCTTTCAATTTGTATGCACGTAGAATCAAGTATCTCGGTTACTTTGAAGATTATATACCAATCTAAACCATTATTCATGTCGACATGTTTTGTTTTGGGAGAAGACAGGGTGTCGAACAGTAGCGATTCTAGGACCAGAATTCAATGGGGTCTCAATTTTTTTTTTTCACTGCCAGTTCTATTTGAATGATATTTTAGTGGTTGTTTACCTATAAAAATTTACAAAATTTGAAAATATATGTGGTCCGAGTAGTTGAATTTAGTGGTGTCAAATACAATTCGAAAGAAAAACTATAAATTCAAAAAATATATGGGGTCCTGTAGGTAAGTTTAGTTGTGTCATATACAATTTAAGAGTATTTTCTACATAAATATTTTAAACTAGCGGTGTCCCGTGACTCCACGGGCTATTACCTAAACTCGCCATTGGTGTCGAAGGTTCTGGCAGGGGAGAGAATAATGAAACGGTTTTCAAGGGGAAGGGAGGATGTCGTTTTAAGCTTTTTTCTGAAGAGAACGACACAAAATAGGGAAAAATAAATAATTTTCTTAAACATGGTTTTTAAGGTTATGATCAGAAAAATTCAAATAATAATAAAGAACATCATAATAAGAACAACTACTTATTTGACCAATATTTTTTTGGAAAAAAAAAGAATAACTTATATGGAACATAAGACTTTCACCAATAGTGAAAAGATCATTCAGAGAAACAAAATACTAACCCCACTTCGTGCCTAGAAAGCAACATACAAAAAACTTACTCCAAAGAAAACTATACCGAACTACTAGGCGCGAATCACTTTTGAACTTTTGTATTGTACTAAACTTAATGGTATTTGTGTTCTACTATATATACAATTTGTATTTGTATTGTGCTATATATAATTGTATAATTGTGAACTAGGAAAATGTCTGTTTCAAGGTATTATGTGTATCGTTAAACGGCAACGTATGTGTATTTTTTCGTGTAAACGTCATGTATTATATATATATATATATATATATATATATATATATATATATATGTCAGTTTCAAGGTATTATGTGTATCGTTAAACGGCAACGTATGTGTATTTTTTAGTGTAAACGTCATGTATTATATATATATATATATATATATATATATATATATATATATATATATATATATATATATATATATATATATATATATATATATGCTAGGTTTTTGAGCCCGTGCGTTGCACGAGTGTGTAAAAACCCGTGCAAATAAGTGTAATTTGCAGTTTATATCGGTATGTAAATATTGATACTAAAAAATATAAAGTATAAGAATTATTTAAGAGTCTGTGGTGTTGAAATTTTTTTTAAATTTCTTTTGAATTTAAGAGCCCGTTGTGTTGGTTTTAGAGCCCGTGCGTTTAATATGTTTTAATTATATTTAAATTATATACGACGTAAAAGTTATATTATTTTACAAATATTATATACAATTATTATTTTTTTGAATGAGTGTAACCCGCTAGTTAATTTTAGAAAAATTGTTAGTCATTTTAGTAAAATAAGGGTACTCGGGTAGTCGTCATGTATAATTAATATTATAATAGTTATATTTGCATGTTCACAAATATTTTAAGGACTTAAAGTGTAAATTCAAATCACTTTCATATTTTTTGCTTAAAAAAAAAGCTTCGTTGGTAGTGCATCTATGCTCCGTGTCGAATACAATTTATTGCATTCAGTTCGTAAAATTATTTCAAGTTGAACGGTGATAACGGTGGAACCTACACAAATATTAGAGCTTGTGGTGTTGACAAATTTTAAAATCTTGTGCATTACGTATACACTAAAACATATATTAGAGCTTGTGGTGTTGACAAATTTTAAATAATTTTTTGATTTTTAAGAGCCCGTGCTGTTGACAAAATTTAAAAGTTCTTTAAGAGCCCGTGGTTTTGAAAGATTTTAAAAGTTCTTTTGATTTTAAGAGCCCGTAGTATTGACAACTTTTTTTTATTGAATAGCAACAAAATTTTAAGTTATATCTATTGTCTACATTAAAAGTGGTTTTGGGTAATGTTAGTAACATAATGTTTATTTACAGTTTTCTTCTCACAATTAATATCTTTTTAATTATATATAAATTATATACTACGTAATATTTAGAGAAAATATGACTACATTGAAAGTTTATCATGGAACGTAACGTTAGTAAGTTTAGGTTATATTATTTTAGAATTATTAAATACAATTATTTTTTGAATAAAACGCGAGTTTAATTTTAGAAAATTTGTTAGTCATTTTATCAAAATAATGGTACCCGGGGGAGTCTTCATGTATAACTAATATTATAATAGTTATATTTACATGTTCATAAATATTTTAAGGACTTAAACGGTAAATTTAAATCATTTCATATTTATTGCTAAAAAGCAATCTTCGTTGGTAGTGCATCGAAAAAGATTTAAATAATAAAGAATAAAAAAAATTATTTTTATTAACATTTCATATACAAAGCCTCTGTTTTAGATATCATTGTTATCTACTTAAACCATTTTTTATTAGTCTAAACTAAAAGTGGATAACGATTAAATCATTGGCTATGATATAACTTAGCCAGATTCCTATAAAAAGTCTTGTGTTATTACAAGTAAAGGTATGTAAAGATATTATCCGAAGTTAAACTACATAAGAACATATTAAGTACTCCGTATTATTATTATTAGTTTAGAATTTATATAATAATAATAATTGTAATAATATATATATATATATATATATATATATATATATATATATATATATATATATATATATATATATATATATATATATATCATATATATCATATATATATATATATATCCTTAAATAACTTTTAACCACAATCAAGAAAAACTTTTTAGTTTATATATATGTATATATACTAGTGAAATGACCCGTAAAATTACGGGTTTGTTCAAATTAAACAGTGTAATGATAGTTTTAGGTATTAAGTAAATGTAAATGCTAAAGCCATTTAGTTTAATGACCCGTAGAATTACCGATTCCGACTAAAAAACTTGTTGTTATCTTTACAAACATATTGCGACATTATTTTCGCATACATATGTAACGTAATTAATCTCGTAAAAAGAACATATATTTGAATATTAAAGATATATTAATAATAATTATAATTATAATATAATTATAATAATAATAATAAATAATAATAATAATAAAGTTTGCTTAAAATTTGAGCATTTATATTTTTAATAATAATTAATAATTATTCGTAATAATAAATGTCTCTTAAAATAATTTAGTTTAATTATAAAATAAATAGATTTATGACATCATCTTAAGGGCTTAAATTTTTTTCTTTTTCTTAACAAAGAAATTAGCTTAATAATGACATCATCATTATAGGAATTTAATAGAAACTATATATATATATATATATATATATATATATATATATATATATATATATATATATATATATATATATATATCATAATCAAGAGGGAATCACTTTTTTGAGGGGAGGGGGAAGCAATTTTTTTTTCGTTTTTTGAAAAAATTTTGTTCACGAACATTATAGATTATATGAAAATATGAACATTTATAAAAGACACTTTGTGGTGAATGTCATTATTTTGGCGGGAAAACGCACGAAGAAAAAAATAGGCGGGAAAACGCACGAAGAAAAAAATAAAAACATTCAATGCATTGAATGTTTTGCTGCTGAGTTTATTTGCATCTGAGACGACCCGCCCTAATCCATAAGGACGAATACAGTAAGACCCAAATATTTATTGTACATAATGTATTTATGGTGTACGATGCGTGTATGAAGTGTACGAAGTACGTACGTGTTGCTTGCTCGAACGTCGAATGAGACTGGACTTTGTCTGAAGTGACAAGGTGTGTACGTATCTTTTCAACCCCAAATAAAGTTTGAGTTGATGTTTCAAAGCCTTACCATTCGAAAGAAAATCTTATTACGTTTCCAACGATATTTGATTCATCGAAAACGGAGCTACGATCAAAAAGTTATGGCCAAAACAAGAAACTGAAAACTGACCTGAAGGTTGGAGCGGCGCTCCACCTTATGGAGCGGCGCTCCGATCCCGTCTGATGCAATTTTCAGCTTTTTTAAAAGGTTTAAATGAGGGGTACTTTGGTCTTTTCATTTAGGGTCGGTTAAGGATCACCAAAACTGATCTAGAACTTCATTGGAGCTCATTTCTCACCCCCACAAACACTCTCATCCATATCTAGAGAGAGATGAAGGGTTCTAGATGAGAGAGCTTGAATTGGAGAAGAAGGAGTTGGATTCTCACCAAAGCTCGGGTTTTAAAGTTGTTCTACTCGTCAACGGCATCATTTTAGTGGTATTGGTAAGTTCTAACTCCGAATTACATTTGTTAGATTTGATATTCAAGTTAGGGTTTGAGTTTGATTTGTTGTGAAACCCTCTTAGATGATGAAATGGGTTTATGGTGACTAGTTATTCTTGTCACTTGGCGGGTTTTGGGTTGGTTGACGATTTGGCCTTGATTAGGCTTTAATCTTGAGTTTAATCACTAGGTTTAGTGATTATGGAAGTGTTGGAACCACTTTAGGTGAATTTGGGTTGACTAATTTTGACTAGAGTCAAAATTAGGGTTTGGTGATGATTATAACTCAATTGCCGATTTAATAAGGTTTATAAACTTAAAATGGATTAAGTTGAAGCATAGAACCGAGTTAAATATGTTTTGGTGTCAAAACTTGCTAATGGCGTGATATTGACTTCTTATGGGTCAAATTAGGGTTTAAGTGTCATTTTGGGAAAGATAGGTGTTTAACACCTATGATTGGGTTTAATTGGCGTGTTAGGATCATTCTCACTTGTGTTAGTGATTATTGGTTAATTTTGGGCGCGGTTTGTACTTGGAAGTGCATTTGGGTCAAAATTGCACTAAGTGTCAATTGGGTTGATTTGTAAGTCAACCCTAATTGTGTTACTTGTTATGTGATAAATGGAATAGGTACATTCCATCGGCGATTTCGGATTTTGTTTTGGCATCCATCAAGACTTCAAGGTGAGTGTTAATATCCTATGTGCATATGTATGTATAGGATGGGTGCGGGTCGGGTGAAGTGGTTCTCGGTTATCGAACTCACTTCACATATAGGTGGATTTGATGGACTTGTGTATAGGCCCAATTAGCACGGATGTGCGTTTTGGTTGACCACCTTTGGCGAGGTGCACGTTTTGTGTGTACATTATCACACGTGGTTGTGAATTAGATAACCCCAATGGCGAAGGGTTGATATTGAATTGTGATGTGTTTAATTTTATGAATGGATATGTGTTGTCCAAGTAAGTGATATATGTGTTGTACGCTGACGCTTTTATGAATGGATATGTGTTGTCCAAGTTAGTGATATATGTGTTGTACTCTAACGGTTTTATGAATGGATATGTGTTGTCCAAGTTAGTGATATATGTGTTGTACTCTAACGGTTTTATGAATGGATATGTGTTGTCCAAGTTAGTGATATATGCGTTGTACGCTAACGGTTTCATGAATGGATATGTGTTGTCCAAGGGTTAGTGATATATGTGTTGTACACTAACGGTTGTTACGAACACCGATGGGAAATTCGAGTACCATTCCTTTGTATGATTGGTTAACCTTGGGCGGTTTTACACTCTGTTATATATATGTTAATGTATTGTTGTGATGTAGCTAACCCTCCGAGTGTAGCTTATTGGCGTTGTTCACATCGTCGTTGGTGACTTACTTTATGCTTGTTGTTAACAGCTTGTTGCTTAGTGATTATACGGTATGCTTAGCTTAGCTTGCCTTTATGCTTGGATACTCCGGTATGCGGTATTTGATTATTTGTGTGGCGTGTCCATTTTATGCATATATATGTAGGTAGTATATTCTCACTCACTAAGCGTTAGCTTACCCTCTCGTTGTTTACATTTTTATAGATTTGCTTGGATGAGGTGGCTCGGGTAAGCGTGGGAACTAGTGGCTCGGGTAAGCGTGGGAACTAGTGGCTTGCGTAGTTGCTTTAGAGGCATGCTTTTGGATTCGATTAGGATTGGGTAGCGTATCCACAATCGCCATGCTCGGTTTTATTTTGTATTAAAAATCATGTGGTTGAAAACTTGTATTTTGTACGAAAGTCGTAAAACGGCCGATGTGGGCCCGGTCTCGTAAAACTTATTTTATGAATGGAACGTGTTAGTTTTTCATATGTGAATATGTTGTGAAAAGAGTTTTGTCTAATTATGTCGGGAAGTGGTCAAACATTTTTATGTTTTTGACTTTTTGGGACAGCAGCCTGTCCAGGCCCTTCTGCGCGCCTCGCGGGGTCATGGCGCGCCGCGCCACTAGCTGAACAAAGAAATTTTTTTTTTTATCTCGCGTTATTGGTTGGATAATGGGTTGGGTTGTTACAAGTGGTATCAGAGCATGGTCTAAGGGATTTAGGCGACTTGAGATAGGTGCCTAGACTTAGACTTTTGAGTGTGCTTAATTTGTTGCGGGACTTGTAGGATTACGGGTCGGAATGGGTTATAGTTAGTGCCTTGTTTGTAAGTGGACTAACGTTTATATTAGTAATGCGGATATTATTAATATATTATTGTGTTGTGATAAAAAAAATTCTTGCGTGTTTTTGTATCGCGTAGAATTTTGTTTGTGGTTGCATATATCATCGAGCGAGGCGGTCGTTGTACTAACGAGCCGATACGGCGTGCATGCGTAATAAGGACTTGCAAACCTTATTACGGGTGCAAATCGTGTCTAACAAGTGATGTACGATGAGTGTTTAGCAAGATGGGGCGGTGTTGTGCGTGTGGTTTATACGTTCGTGATCTAATCGTTTGCATTCCTTAGAATAAAAACAGAAGATGGATGCGGAACGAGTGAGCCTATTCACGAAGGGAAGGATGAGTTAACGTTAAAGATTGAGGCCGTGTTTGAACAATATGTCTCGGTTTTCACCGGCAAAGTTAGGGAAGTAACCAAGGAGTTGGTCGAAGGACAAATGACGGAAATGGTCCGAGACCAAGTGACTAAAGTTGTAAAAGAAGAGTTTGAAAAGAGGTTTCCCAAACCTCGAGGTAGTGATGATGAAGATGTACTTGCAAGGTTAGGATTACATGGTGCTCATGGTAAGAGGGCACGAAGTACGCCTGAAGGCGTCAGGAATGTGAAGAAGAAGAGTAAGAAGGGTTACAAGCTTACGTGCTTTAAGTGTGGGGAATGGGGTCATTTGGCACAAGATTGTACGGTGGTGCCTTTAGGCTCAATCAGGTATTTCATTTGCCGGATGGAGGGACACCGGAAGTCAGAGTGTTCCGAATCGCATGACGATCGGGTTAGGAGGTTAGAGCGCGAATACATGATGGGAAGTGGAGCACGGAAGCCCAACAACGCTACATCAGGTACTTTTAGTACGAAATTATATGTTGTTCGTTTGTAATAACATGCGGTATGTGCGTAAGTCTTAGCTAAACTTTATTCTCCGTTGGAGATGATTCGTAGCAAGCGGGCGGTTTACGTTTATGGTTCCGGTTTGCTCTCAATAGAGTGTATAAGTGGTGTGTTGTGCCTTGACCCTATGGTGCGAATCCTTGGGTGCTTAAGCATTTTGGTTGGTATCGGGTCGTTAAGCTTGTTCGAGTGAGACCCTTAAGGTCTCAATTGTGTTATGCATGTTATTGATATGGGTGACGTTCCTAATGGAAGTACACTATGGTGACGTTGGATTGTCGGGCGAAGGGCGTAAGACTTGGCGTAACCAAGCATTCCTTAGTATTTGGGAAATGTTTCTACCAATCCATGGAAATGAGTTTTGGTGTTCGGATGTTAGAGCATGTTCGCTCTCGTGTTGAAGTTGATGAACCATGAGGTTCGACGGGTGGGATGAAACCTGAGAAATCGAGTGTTTTGGATCACGATGTATGTTAGTAAAGGAGTCTACGTGACACGACATTAGGTGCCTCTTTTATACCTACTAGTGTGGTGTTCGACTCCGATTATGTTGCGGTTACATTGTACTTAGGGTACCGAAGTGAAACCCTTAGTTACATGAGTGACCGGGTGAAGTTTGACAAGCTATAGCAATTGGATGATTGCGAGAGTAGAGCTGTGTAATTTGCGGTACACTTTTCGTTCGAAGTGTTAAGGATTGGTTGAAATCCTTCGTGTGCCGAAGATTGGAGCGAGATGTAGTGATGGGTTGTGTGAACCCAATTATTGGTAAAGTCTACCTTTGGTAGCATTGTACGGGTGTACGATATGCGGTTATGGAACGCAATTCCAAGTGGGGTAGTTACACTCCCGCACAAGGAGGTTTTAGTGTGAGATTTCGGACAATGCTTATGGTAGATCCGAAATTTGTGTCGGGACCTAGATTTTGTCGATTTGTGGTAGAGTACAATTTAGGTTAAATTGTACCTATGATTTTGGATTTGAATTATCACCAAGGTGGTAATGTGGTAAACCTCGTTGAGAGATAATGGACGGGTATGGTGAGCAAGGTGAAATCCCTCGGTTAAGGGATGTGCGTGGTGGATTATCTTATAGAGAATTATTGTTTTGTGCCTATGTTCGATATAGGTGGTTCTTGCTCGATTGTGTGGATGGTTAGTGGTATCCGTTAGGGTTCACTATAGTGTAGCAGAGCGCGATGTTGCACTACTAGTTGTTCGAGGCCAAAAGTGCGTATGTGATTGATGAAGCATGACCTTCGGGGTCTGCTGACTTCATTATGAGATCGTTGATTGGTGAAGCATGACTTTCGGGGTCCGCTGACTTCATCATGAGATCGTTGATTGGTGAAGCATGACTTTCGGGGTCCGCTGACTTCATCATGAGATCGTTGATTGGTGAAGCATGACTTTCGGGGTCCGCTGACTTCGTCATGAGATCGTTGATTGGTGAAGCATGACTTTCGGGGTCCGCTGACTTCATCATGAGATCATTGATTGGTGAAGCATGACCTTCGGGGTCCGCTGACTTCATCATGGGATCGTTGATTGGTGAAGCATGACCTTCGGGGTCCGCTGACTTCATCATGGGAGTAGTGATATATCGGTGAAGCATGACCGTTGATGGGGTCCGCTGACTTCATTCGGTGTTGAGTGATCTATCGGTTGTTTTATACACCGATGGTGGGGTCGTAAGGACCGTGTAGTGTGATCTATCGGTTGTTTTACACACCGATGGTGGGATCGTGAGGACCATGTTGTGTGATTAGTGATTGCGATAGCCGTGTTTCGCTCACATGTTGTTACGGGTGTGACAATAGTCGATTTTGTACACCTTAGGATTAGCGTTGCCATAGTCGTTTTGGGCACTTTTGGTTTTAGCCGTTGCTTATGATGTTAGGATAGTGGCGTATTGGTTGTATTGCGCACTACAAAGGATGTTTAGTGGTAAGTGTAATCTGTAAGGATTCATGTGGTTCGATCTTCAACGTTCGGATTGTTGACTTTAGGTTGAGACTTGGTCGTTTTTAGCGTTGTCCTTGGTAAAGGTACGCTAAGGAATTGATATCTCAGTACAAGATGGGTTGAGTTTTTCCCGATATGGGGACTTGAGCAGGTTTTAGTGCTAGGATTGTGGTTTTGATAAATCGCGGGTGACGATTTTAGTGGTTAAAGGTGATTCATTGGGAAGAATTGTCTAGGAAAGTTCGGATTGGAACTTAGGATTGAGGGCCGTTGAGTAGTTCCGGATTGGTTAAGTGGAGAAGATCATGAGGAAGTGATCAAGTTTAAGTGGGGGAGAGTTGTAAGACCCAAATATTTATTGTACATAATGTATTTATGGTGTACGATGCGTGTATGAAGTGTACGAAGCACGTAAGTGTTGCTTGCTCGAACGTCGAAGGAGACTGGACGTTGTCTGAAGTGACAAGGTGTGTACGTATCTTTTCAACCCCAAATAAAGTTTGAGTTGATGTTTCAAAGCCTTACCATTGGAAAGAAAATCTTATTACGTTTCCAACGATATTTGATTCATCGAAAACGGAGCTACGGTCAAAAAGTTATGGCCAAAACAAGAAACTGAAAACTGACCTGAAGGTTGGAGCGGCGCTCCACCTTATGGAGCGACGCTCCGATCCTGTCTGATGTAATTTTCAGCTTTTTTAAAAGGTTTAAATGAGGGGTACTTTGGTCTTTTCATTTAGGGTCGGTTTAGGGTCACCAAAACTGATCTAGAACTCCATTGGAGCTCATTTCTCACCCACACAAACACTCTCATCCATATCTAGAGAGAGAGGAAGGGTTCTAGAGTGAGAGAGCTTGAATTGGAGAAGAAGGAGTTGGATTCTCACCAAAGCTCGGGTTTTAAAGTTGTTCTACTTGTCAACGGCATCATTTTGGTGGTATTGGTAAGTTCAAACTCCGAATTACATTTGTTAGATTTGATATTCAAGTTAGGGTTTGAGTTTGATTTGTTGTGAAACCCTCTTAGATGAAGAAATGGGTTTATGGTGACTAGTTATTCTTGTCACTTGGCGGGTTTTGGGTTGGTTGACGATTTGGCCTTGATTAGGCTTTAATCTTGAGTTTAATCACTAGGTTTAGTGATTATGGAAGTGTTGGAACCACTTTAGGTGAATTTGGGTTGACTAATTTTGACTAGAGTCAAAATTAGGGTTTGGTGATGATTATGACTCAATTGTCAATTTAATAAGGTTTATAAACTTAAAATGGATTAAGTTGAAGCATAGAACCGAGTTAAATATGTTTTGGTGTCAAAACTTGTTAATGGCGTGATATTGACTTCTTATGGGTCAAATTAGGGTGTAAGTGTCATTTTGGGCAAGATAGGTGTTTAACACCTATGATTGGGTTTAATTAGCGTGTTGGGACCATTCTCACTTGTGTTAGTGATTATTGGTTAATTTTGGGTGCGGTTTGTACTTGGAAGTGCATTTGAGTCGAAATTGCACTAAGTGTCAATTGGGTTGGTTTGTAAGTCAACCCTAATTGTGTTACTTGTTATGTGATAAATGGAATAGGTACATTCCATCGGCGATTTCGGATTTTGTTTTGGCATCCATCAAGACTTCAAGGTGAGTGTTAATATCCTATGTGCATATGTATGTGTAGGATGGGTGCGGGTCGGGTGAAGTGGTTCTCGGTTATAGAACTCACTTCACATATAGGTAGATTTGATGGACTTGTGTATAGGCCCAATTAGCACGGATGTGCGTTTTGGTTGACCACCTTTGGTGAGGTACACGTTTTGTGTGTACATTATCACACGTGGATGTGAATTGGATAACCCCAATGGCGAAGGGTTGATATTGAATTGTGATGTGTTTAATTTTATGAATGGATATGTGTTGTCCAAGTTAGTGATATATGTGTTGTACGCTGACGGTTTTATGAATGGATATGTGTTTTCCAAGTTAGTGATATATGTGTTGTACTCTAACAGTTTTATGAATGGATATGTGTTGTCCAAGTTAGTGTTATATGTGTTGTACTCTAACGGTTTTATGAATGGATATGTGTTGTCCAAGTTAGTGATATATGCGTTGTACGCTAACGGTTTCATGAACGGATATGTGTTGTCCAAGGGTTAGTGATATATGTGTTGTACACTAACGGTTGTTACGAACACCGATGGGAAATTTGAGTACCATTCCTTTGTACGATTGGTTAACCTTGGGCGGTTTTACGCTCTGTTATATATATGTTAATGTATTGTTGTGATGTAGCTAATACTCCGGGTGTATCTTATTGGCGTTGTTCACATCGTCTTTGGTGACTTACTTTATGGTTGTTGTTACTAGCTTGTTGCTTAGTGATTATACGGTATGCTTAGCTTAGCTTAGCTTGCCTTTATGCTTGGATGCTCCGGTATGCGGTATTTGATTATTTGTGTGGCGTGTCCATTTTATGCATATATATGTAGGTAGTATATTTTCACTCACTAAGCATTAGTGATAATGCTAAAAACGAACATATATTTCATAGCATTATCCCTCAAGAAAGACAAGTTTTTAGTTGCAATTGTTCTATTTACAAGTGATATTCGTTTAAATAATAAAAGGTGAAGACAAAAGATAGATTCGACGAATTGAAGACGCAAACGACCAAAAAGCTCAAAAGTACAAAATACAATCAAAGAGGTTCCAATTATTGATAAGAAACGTCTCGAAATTACATGAGTACAAGATTCAAAACGCAAAGTACAAGATATAAAATAGTACGCAAGGACGTTCAAAAATCCGGAACCGGGACATGAGTCAACTCTCAACGCTCGACGCAACGGACTAAAAATTACAAGTCAACTATGCACATAAATATAATATAATATTTATATAATTCTTATAATTATTTATATATTATATTTATATTTAAATCCGTCGGCAAGCTAGGAGCCAAGGCTTTGTGAGCTGGATTTGATATCTCCGCGACTCGCGGAGTTTGAGGAACGAGAGGGTCGCGACTCGCGGAGCCCTAAAAAATGAAACTGCCTATAAAAGCAAACGCAGTTTGATCGATCAATATATCCATAATCTATCTCTCTCTCTCTCTCTCTCAATATATACGTAATATATATATATATATATTTTAATTTTAATTTTAATTTTAATTCTAATAATAAGGGTATGTTAGCGAATGTTGTAAGGGTGTAAGTCAAAATTCTGTCCGTGTAACGCTACGCTATTTTTAATCATTGTAAGTTATGTTCAACCTTTTTACATTAATGTCTCGTAGCTAAGTTATTATTATGCTTATTTAATCCGAAGTAATCATGATGTTGAGCTAAAAATATTAAAATTGAGTAATTGGACTTTGTACCATAATTGGGGTTTGGACAAAAGAACAACACTTGGGGAAATTAGACTATGGGCTATTAATGTGCTTTATATTTGTTTAACTAAATGATAGTTTGTTAATTTTAATATAAAGATTTACAATTGGACGTCCCTATAAATAACCATATACACTCAATCGGACACGATGGGCGGGGTATTTATATATACGAATAATCGTTCATTTAACCGGACACGCGAATGGATTAATAGCCACTAGAATTATTAAAACAGGGGTGAAATTATGTACAAGGACACTTGGCATAATTGTTAACAAAGTATTAAAACCTTGGGTTACACTCAGTCGACATCCTGGTGTAATTATTAAACAAAGTATTAAAATCTTGTTACAGTTTAAGTCCCCAATTAGTTGGAATATTTGACTTCGGGTATAAGGATAATTTGACGAGGACACTCGCACTTTATATTTATGACTGATGGACTGTTATGGACAAAAACCAGACGGACATATTAAATAATCCAGGACAAAGGACAATTAACCCATGGGCATAAAACTAAAATCAACACGTCAAACATCATGATTACGGAAGTTTAAATAAGCATAATTCTTTTATTTCATATTTAATTTCCTTTATTTTATATTTAATTGCACTTCTAATTATCGCATTTTTATTTATTGTTATTGTATTTAATTGCACTTTTAATTATCGTACTTTTTAATTATCGCAAGTTTATTTTATCGCACTTTTATTATTCGCAATTTCATTATCGTTATTTACTTTACGCTTTAAATTAAGTCTTTTATTTATTAAATATTTTACATTTTGTTTTAACTGCGATTAAAGTTTTAAAATCGACAAACCGGTCATTAAACGGTAAAAACCCCCTTTATAATAATAATATTACTTATATATATATTTGTATTTTTATAAATTAAACTAATATAGCGTTAAGCTTTGATTAAAAGATTTTCCCTGTGGAACGAACCGGACTTACTAAAAACTACACTACTGTACGATTAGGTACACTGCCTATAAGTGTTGTAGCAAGGTTTAAGTATATCCATTCAATAAATAAATAAATATCTTGAGTAAAATTGTATCGTATTTAATAGTATTTCCTTGTAAAATTTAGTAGTATTTTATACCCCTTAGCTTTAACTATCAAGTATTTTTGGCGCCGCTGCCGGGGACAATCTAGCTTAAAAGCCGGAAGCGCAACGCTAATAAATATATATAAAAAAAATTTATTTTTAGTTTACTTTTATAAAAAGACGCTTTTGTAAAAATACGTTTTAAATATTCGAAAACATGAAAAGAAAAACAAAAATATAATATTTTTAAGAGTTTGTTAAATATTTAAGTTTTATAAAGTTTCTTTATTTTTATTTTATAAAAATATAAGTTTTATTTAAATATTTTGTTTTTATTTAAAACATAAAATCAAAAACCGAAAAAAAAATTATATATAAATCTAGTTTTAAGATTTTTATTTATAAAATTGTAACATATTTTTATTTCTATTCTAGTTTTTAAAATATAAGTTTTATTAAATTTATATAAATATTTTAATTAAATTAAAAACAGAAAAATATAATTTAAAAAAAATAATTTAATTACGTCGAAACGTGTCAACCGAAACAGCCTGTCATCCGGAATTTCGAACCCCGCGACTCGCGGAGGTTTTTGCCACGTGGAACCGCGACTCGCGGAGGAAACCTGACAAAGGTACACAGAACCCTAATCAGGCATTAATTACGGGTTTTTATTTTTATTATTTAAATTTAACCCTAATTAGGTTTAATTATTTTAATTAATTTAGTTTAGTTTATTTATTATTTTGTATTTTTAGTTAAATTAGTTTAATTAAAATTTAAAATTAATAGTTTTATAAAATAAATAATATAAAAATAATATTTTTATAAAAATTGTAATTTTTACAACTTTTAGTATATTTTTATATTTTGTCCCTTTTTAATTGTTTTAGCGTAATATTTGTGTTTTTCGTTCATATTTAGTTTTAAACATAGTTTTTGCCATTGTTATTTTTACTTCTAGATTTTTAGGCATTGCAGTAAAATTCCTTAAGTGCTTTTTCTTTAGACTAAGATTTAGGTGCTTTAGAATTTTGCGACGCCTTTTTAAGATTTAATACCTTTTTAAGATATTGCCATTTGGGATATAGTTTTACTTGTAAGCTTTAATATTTTTCGACGCCTTTTACCTATGTATCAATTATCATTCCAATTAGTAATCTCAATTTGCGATTATAATTTTAAGTTAGTGATAGTAATAAGGTTGGGTTAGTCGAGTGTTTTTAAGTTTTATAGTCATTCTCTGTTTCTTTCATTTTTCGACGCCTTTTTCAATTTTTTTTTTTCTTTTTCGACCTTTTTCGACGCGCTCTTTTTCTTTATTATTTCTCGCTATTCAAGTTTTTAGGACATAGATTTTTATTCTACTTCTTATCTAAATTTCTTAAAATTACGAAAATTTATTTTAAGTGGTTAAATTGATAGACATCAAAATTTTCTGGTTCGTAGTAATAGTTGGATTTGTACGTGGACCGGGTTATTGGAGCCAAACAGTCCTAAATTATATTGAGACCAAATGCATCCTGCCCCTCTGCTGCATCTTTTGGCTATTCGAAACGTGGGCAAAATCAGAAAAGTCTATTAATTAGATAACTTATATAATTTTTCTTTCCTTTTAAAAACTAATAGGATATTCAGTGAATGCACCGAGCAAGACGTTCACCACCTTTTGTACGTTCACCACCTGTAACTCGATCAAGACATCTAGCAAATATTACCGCCGTTGATTTTTCTTTAGAATCGTCATCCAGTCGACCAAGTACTCCAATTCAAATTTCCGATAATCCATTTTTTGAACCCTACCTCACAATTGAGAATCCGGAGAATATTCAGGGATAATTCATAGATCCTGAACCACTAAACTTTCCCCCGGAAACACCAATCATTCAAACAGAGATTGTTGAGGAACGAACCATTAAATCAGAATCCTCTAGTGATTCCGATTCAACAAATTCAATTATGGAGAATCTGGAACCTTTAAGTATGGAAGACCGAATGAGAGCTAAACGCACTGGCCAAGGTCACGCAATTTCTCATCCAGACATTAATGCGCCAGATTATGAAATCAAAGGACAAATTCTACACATGGTGACTAATCAATGCCAATTTAGTGGTGCGCCGAAGGAAGATCCAAATGAACATCTTCGTACCTTTAATAGGATCTGCACACTATTTAAAATCCGAGAAGTGGAAGATGAACAAATATATCTCATGTTATTTCCCTGGACTTTAAAGGGAGAAGCCAAAGATTGGTTGGAATCGTTACCTGAAGGGGCGATTGATACATGGGACGTTTTAGTTGAAAATTTTCTTAGACAATTCTTTCCGGCATCTAAAGCCGTAAGACTTCAAGCAGAAATTGTTACGTTTACACAGAAGCCAAATGAAACTCTATATGAGGCGTGGACAAGATTTGGAAAGTGATTGAGAGGATGTCTGCAACATGGTTTAGACACTTGTCAAATAGTACAAATATTCTACCAAGGATGCGACGCCACTACAAGAAAAGACATAGATATAGCAGCTGGTGGTTCCATTATGAAGAAAACCGCAACTGACGCTTACAAAATTATTGATAACACTGCTTCCCACTCACATGAGTGGCACCAAGAAAAAGATATCGTTAGATCATCTAAAGCAGCTAGAGCCGATTCTAGCCATGACTTTGATTCCATTTCTGCAAAGATAGATGCTGTTGAGAGACGAATGGAAAAGATGACTAAAGATATCCACTCAATACGAATTAGTTGTGAGCAGTGTGGAGGACCACATTTGACAAAAGATTGTCTCAGTATTGAACCAACAATGGAACAAAGAGAAAATGTTTCATACATGAACCAAAGGCCCGGAAATAATTATCAGAATAATTATCAACAGCCAAGACCGATTTACAATCAAAATCAGAATTATAACCGAAATAATCCATACAACAACCAACAAGGTCCTAGCAATAAACAAGTATCCAATAATACTTACAACCAGCAAAGACCTAATTTTCAAAACAAACCACAACCCGATGATAAAAAGCCGAATTTAGAAGATATGATGACGAAGCTAGTTGAAACTCAAACTCAGTTTTTCACATCTCAGAAACAAACTAATGAACAAAATGCTCAAGCATTTAGAAATCAACAAGCTTCTATTCAAAATCTGGAACAAGAAGTAAGTAACCTAGCAAGGTTAATAGGTGAAAGAAAATCGGGAAGTTTACCTAGTGATACAAATGCAAACCCCCGGAATGAAACAGCTAAAGCCATTACCACAAGAAGTGGTACAACACTTAAACTACCTGAAATACCTGTAACTTCTGATGAAGCTATTCCTACTCCACAAGAACCACAATCTGAACAAGATAAGGAAAAAGAACCGGTAGTTGAAAAGGTTAATGAAGATAACACAGTTAAGGCTAAACCTTATGTTAAACCATACCAACCACCACTTCCTTACCCGAGTAAAATGAAAAAAGAAAGACTTGAAGCCGAGCAATCCAAATTCTTGGATATGTTTAAACAGATAAATGTAAATCTTCCTTTCATTGATATGATTTCAGGAATGCCTAGATATGCTAAATTCTTGAAAGATCTAATCACAAATAGAAAGAAAATGGAAGAACTCTCGGCCGTTACTATGAATGCTAATTGTTCAGCAGTGCTGTTGAATAAGATACCAGAAAAATTATCTGATCCAGGAAGTTTCACAATTCCATGTTTTCTGGGTAGTCTTAGTTCAATAGAAGCATTGGCAGACTTAGGTGCTAGTATAAATTTAATGCCGTATTCACTATACGCTAAACTAGACCTTGGAGAATTGAAACCAACAAGAATAAGCATACAACTAGCCGATAGATCAATAAAATATCCTAGAGGGATAATGGAGAACATGCTAGTTAAAGTTGGTACTTTAGTATTTCCAGTAGATTTTGTTGTTCTGGACATGGAAGAAGATTCTCAAGTTCCTCTCATATTAGGAAGACCATTCTTAAACACGGCTAAAGCAATGATAGACGTGTTTGGTAAGAAACTGACCCTAAGTATAGAGGATGAGAGTGTTACCTTTTCAGTTGATAGAGCAATGCAACAACCGCAATCTGCAGATGATACATGTTATTATATTCAAACTATAGATTCACATGCAGAATTGTTAGAAGAATTTCCAGAATTACAAGGAACAGGAGAATGTTCTTTAGGAGAAGGTAATGAACCAATTGATGAAGCTGAAATATTAGCTACACTAATGGCTAATGGATATGAACCAACAACAGAAGAAATTCAAATGCTAAAAGAAGAAGACAGATATCGATATAAATCATCGATAGAAGAACCACCGACATTAGAGTTAAAGCCACTTCCAAACCATTTGGAATACGCTTATTTACATGGTGAATCTGAATTACCTGTAATAATATCGTCTTCTCTTACTAAAAATGAGAAATCACAACTCATTTCTGTGTTGAAAGCTCATAAACCAGCTATTGCATGGAAGATTCATGATATAAAAGGAATAAGTCCTTCGTATTGCACACATAAAATCCTTATGGAAGAAGGTCATAAAACGTATGTGCAACGCCAACGAAGACTAAATCCGAATATGCAAGATGTAGTAAAAAAAGAAATTATTAAACTTCTAGACGCAGGTTTAATTTATCCAATTTCTGATAGTCCATGGGTAAGCCCAGTTCAATGCGTGCCTAAGAAGGGTGGCATGACTGTCATTACAAATGAGAAAAATGAGCTTATTCCTACTAGGACTGTAACAGAATGGCGTGTTTGTATTGATTATAGAAAATTAAATGACGCCACCAGAAAAGATCACTTTCCCTTACCTTTCATTGATCAAATGTTGGAAAGGCTAGCCGGAAATAGTTACTATTGTTTTCTTGATGGATTTTTCGGATATTTTCAAATTCCAATAGCACCCGAAGATCAAGAGAAAACCACGTTCACGTGCCCTTATGGTACTTTTGCTTACAAACGCATGCCATTTGGACTTTGCAACGCTCCTGCAACCTTTCAAAGGTGTATGATGGCGATTTTTCACGACATGATAGAAGAATGCATGGAAGTTTTCATGGATGACTTTTCAGTCTTCGGTGATACTTTTGAAACATGTCTAGCTAATCTTGAACGAATGCTGATTAGATGCGAACAATCAAATCTAGTTCTTAATTGGGAGAAATTCCATTTCATGGTTAAAGAAGGCATCGTTCTTGGACATAAAATTTCAAAAGAAGGAATTGAAGTGGATAGAGCTAAAGTAGATGTAATTGCTCAACTTCCACATCCCACCAATGTTAGAGGAGTTAGGAGTTTTCTAGGGCATGCCGGTTTTTACCGACGTTTCATAAAAGATTTTTCTAAAATTGCAACTCCTATGAATAAACTCCTAGAAAAGGATGCTCCATTCATCTTTTCAAATGAATGCATCAAATCTTTTAATATTCTTAAAGAGAAACTTACTAATGCGCGGATCATGATAACACCAAATTGGAATCTACCGTTTGAACTTATGTGAGATGCAAGTGATTTTGCAATGGGAGCCGTTTTAGGACAAAAGATTGAAAAAAGATTTCAACCTATATATTATGCTAGTAAGACGTTACAAGGAGCACAAACGAATTACACAACTACTGAAAAAGAACTCCTTGCTATTGTCTTTGCTTTTGACAAATTTCATTCATATCTCGTTCTAGCAAAAACAGTGGTCTATACCGACTATTCTGCTCTTAGATACCTATTTTCAAAACAAGATGCCAAACCAAGATTAATCCGTTGGATCTTACTCTTACAAGAGTTCGATATTGAAATCCGAGATAAAAGAGGAGCAGAAAATCTCGCCGCTGATCATCTTTCTCGTCTTGAAAATCCCGAATTAGAAGTTCTAAATGAATCGGCCATACAAGACAGCTTTCCTGATGAATATCTATTGAAGATAGATTATAATGAAATTCCATGGTTTGCAGACTATGCAAACTACTTAGTATGTGGATTCCTTGAAAAAGAATTATCGTACCAAAAACGAAAGAAATTCTTCAGTGATATAAAACACTATTTCTGGGAAGATCCACATTTGTTTAAAAGTTGTCCAGATGGAATAATACGCCGATGTGTATTTGGAGATGAAGCTAGTAAAATTTTTAACCATTGTCACACAGGACCAACAGGAGGGCATTATGGGCCTCAACTAACAGCAAGAAAAGTTTATGATGCTGGATTCTATTGGCCTACAATTTACAAAGACGCACACCTTCTTTACAAATCATGTGATGCTTGTCAAAGGGCCGGAAAAATAAGTCAACGTGATGAAATGCCACAAAATGTCATTCAAGTATGTGAAGTATTTGACATTTGGGGTATTGACTTTATGGGTCCATTTCCAAAATCTCATAATAATCTCTATATTCTCGTAGCCATTGATTATGTATCTAAATGGGCGGAAGCACAAGCTCTCCCAACTAACGATGCACGAGTTGTAGTCAACTTTTTAAAACGGCTTTTTGCAAGGTTTGGAATACCGAAAGCTTTAATAAGTGATCGGGGAACTCATTTCTGTAACAATCAACTTGAGAAAGTTCTCAAAAGATATGGAGTAACTCATAAAATCTCCACCGCATATCATCCACAAACAAGTGGACAAGTTGAAAATACCAACCGAGCTTTAAAACGTATTCTAGAGAAAATCGTAGGATCAAATCCGAAGGAATTGTCCATTAAATTGGAGGATGCACTCTGGGCTTTTAGAACAGCCTACAAAACTCCAATTGGAACCACACCTTTTAGACTTGTTTATGGAAAAGCATGTCATCTTCCAGTAGAAATTGAACACAAAGCATTTTGGGCTTTGAAGACATGTAATCTTGATTTACATGAAGCTGGACGTCTACGGTTAAGTCAACTAAACGAATTAGAAGAATTAAGACATGAAGCATACGAAAATTCATTAATCTATAAGGAAAGAACGAAGAAATGGCATGATAAAAGAATCAGAAGTTCAAAAGAATTTAAAGAAGGAGACAGAGTTCTTCTTTTCAATTCACGATTCAAGCTATTTCCTGGAAAATTGAAATCAAGATGGTCTGGACCATTCATAGTCAAACGAGTTTTCCCATACGGAACGATAGAATTAATAAATTCAAATGGGATTGAATTTAAGGTTAATGGTCACAGAGTTAAACATTACATAGATAGTCCAATGGAAGTTGACAATGAAGTTAATCACAATTTCGATACCACAGCTAACTAAGTGTGGGGAGAATCAAGTCTTTTAAAGGATAATATGTATTTCTGTTAGAGTTAGATTTTTTGTTTTCGTGTAGTTCTCGAAAATGGAACCCGAATGGTCTTTCCCTAGCAGACCCTAAAGAACTAGTCTTCTCCCCCATTCTGAATTTTTATTTTTTTTTAGGTTTTTACGAAATGAAGACTTCATGTGAACTAAACCATGGTCTAATGCTACACGCTTTGATCACTAAACGTAATAATGACACACTTCCGAGTGAAATAGTATCATTAATCAGAGAAAGATTGGACGGAGTAAGAAAAGAATCCAGATGCGAAGATAATAAGTTACAATTTGGTAAAGGAAAATCAAAATCCGCAGTGAAAAGAAGAGCACGACACCTAGAAAGATGTCACAAATGCGGAAAATGGTCACATGGAGGTAAATGTTCAAATAATCAAACCTATTCAAACACCGAATTTGTTACTTTATGCAGAGACGGACCGTTCATATGTTTAGAAGAAAAAACACTGAATGCTCGAGGTTACGCCTATGTAGCCATGGAAAATCAATTAAACCGACTATCTTATGAATGGGATAGATCATATCACTAAGAATACTATCTCACAAGTAAGTCTGTACAGTTTTTATTTTTTTATTTTTATTTTAACCTTTTGATAATAAACGCTAATTTGTTCGCTATAAAGTATTAAATTGGTATTGAATAAAATTAGGTTTGGCGACCGAAATTATTGATATCATTCAAAAATTTATTACATCACGGCGAAATTTAACGTTTATTCTTAAGGTATAAATATCTTTCATCAATCAACCCAAAATATTTCAAAAATCCGTCATGAGTTAAATTAGGTCATGGAACCGAAATTACTTTACCAAAAAGAGGGGCGTATGTTTTTGATAATATTTGATTGATTAAAGTGGGATAAAAAGCCAAAAAGATTTTTAATTTTATTTTTACCATGTTTTAAAATTAATATATAAAAATTAAAATAATATTGTAAACTTTTTAAATCAATATATTTAAAATTGTAAATATTTGAAAATTTAATCTTTTTAATATAAGTTTGTATGTATAAAAACAAAAATATAATATAAGTTTGGTGTGAATTTATAATATGAATTTTTAATTAAGTTTGGTGTGAATTTTTAATTTTATGCATTTTAAATTTAAGTTTGGTGTGAATTTAAAAACAAAAATTTACTTTATGTCGCTAAGTTAAAAATATGATTTTTAAAATTCGTCGTAAGTTGAAGACTAGGTCTTTGAACCGAAATTGCTTTACCCGAGGGAGGGACGAGAACTTTTATTATCATTATTTTTAATCTTATTGAATTAAAGTATGCCAAAAACATTAAAAAACCTAAAAATCTTAGCTTGTAAAACAATCAGTACAAAAAGACAAATTTTAAAATTTTGTCGAAGGACGGACTAGGACATCGATCCGAAACGACCTCGTCCTAAAACAAAGGAAAACAAAATTTCAAATTTATTTTATATTTGTTTTATAAGTTAAGATTTATATAAAAAAAAAAGCACCGCGACTCGCTAAGTTTGATGGGCAAAATCACCGCGACTCGCGGAGTTCAGAAATTACAGAAAAAAATAAAAACGCTGGAATCAGCTCAGTTCACACACAACACCCACATAAACTGCGAAAAATACCGAAAAATTACTCCCAAAATCGAATTTTTTCACCGAAAATCATCAAATCTTTTACTAAAATCATGTTGAGAAGGATGCTATCAAGGAATTACTCAAGAAAAACGGTAGATTTCTACACCTAAACACCATTTAATCCGAAAATTAGTGTTCTTGAGCAATTTTTTCCCCAATTCGATTTTAATGCTTTTTAGTGTAATTATGCTTAAATTGCTTGTGTATTATGCTTGTATAACCTAGATTGATGCTATTTAACATGATTAGAAGCCTTAAACTTCAAATTTTGGGTAATCTAGGGTTTGTGTTCTTGAGCAAATTTGGGGCTTTTTGATATAAACAGGTTATGGCCGATTTTTGTCATGAATTGTTGCTAAATTAAGTGGTGTAACATGTTTAGGTAGTTAAATGATCCAAACTTTGAGCCTAAGCATGATTTTGAGAATTAAAGTGGACTTTTTCAAGTCTAAAATTCATGAACTTGATTTTTGAGAGATAATGCCATTTGAAACTTGTTTAATTGCTAGTAATGATTATTTTGACATGTTATTTGAGTTGAATGCTTATGAACTTGGTGAACATTTTCGTATATGCTTATTTAAAAAAGTGTAGATTTGATAAAAATATGAAAATGAGCTTAAGTTTGATATAAATTGAACATGTCATTGTAATTATTTTGATTGATGATTTTGCTGACACTAATGCATATTTGGATGCACAAAAATTGTGTTTGATGTGTTTTGCAGACTGAAAGGGGTGAATCTTCATCCCAAGCTCGCAATGCTCCTGCTGAGAATACGGAACAACAGGAGGTGGATAACTACTACAAACAAGATATACCTCATCCAGTCATGACATTTTCAGATATGCACTTGGAAGATTTGCACCCGAACTTGAGATTTGACAGACGTTGGATAGATTATCCAAAATACCAAAGGGGTTTGCATACTCTTCATTCTAAAGCTGTTGAAGTACCTAGGGTAATAGAATGGGCACCGTTAGAAGCTGTAGAATTAGCCGGGCCAATTAGGGAATTACTTACACAGAGGTATGGTAATTCTACTTTTAACGATTGGGTACGTTTATTCAACATGCGTAGACCTGTATATAAAGTATGGTGTGAAGAATTATTGTGTAGTATAGAAATAAATGATCGGGTAGTTAGTTTAACCGATCGATCTTTTATTTGATTTTTGTTAGGAGGTTCGATGCGCCACATGTCTTTACTAGACATGGCTCAGGCTTTACGTATATATACGCCTGAGGAGTTAGCATCTGTCGATTGTAGATGGTTGATACTAAATGGTAGAAAGATAGACGAAAATTTTGATACGCATGGTGTATGGAGTCAAATGACTAGCCATCACCGATTTAAAGGGGGAAATTACTCTTATTTGGATATAGATAGAGCAGAGTTAAGAGTAATTCATAGGTTTTTACCACATGTGTATTCGAGACCCACAAAGCGCTGTAAGTATACCTTATTGTGTGGGTTATTATTTATCAGCTATGGTTAGGGGGATGAGACCGCATAGCATAATAGGAGGTGGTATATTTATTACTTTGATTGTTGAATATCTCGGTGTGGATATAAGTCGGGGGGGATTATTAGTCGAAGAACCAGAACCCCGCGATACAATAGGTTTAAATGTATACCATGGTGCGAAGGTTTTGAAGAGGCGAAATAACGCCGCAGTACAATACCATGGTAGACATCCACAGGTTGAGAGAAACCAACAGCCAGGTAATGTGGGAGGGGGAAATGAAATGACAGAAATGCAAAGGTTTAAAGCTTCACAAGAGTATGAAAATGCTAGACATAGAGCATTTGAAGATTGACAAGTTCATCAAAACCAAATCATAGCTCATTGCCAACATGTAGGTAGAAACTATATTCCTACTCCATCGCCCGTATTTCCTCATTGGTCTATAGAGATCCAACCACTGTATCCTACATATAACTCAGCCGAAGCATTTTATAACACATATGGTTATGCATGGAACCCCTACTGGTATCAGTATCATCCCTAGTCTACTTAGTTTTATTTATTTTATAATTTGTAATGTTGATACATTTAATACTTATGTTGGAATTGTATTAGTTTTTATAATTTACTAATTTTTATTTTTAGATTTTAATAATGTTTGAATGTGGGGTAATATACCAAACTTCAAAAATATGTATATATGTTTGCAGTTTATCTTATGTACACAACAGGGTAAAACAACGCATTTTCAAAGACTGGCATTAAGTTCAGCAAAAGCAACTAATTTTGACGACAAGATGCAAAATATATGTGAAATAACAACAAGACGGAATGAACAAATGATGTACACCATTTATCATTCAACACAAACAACAATATATTTGGAAACTTTGGTAAAATTTAATCATTTCTGCGCTAATCACCCTCAATAATTTAAATTGTTACTGATTTCTTGCAAATGAGGGCATTGCAAGATCTTAAGTGTGGGAAGGGGTTAAATTCTTTCGGATTTTTAAAAATTTTTATCTTAAACACTTGGTTACCATTAAAAATACTAGTAAAGCAGTAGTTGTATTAGAATCTAGTGCTCTCTGATAATAAAGAACAGCCCTAGTCTTATATACTGACTACCCAATTCTAGTAAAATTTTTCAAAATTTTCAATTAAATGAACTCAAAATCATGTTTATACATATTTATGAATGATAAAATTAGGTATTAACACCGAAATTATTGTTACCTCGGAAATGACATAAATTGAGAAACAAACCAAAATATTAAAATTCATTTAAAATGGAATAGAGGACAATAAAAAGGAAAATAAAAGCCAAGTGTGAGAAAAATTACCAAGTTATCTTAAACATATGTCACATATTTTTGTAACAAATAATTGAAAATACTTTTGTTTTGGACTAAATCAACTGTTTTACCCGATTTACTGTAATGAAAGATGGATTTACACGATGAATCAATTCCATTAAAAGGAAGTAAAGTCTTTCAAAAAAGACACGCGCTTCTTGATTTAGGTCATGAAGTTGTCGTCCAGACCAGCTGTAGGTTGATGAAAAATCTAGAAAAGTCATCTCTAAAATCAGCAGGAAATCCACGGACCTCAGCATAAAACAGGGTCGCCAAGTGGTCAGATTTATCCTAACTATGAGAAGGATTTATCTCGTACAATGGGGGGCACCGTGCAAATTAGCTTGATAAGACTAATGAATTAGATCTCCAGAAAGGATAATCTCCTTAAAAGATCAAAAATCAGCTTTTAAGACTGATATTACTCAATCCTAGAGATTGACCTTAAAGATTGAGAATTCAAACTCATGGAATTCAATGATATCTAAACTCGAGCTTGAACGAGAAAATATTTTGATCAAAAAGTTACAAACCGATTTGTTTTCTGAAAACTTATTTTCAATGCGTTCATTACCATTGAACGTAAAATCCTAGGAATTCACCTGGAATTCATTAGGTCACCTGAACCAAATCGGGTGTCAACCGTAAGAACGGTGGTTGCATAGCATGGTCAAAGACAGGACCTTGTGCCAGACCAAAAAATTATAAGGGTGAGCTTTACTATTGCTCCTACCAAGGATAGTAATTGCGTCCGACACGTTATAGACCATAATTAAAAGCATGTCAGGGGACATTGCCTTAACAGTTGCTTGTTCAACGCTTTCCTTTACAACCGGACGGTAGTTTACCAAAAGGTAATATACGGAGCAAGTATATTGGACGTGTTGCTTTCCTAATACAATGTTAGCAAGTGGGTGACACAAAACCACAAGTTTTAAGCTAAAATTTTCAAATCTGAAACCCACCAAACCCACAAAAAGAATTTGCAAACACCGGTGAAGGGTTATTCTGGAAAACTTATCTAGGGTAAAAACTAGATTTAATTTTCAAAAGATCAAATGTTTTCATAAAGATCCAATTTCCTTAATGTATCTAAATTTTTATAGTCATGTGAGACTGTAAACCATATCGTTACTACCATTATTTATACCGCCGTATAGAAATCACTGATGTACAAAGTGTGAAGAATAAAGAAGTGATTCTAGTATTTCAAGACTATATTGCTTGAGGACAAGCAACGCTCAAGTGTGGGAATATTTGATAATGCTAAAAACGAACATATATTTCAAAGCATTATTCCTCAAGAAAGACAAGTTTTTAGTTGTAATTGTTCTATTTACAAGTGATATTCGTTTAAATAATAAAAGGTGAAGACAAAAGACAGATTCGACGAATTGAAGACGCAAACGACCAAAAAGCTCAAAAGTACAAAATACAATCAAAGAGGTTCCAATTATTGATAAGAAACGTCTCGAAATTACAAGAGTACAAGATTCAAAACGCAAAGTACAAGATATAAAATAGTACGCAAGGACGTTCGAAAATCCGGAACCGGGACATGAGTCAACTCTCAACGCTCGACGCAACGGACTAAAAATTACAAGTCAACTATGCACATAAATATAATATAATATTTATAGAATTCTTATAATTATTTATATATTATATTTATATTTAAATCCGTCGGCAAGCTAGGAGCCATGGCTTTGTGAGCTGGATTTGATATCTCCGCGACTCGCGGAGTTTGAGGAATGAGAGGGTCGCGACTCGCGGAGCCCCAAAAAATGAAACTGCCTATAAAAGCAAACGCAGTTTGATCGATCAATATATCCATAATCTATCTCTCTCTCAATATATATGTAATATATATATATATATATATATATATATATATATATATATATATATATATATATATATATTTTAATTTTAATTTTAATTTTAATTCTAATAATAAGGGTATGTTAGCGAATGTTATAAGGGTGTAAGTCAAAATTCTGTCTGTGTAACGCTACGCTATTTTTAATCATTGTAAGTTATGTTCAACCTTTTTACATTAATGTCTCGTAGCTAAGTTATTATTATGCTTATTTAATCCGAAGTAATCATGATGTTGGGCTAAAAATATTAAAATTGTGTAATTGGGCTTTTTACCATAATTGGGGTTTGGACAAAAGAACGACACTTGTGGAAATTAGACTATGGGCTATTAATGGGCTTTATATTTGTTTAACTAAATGATAGTTTGTTAATTTTAATATAAAGATTTACAATTGGACGTCCCTATAAATAACCATGTACACTCAATCGGACACGATGGGCGGGGTATTTATATGTATGAATAATCGTTCATTTAACCGGACACGGGAATGGATTAATAGCCACTAGAATTATTAAAACAGGGGTAAAATTATGTACAAGGACACTTGGCATAATTGTTAACAAAGTATTAAAACCTTGGGTTACACTCAGTCGACATCCTGGTGTAATTATTAAACAAAGTATTAAAATCTTGTTACAGTTTAAGTCCCCAATTAGATGGAATATTTGACTTCGGGTATAAGGATAATTTGACAAGGACACTCGCACTTTATATTTATGACTGATGGACTGTTATGGACAAAAACCAGACGGACATATTAAATAATCCAGGACAAAGGACAATTAACCCATGGGCATAAAACTAAAATCAACACGTCAAACATCATGATTACGAATGTTTAAATAAGCATAATTCTTTTATTTCATATTTAATTTCCTTTATTTTATATTTAATTGCACTTCTAATTATCGCATTTTTATTTATTGTTATTGTATTTAATTGCACTTTTAATTATCGTACTTTTTAATTATCGCAAGTTTATTTTATCGCACTTTTATTATTCGCAATTTCATTATCATTATTTACTTTACGCTTTAAATTAAGTCTTTTATTTATTAAATATTTTACATTTTGTTTTAACTGCGATTAAAGTTTTAAAATCGACAAACCGGTTATTAAACGGTAAAAACACCCCTTTATAATAATAATATTACTTATATATATATTTGTATTTTTATAAATTAAACTAATATAGCGTTAAGCTTTGATTAAAAGATTTTCCCTGTGGAACGAACCGGATTTACTAAAAACTACACTACTGTACGATTAGGTACACTGCCTATAAGTGTTGTAGCAAGGTTTAAGTATATCCATTCAATAAATAAATAAATATCTTGAGTAAAATTGTATCGTATTTAATAGTATTTCCTTGTAAAATTTAGTAGTATTTTATACCCCTTAGCTTTAACTATCAATTAGCTTACCCTCTTGTTGTTTACATTTTTATAGATTTGCTTGGATGAGGTGGCTCGGGTAAGCGTGGGAACTAGTGGCTCGCGTAGTTGCTTTAGAGGCATGCTTTTGGATTCGATTAGGATTGGGTAGCGTATCCCCAATCGCCATGCTCGGCTTTATTTTGTATTAAAAATCATGTGGTTGAAAACTTGTATTTTGTACGAAAGTCGTAAAACGGCCGATGTGGGCCCGGTCTCGTAAAACTTATTTTATGAATGGAACGTGTTAGTTTTTCATATGTGAATATGTTGTGAAAAGCGTTTTGTCTAATTACGTCGGGAAGTGGTCAAACATTTTTATGTTTTTGACTTTTTGGGACAGCAGCCTGTCCAGGCCCTTCTGCGCGCCGCGCGGGGTCATGGCGCGCCGCGCCACTAGCTGAACAAAGAAATTTGTTTTTTTATCTCGCGTTATTGGTTGGATAATGGGTTGGGTTGTTATAAATACAATAACATATGATTACATTGTGAGGTATTTGACCTCTAAATGATACATTTTACAAACATTGCATTCGTTTTTAAAAGACAAACTTTCATTACAACGAAAGTTGACAGTCATGCATACTATCTTATAATATATCCAAACTATGAATGACTTATTATCAATCTTGATGAACTCAACGACTCGAATGCAACGTCTTTTGAAATATGCCATGAATGACTCAAAGTAATATCTTTAAAATGAGCAAATGCACAGCGGAAGATTTCCTTAATACCTGAGAATAAACATGCTTTAAAATGTCAACCAAAAGGGTTGGTGAGTTCATTAGTTTTTCATAATCAATCATTTCTAATTATATAATAGACCACAAGATACTTATATTTCGAAAACAATATGTGCAGGTCTACTCACTGCTGTAAAAATCATTCATATGAAGAACATCGGAACCTTTCAAAACAAACTCACCAACGGTAGCTAATGTGTCGTGCAATGCAAAAATTTTCACACTGTGGTAATTAATACAATACTATTTCACCAACGGTAGCTAATGCATCGTGCAATGCAAAAATTTCTCACCGAGGGAAATACAACAACGGTAGCTAATGCATCGTGCAATGCAAAAATTTCTCACCGTAAACAATCTTACAACGGTAGCTAATGCATCGTGCAATGCAAAAATTTCTCACCGAGGGTAGCTAAAACGGTAGCTAATGCGTCGTGTAATGCAAAAATTTCTCATCGATAGTAACTACTAAATCGAACCATTTCGGTAGCTAATGCATCGTGCGATGCAAAAATTTCTCACCGATAAACAATCTTACAACGGTAGCTAATGCATCGTGCAATGCAAAAATTTCTCACCGAGGGTAGCTAAACGGTAGCTAATGCATCGTGCAATGCAAAAATTTCTCACTGATAGTAGCTAGTGCAAATTGAACCTCTGAATCCAAATAATTCTATTATAGAATGTAGTTTTTAGTACTTGTGTCTATTTCGTCAAACATTTATAAAAGCAGTTCATGTATTCTCAGTTCAAGAATATATCTCAAAAGCATTTAATAAAACAGTTATAAAAACAGCGCATGTATTATCAGTCCCAAAAATGTAAAGAGTAAAAGGGAATCAAACGAACTCACAATACTGAATTTCGTAGTAATTATGCTTATGATGACATTGAACAAGTGCAAGGTTGGCCTCGGATTCACGAACCTATATATATATATATATATATATATATATATATATATATATATATATATATATATATATATATATATATATATATATATATATATATGTTGGTCAATATTTGTCTACCAATTTAGGTCAAGTCATAGTGTACCACAATCCTAATGCTCGAGACTAATATGCAAAAGTCAACAAAAGTCATCTTGACCAAAATGACTTCCAAAATCTATACATGATTATTATATAGTTTAAATATAGTCGTTTTATATATTTAAATATTTTTAACAGATTTTATTATAGTAAAAAAATATAATTCATTTATTAATAAATAAAATTTTATATAATAAAAATATATTTTTATATATCTTAAGTAATAAAATTTATAAAGTTCATTTAATATCATAAAAATAATATGATAGGTATTATTAATGTAATTATATTACACGTAGTAAAATATCTTTGTATCACATATTTATTTGTTAAAATAATATCAATAATAACAATAGTAAGTAAAAGTTATATTATTTTGTAATAATAATTATTATTATTCTACTAATAATAATAACAATATTTATATTTACTAAAAATGATATTATGATAAAATGATAATTTTCATTAATAATAATAATAAAATGATAATAATAATGATATTTTATATTAACAATGATATTCCTATAATAATTTTTGTAAAAATGATAGTTTTAATATTAATAATAGTTTTAATAATAATAATGATAAAAATAATGAAAACTATATTTTTATCTAAATCAATAACTTACAATATTTTTATTTCATCATGATACATATACTAATAATGATAATATTACTAATAATAATAATAATAATAATAATAATAATAATAATAATAATAATAATAATAATAATAATAATAATTAGATAATAATAATAATAACGGCGATAATAACGACGATAGTAATAATAATCATTTTAACAATAATACAAAAAATCAGTTGACTATAACTTCTAATATGTTCATCGAAACCATTAGATATCTAAATGAAAAGTTATTAATTTTTCACCAGCTTTCCAACGACATGCATAACATATACCTTATCTCAATCGTATATGTATCAAATTCATAATTTATCATAAGCTAACTAACGACAAAATTAAACATACAAACATGCATAATTATATATACTCGAGCACTAGTCATGGATACACTATTAATATCTAAAAGTTAAGTTATGAGTGCTCAAATATCAATATTGAGATTCAATATTGCAGGAGGTACGTAGACGCAACGGAGACGATAAACACTAGATTAATCTCACGAGCATACCCCCGAATAATACCCATAACCTCCATAGCTATAACCCATAATTTTTTTAGTTCTATCCCTCTCGAAAAACTCATTTTGAAATCATGCGAGCAGAACCTCGTCATAGTATTTTATGTATAATACTAATAATAATAATATTCCTGACCATAAGATTAATAATAATATTAATCTTAATAATAATAATAATAATAGTAATAATAATAATAATAATAATAATAATAATAATAATAATAATAATAATAAATATAATAATATGTGTGTATATGCGAGAGAGATAGGAATGAAACTGAATCAGGAAACGAGCGAGACTTATAGATCTTTCCTGCCCCTAGCTGCATGCGATCGCATGGCTGGGTAGTGTGATTCCCATGCGATCGCATGAAATCCTTCTCCAGCTCACATCCCACTAATTTTGGTTGCCGACACCGTTTATATATATATATATATATATATATATATATATATATATATATATATATATATATATATATATATATATATATATATATATATTTATATATATATATATATATATATATATATATATATTAATAATTTATATATTATATAATATTTACGTGCATTGTTAAAATGTAATTTTTGTTCTAATGACTCGTACGTTGTTACTCAACTATTGTCTCAGTTTCGGTTTCTCGAACGGATTTTCGTACGCTTAGAAAACTAACACTTTACGTTTCGTGACTTGTACCCTTTGTCCAAATATAGACTAAAATCGTTGATGAATCATATTACACGAAGTGTAATTTATACATTTGAGTGTTTTGGTCATTAGCTTCTATAAATCAACATCTCTTTATTTATCAAAGTATTTAATTCAAAACGTTTTATATCTAAGTTAATATTATATTTTGTAAAAAAAATATACATATATATATATATATATATATATATATATATATATATATATATATATATATATATCATCATCATTTAAAATATAAACTTGTATAAATTATAATTGAAATATTTATGTAATAGCATGACATTTAGTTTTTCAAAAAACTAGTTATATTTATAATTTAAACTCGTTTAAATAATAGAAGTTATTATATCAAATAATATTTTGAGTAATACGAAAACTAAATAATTAATTTACCAAGGGTCACGAGGCAATCACTGTAAAGTATGCTTTTGAAATTTAAACGGGAATCTTTACTAACTCTTGACTAACTTTCATTAATGACACTTTTTGTAAATCACATTTCCAAAAATTCCGAATACTGATAAAAAGGACAGATTTCTTAAATCGTAGTGGACCTCTCAACAGAGACTCGAAATCAAAGAATCTTGATAACTCAATCATTTGATGTAATAGTTCAATTTCGTCAATAAATATATCAAACATATACGGAAACAAATACGTTTATGTGAAGTATTATATGTCTAATACTTGTTAACATTTTTAAGTTATAATATATATACATATATGTATAATCATATCCATTTATCTAATGGTTCGTGAATCGTTGGTATTTGGTCGAAGTTAAATGATTGTATAAACACAGTTTAGAATTATTGAGATGCAACTTAACAACTTTGCTTATCGTGTCGGAATAATGTAAAGATAAAGTTCAAATTCCGTCGAAAATTTTCAGGTTTTCACAGCATCGTTTTGTTTTCATCTTGTGTGAAGTGTTTTTTTCAAATTAAGCCCGATTTAGAGTTTAGGGTTTAGGGTTTTCGGGTTTACTCCGTAAACCCTCAATCCAAAACCCTAAACCCTAAACCCTAAACTCTAAACTGTTCGTGTTAAAATATTCAATCTAAACCCTAATTTCTAAACCCTAAACCCTAATTTCTAAACTCAAAACCCTAATTTCTAAACCAAAACATCTAAACCCTAATTTTTTGACCCCTAATTTCTAAACCCTTAAAAAAAAACTGAGAATCAAAACATTCAATGCATTGAATGTTTTCATTTTTTTATTCGAGCGTTTTACCGCCAAAATAATAACATTCATCACAAAGTGTCTTTTTTAAATGTTCATATTTTCATGTGATCTTAATGCCTGAAATTTTTTTTTTTTTTTTTTGAAAAAAGATAAAAAAATTACTTCCCCCCAAAAAAGTGATTCCCTCTTGATTAAATCTATATGTATATATATATATATATATATATATATATATATATATATATATATATATATATATATATATACATAGGGGCAAGTTTAAACGAGAACTACAAAAAGGGCTAGAACTGCGAGAACTCTTTAATTACATAGTTTATATGCATTTATATTCAATAAATTGCATATAAGTGTTATCTAATGTTCATATCATTGGCAAAAAAATGTTCACAACCACAAATTACATGTTCAATTGTGAATTATATGAAATGTTCGCATGTTACACAAACACATCTGCACATGTGAACGAGAAATTATATATTTGATTATATAGTTAAACTATAGATTTTTTCAAACTATTTTTTGTTCAACCTTACTCTCAATGGCGACTTTACATTGTAACTAATGGGGTCACGTGACCCCACTAGTCTGAAATTTTTTTTAACGAAGTACTCTTCAAATTTTACAGGACACCACTAAATTATACCACGTGACCCCATATAAATTTAGAATTTATAGTTTTTTGAAGGTAAACAACCAGTAAAGTACCCTTAAATCATAATTAGTTGCGGAAATTTTTTATAGGACCCCATTAAGTTTTGATCCTGGAGTCGCCACTGCTTACTCTCCATCAACATTTATATGTGATTTAACCTATTCAAATTTGAAAATCCTTGTAATATAATGGTTCTCACAGTTCTCGCCCTTTTGTTGGTTCTCGTTTGAACTTATATATATATATATATATATATATATATATATATATATATATATATATATATATATATATATATATATATATATTTGTAGGGTATATCTTTAAAAAATTTCTTACTATCATTTTATGTCTTTTGTTTTTTAACAGGAAAAGGATTTTATTAATGATGACTTTCTAGCGAGCAGCTAGGATAAGCCGAGCAACATTATAGTTACAACATAAACAAACAAAGGGACGACAACAACTTTTTAAGTCAATTGTTTCAACAAATATTAAATTTACCCCTATTACATAATCAATTAAACGATGTGAGAAGAATGCTATCAAACACAGAACTTTTCTTCACCTAAGGATCGCCAAACATTGTGCAATTCCTTAGCTTCCATAAACACCATAACAAAGTTGTTAAAATAATGTAAATGCGATTCTTAAACTCCGATGTAGAATGCCATCCATTATACCAAGTGACCCATTCTGCTAAAGCGGAGCATGCCGGTATATCCGTATCAATCCATACATGAATCATATGCCACTACTAAGAAGGCACATCACAACCATACAAAACAAGATCGAGTGACTCCACTTTGTAATCGCACAAAATATAGCCAATATCTTCAATTTCTAAGCCTCTACTCCATAGATATAATCCAGTACGAAGTTGGTCTAATGTTAAACGCCATATAAAGATATTAACTTTCCGCAGGATAAGTTTACACCATCTTATGCCGAAATCTGCATGGGGTAATGAAATGTCGTCAATATAATTACGTGTAGAACCAACAGAAAATAACCTATCAGGTGATACACTCCAGCTCTACGTAACCGGTGACTGTGAAAGCGTTAACTACCCAATCTTGTGTACCATTTTATTGAGCAGCTCCACGTATCTGGACCCAATATCCGGGCGTAACCATGACCAACACCATGCATTGTTTATAAATCTGTCTGATAGCATAGAATCCCGTTGCGGATCGAGATTATAAGTCTGTTGGAATTTTCTTTTAAACACCCACTTCAAATCCAATTATCTAACCAAAAGTATGTGTTGTGTCCATTTCCTAATCTTCTTCATAAAACACTTTGAGGCTGTAAATTAATTTCAATTGATTTCTGAAATACATACACAATATTAAACCATATACATGGACCGCGAATGACACCACCATCCAAACTTGCGCCTTCGACGTAAATAGATGTGATGATTCCGGCATATTTAGCTTCCGGATTCTCGATGTATCTCCATAGCCATATGAACATGAGAGCGTGATTGGATGCTCGTAGACTCCCAATACCCAAACCACCATGTCCCAAAGATGATAAAGCTTGGTCCCAACTACTCCAACGCATTTTATGATTTGTATCCGACCTACCCAAAAAAAATCTCGATCGCATGCCTTCAAGCTCATTGATGACCCCCTCCGGACATTTAAATAATGACATAAATTAGATACCAATATTTTCGAGCACCGATTTTATGTAGTTAAACGACCTTCGACGGAAAGAAGGTTAACTTTCCATCCAGACAATCGTTTATGGAACCTATCGATTAACATCTTCAATTGGACTTGATGTTCATGTTGACTTCTATCGGAAGACCCAAGTAGTTGTCATTGATAAAAGGTGTGTATATCAATTCTCATTGTTCAGTATATACATATCGGCAATACTTGAGTTATCTCTACTAATTAAAAAATCTCGAGTCATAGAAACAAATCATTTTTCGCAATAACGCGCATGACACTTTTCTCTCGTATTTAGACTGAAAAAGAATTAACGCTATGCATATCACAGAAACCCTTAGAATAGTTCAAGGTTAAGTCATCTTCAGTCTAGTATCGAGATATCAGTTTCTTGCAAGAAAGTCTTTTGAAACGTCTATTATATTGAGAAAAACAATTTCATGCATAATTAACATGAAGATAATTTAATTAGAAATTTTAGTAATTGACGTCCTAATATCATCTGAAGAGGTCTAAGATTTAAACTTCACAACATGACATCTTGAGGTAACAAGAGACATAATCAGAAACGTATAGATAGTTTACTTTCTAGGTGTATGCTTCCTCGTTTATCCCGTTTTTTCTGTAATCCTTGTCGTGGGCGTTTTCCTTTGAAAAATGTCTTCAGTTTATTTAAGTTTTAGTTTTTTTCGCAAAAAAAAATATAGTAGCAAAGAATTAGCTATTTAGCAAAAACAAAGTCTTTGCGATACTAAATTCTACAAGTCATATTAAATAATTAAAGAGAAATGAGAGAGAGAGAGAGAGAGAGAGAGAGAGAGAGAGCTAGAGAGAGAAATGCAAGCTGCAGGATCAAGGGGAGCACGACGGCGGTGAACGACGGTTACAACGGGTATGACTACACGTCTTCTTCTTCAAGGGTATGCGGCAAACGAATCACATAGTTTTTGTTCTTCAACTTCCCGATAACTTGGGTAGTGGCTGATCTATGGAGGTTGTTCAAAAAGCATGGTCATGTAAAAGAGATCTATATGGCTAGAAAATGCCTAAAAAGTGGGAAGAAATTTGGTTTCGTTCAATATGAAGGAATCGAAGATCTAGCGTTTTGCTGAACGACTACAAAGAATACAAATTGGGGATGTGAATCTAAGAGTTTAAAAACCCAGAAACGAAAAAATGGATTCATCTAAAGATGAAAATTTGTCAAACGAACAGAAACACCACAATGGTATCTGGCAACAAAAAACTATCACAGGGTTTTCCCAAACTTGTGAGCTTTACATGATGGCAGGAAATTTACTGAAGTTGTATCACCAAACCATAACACATATCAATACCAACCATATCAATCTAAAAGCATCCAATAACATAGACAAACCGACACAACCTACCGAAACCCTAGCAACCCCCTCAGGAACTTTAACCCAAATACCTATCCCAGAAATATTGAAAACAACTTTCAAAACCCTCAAACAGCTAACCCTAATTTCAATTGTCACCCCCACACAACTAAACCTAACCTCAATCATTGTCACCCACACACTCCTAACCCTAACCTCAATCCTCATACCCCCAACCGTTCCCGACATACAACAAATATACCATATTACCATAGACCTTATACCAACCAACATACAATGAATCCAAAAACTGACCCACAATTCCTTAACCCTGCTACCAGCATCAGACCAACTTCAACACCGACATGACGATCACGATTGATGATGAAGATAACTATGGGGATCTTTTCAGGAAAGTCTTGATCGGAGAGGTCTCTAATATTGATGTACTCGAGCAGATACAAGAGCTATGTAAAGAAGAAGGTTTAAGCAATGTTAAAATCAAATATATGGGTTTGGATGTCATGTTTGTTTTTGAATCGAAAATTACCCTTAGCAACATCATAGCTGAGGAGAATCGTAACTTAAAAAGATGGGTTCCAAATCTACACAGATGGGGTAACAGTAATGATATCACGTGTCCTAGAAGATTAATGTGGGTAAGCATCTATAGTGTTCCAGTTTCGCGTTGGACTGAAAAAACTTTTAGGAAGATTGCTTCATGGTGGGGTCCTGAACTTGAGACAAAAAATTGCAGTATCAATGAAAAAAACCAAAATCTCGTGGCAAGAAAAATGTTAGTAAAAGTCTGAGGATCCAATCCCATTCAAGAAACAATACAAGTTAAGGTAAAATCGTCCATGTTCTATGTGACAGCTTCTGAGGAACCTAGGGAAGTGTTGGAACTTGATGTTGACGATGAAGTTGCTTTTAACGATTGTTTTTCACAATATAACTCACATGTTGATATCAGTTCGGATGATGAATCGATACCGGAAACAGAAATTCTGGCAGCGAAGATCGACACGGAGGTGGAAAATCGATCATCAAAGTGCCTCGGGACTACAAAAATTTTTAATGGCAATAAAAAAGTATGCAAAGTTTCAAATGTAGATGTTGCCTAAAAAACACAGAGAAGCCGAAAGGATGTGCTCAGGGGCCCCACAACATTCAATGCCCTGGAAATTCTCGAGATACAAGTCCAAACGTATATTCAAATAACCAAAACCCAATAACCTCCACTAGCCCAATTAAACCTACACCAAACAAAAATTCAAATAGCCAAAACCCAATAACCTCCACTAGCCCAATTAAATCTACACCAACACATCATGTCCATAACAGTAACAGTAGCTCAACACACCCCATTACTACCTCTCGCAGCCCAATTAACATCTCACAAAATAACCTTGGCCCAAATCACCCTGACCCCCAACCCACTAACCACCAAAACCTTACTAAAGGAAAACGTATTGAGCCCAACAACCTAACTAATGCTTTCAACATTTTTACTGAACAATTTACACCTACACCTAATCGAAAAACCAACAAAATCACCACCCAAAAAATCGACAAAACCCCTACAAATCCTCCCCCGAGCCCAACAAGGATTATAAACCTTTTCGACAACAATAGCCCAGAATCAAAGAATGTAAGCCCTACCTCTCGGCCAAATATCCCTACAAACACTCTACCTATACCCTGTCCACCCAATAATCCAACCTCTACCTCACCTTTAATCACGAATACCAACACTGTATCGCTACCTAAATCAGTCCAACAACACCGTATTTTCACCCAATCCAAAACACACCACAAGTCATCACAATAACACAATAAGCTACCAAACCTATCGCAAAAATCAATTCCAAACATTGGTAATCGGTGTAGCTCTAAGGATAACTGTGACAACCCAGAAATTTCCAACCAAATTTAAACTTTATCTTTATATTATTCTGACACGATAAGCAAAGTTTGTTAAGTTAAATCTCAAGAATTTTAAATTGTGTTCATACATTCATTATAACCTCGACCAAATTTCGACGATTCACGAACCGTTATATATAAATAAATATGTATATATATATTATAACTTGAGAATATTAATAAAGTATTAAACGTATAATACTTTACATGAACGTATTTGTTTCAATATGTTTATCGATGGAATTAGAAGATAATATCAAATGATTGATTTATCATATACATTATGACATGATTACGGGTCTATGTTATGAGATCCACTGTGATTTAAGAAATCTATTCTTTTTGACAACATTCGGAAAATGGTAAAGTAATTTATAAGTAAGAACGTGAAGTGTAAATAACTTAGCTGTTGGATATCGACAAGTTAAGTAACTCGACATTTTTCATTAAGATGATTTCATACGTTTATTTAACCTTTGAACTTTATCCCATGCTTCACCAACAAACTGTAATTTAAAAACTTGAAACCTGTTATGAATATATATGATTCTACTTTTCTAAAACATTTTATGATATAACGATTTCCATTATTTTAACCTTTAAACAAAATGATTCTTAAAAATATATTTGGTTTTGGAAAACAAAATTATTATATTTATTTGATTTAGTTTCAAACGTACAAAAACGTTTTCAGTTTAAAAAGAACTTTATTATTAAAACGTATATAACTTTTATAAATATCTAGAACCACTTTTGACAACTCATTACTTAACCAGTATGATAAAGATAACGATATTTATATTTCATTTTATTAAATATATATAACGATTTAAATTAATATTATATATATTTATACGCGTATTATACATACATAGTTTTATAGTTTTACTATACTTAAACTTTACCTTTACTTTATTTTTACTTTACTTTAACTTTAATAATTCACTTTAATAATTCATACTTTAATAATTCACTTTAATAATTCACTTTAATAATTCATACTTTAATAATTCACTTTAATAATTCATACTTTAATAATTCACTTTAATAATTCATACTTTAATAATTCACTTTAATAATTCAAAAAAATCTATTATAAATAGAATTCAATAGGTTTCATTATTTCATAGAAACTTGAAAATATTTTTCTCTAAACTCTCTCAATCGATTTACATATATATATTTACTCCGTATTATTTCAAGATATTATTAGTATACATAAAATATTACGTCAGAGTGCTGTCCGAGTGATTTCGAAATTATTTTTCGAGTGGGATTGGATTAAGGAAATTATGGGTTATAGCTATGGAGGTGATTGGGTATGGTTCATGGGTATGCTCGTGAGGTCAATATAGTGTTTATCATCTTCGTTGCGTCTACGTACCTTTCCTGAAATATTGAATCTCAATATTGATACGTGAGTACTCATAATTTAACTTTTACATACTAATAGTGTATCCCTGACTAGTGCTCGAATATATAGGATTATGCATGTTTGTACTTTTGATATTGCCTTTAGTTAGGTTATGTTGAATCCTGAATTAGTTATATATGCGACTGAGATAAGGTATAAGATATGCATGTCGTTGGAAAGCTAGCAAAAAATTAAGAACTTTTCATTTAGATATCAAATGATTTCGATGAACGGATTTGAAGTTATAGTCCATCAAATTTTTGTATTATTATTAAAAATGATTATTATTATCGTCGTTATTATCGTCGTTCTAGTTTTATCTTATTATTATTATTATTATTATTATTATTATTATTATTATTATTATTATTATTATTATCTTTATCAATAAAAGGATTTATCATTAAAAATTGTTTTTTTTTTACTATCGTTATTATCGTTAAAGTTATAATTAGTGTTATTATTATTATCAAATTATTATTATTATTATTATTATTATTATTATTATTATTATTATTATTATTATTATTATTATTATTATTATTATTATTGGTATTATTATTATTATTATCATTATTAATATATATATATCATTATTTAAAAATGGTTATTGTTATTGTTATTATTATTATTACTATATTATCATTAAGATAATTATTAGTATTATCGTTAATAATGTTATAGTAACTATCATTATTAATATTAGTGTAATTAAAACAAATATTTGTAACACCTAATTATTTTGATTACTATTATTATCATTATTACGAACACGATATAAAAGATGATTAAAAGCTATTAAACAAAACGATTAGGAAATAATGGGTAAGAGTATCATGATGAAATTAAAATATTATAAGATATTGATTTAGATAAAATTATCGTTCTTATTATTTTTATCATTACTATTATTATTAAAATTATCGTTAGTATTAAAACTATCATTTTAACAAAAATTATCATTTTAATAGAAATGTCATTGTTACTATAAAATATCATTATTATTATTATTATTATTTTAAATAGAATTATTATTTTAAAGATAATATTAAAAATTATCGTAAATATTAAAGTTATCATAATTAGAATTATCGTTTTATCATAATGTCATCTTAGTAATTATAAATATTGATATTTTTATAATAATAATTATTATTACAAAATAATACAACTTTTACTTACTATCATTATAGATATTATTTTATCAAATAAATATTTGATACAAACATATTTTACTACGTGTAATAACTTACTTTAATAATACCTATCATATTATCTTTATAATATTAAATGAACCCTATAAATTTTATTACTTAATATATATAAAAGTATATTTTATTATATAAATATAATATAAAATTTTATTTATTAATAAATAAATTATATTATTTACTCTAATAAATCTTTTAAAAATATTTAAAAATATAAAACGACGATATTTAAACTATATATTAATCATGTATAGATTTTTGGAAATTATTTTGAGTCAAATTTACTTTTGTTGACTTTTGCATATTAGTCTCGAGCATTAGGATTGTGGTACACTATGACTTGACCTAATTTGTTAGACAAATATTGACCAACACATAAATATATATAATTAATTTAGGTTCGTGAATCCGAGGCCAACCTTGCACTTGTTCAATGACGTTATATGTATTTTTACTACGAAATACAGTATGGTGAGTTTCATTTACCTTTTTACCCTTTATATTTTTGGGACTGAGAATACATGCGCTTTTATAAATGTTTGACGAAATAGACACAAGTAATTGAAACTACATTCTATGGTTGAATTATCGAAATCGAATATGCCCCTTTTTATTAAAGTCTGGTAATCTAAGAATTAGGGAACAGACACCCTAATTGACGCGAATCCTAAAGATAGATCTATTGGGCCTAACAAACCCATCCAAAGTACCGGATGCTTTAGTACTTCGAAATTATATCATGTCCGAAGGAGGATCCCGGAATGATAGGGGATATTCTTATATGTATCTAGTTAATGTCGGTTACCAGATGTTCACCATATGAATGATTATTTTTTTGTCTCTATGCATGGGATGTATATTTATGAGAACTGGAAATGAAATTCTTGTGGTCTATTAAAATGATGGAAATAAATGATTATGATAAACTAATGAACTCACCAACCTTTTGGTTGACACTTTAAAGCATGTTTATTCTCAGGTGTTAAAGAAATCTTCCGCTGTGCATTTGCTCATTTTAAAGATATTACTTGGAGTCTTTCATAGCATATTTCGAAGAACGTTGCATTCGAGTCATTGAGTTCATCAAAGATTATTATTAAATCAATTTATAGTTAGATAGTGGATATTATGAAATGGTATGCATGCCTGTCAATTTTTGATGTAAAGAAAGATTGTCTTTTAAAAACGAATGCAATGTTTGTAAAATGTATCATATAGAGGTCAAATACCTCGCAATGTAATCAACTATTGTGAATCGTTTATAATGTATATGAACGGGTCCTTTTAGTTGGTATCAGAGCGGTGGTCTTAGTGAACCAGGTCTGCATTAGTGTGTCTAACTAATAAGTCGTTAGAATGCATTAGTGAGTCTGGACTTCGACCGTGTCTGCATGTCAAAAGTTTTGCTTATCATTTCTAGTCAAAAATCATCTGCTTATCATCCATAGGAAATTACCTGCTTATCATTATTAGTCTAGACACGTCTTGCTACATTAATTGCATGAGTAGTGTATAGACAAAATTCATATCTTAACGTATCTGCTAAATCATATCTTATCGTATCTGTTACTTTAAACTTTGCCTGACATATCCCGCAAATTCCTCCGTAATCTATGAAATCTTTTGATCTCTATATATAGATATCCTATGTAAATAGAATACCACCCGATAGCTGAAAAATCATTTTATATCGAAAATTCTTTATCCAATCGTACGAAATGGAATTTGTCATCAGTTCAAGTTACTCGGATTCCGAAATGGAATCTCATTCAAGCTCCGAAAGCAGTGTGACCGGAATGGATCAACCAATCAGTCATCACCTATTCTGGATGAATTGGGGATGGGTTCGTAGCCTCCTCAATCATTGGAAACAAGAAGAAGGCGATCCTTTCCATCCACCACATTGCCCTCTTGGCGAAGAACCTGAAGCACTTACGAACCTGTTCGAGACACCATTTTCTCTCTCATTTCCAGGGTATCTCATCACGATTATATACTACATCAAATTCTAGATTTTATTTATCCGCTCGTTCTGACCGACAATCATCCTGGAATAATAGAAGAAGTCAACGAACTTCGCGCTCGGGTAGTGGCTTTGGAGAATATGGTGCAGAGATTACAAACACCAGCAGCAGCACCGGCAGCATAACCAGTACCACCATCATCAACGCCAACAGTACCATTACCACCTCCAACCACAACCGCGTTGTAAACCTCAACTTCACAATCTGTCCCACGAGCATCAACGTCATACGCACCATAGATACCAATGAGTACCAACAACAATAACTGACGAAGTATTAATTCATAACTTCATTGGAGAAACATTCCGCGGTGATTATATAATCTCTAAAGTCTTAGAGATTATCTAATCTAGCCCTAACCATAAATCAGTTAAGCGAACCAAAATGATAGAAGGAAGAGTAGAAACCCTGACAAAAATGGTGTGTGATTAACAAGTTAAACTTGTTTTACCAACATCATCAACAGTACCGTCAACGTCACCAGCATCGTCAGTACAGTCAACATCAGAATCAACAACACCTATAACATCACAAACTCCGTCAGTTCAAGAATCACTGTGGACATCATTACGAATCAATAACGTGTATATTGTATCAACAAGTTATGAAGAATTAACTCATTCCCTCTGAAGAAATTATATATATATATATATATATATATATATTTTGAAATAAAAAAATAAATCTTTTCGTGCTAAGCTATTGTGTGTGAATCTTAACTACTAGGTTAATTCATATTACAAATATGCAATAATGTACGTCCCTCGCCCGCGACTTAACCATCGTTAACTACAATCTCTGTCTCAATTCAATAAATTCCAATTCCTAATAAATCTAGTATATATTTCATTTTACACTTCATCATTGATGTAACCGAAACTTTTCAGATAACATCATTCGTACTTTGCGAAGTTCACAAGAATTTAACGAAAACCAACATCACATCTCAACAAATAATGAAGTAGTGATTCATAATTTCAATATTATTGAAGAAATACTTATGTAACCTCTAAAGCCTTCAAGGAATTATTCAATTCTAGTTCCAACCGTAAATCGAATGAGTTTAATTTAGTATTAACTCATTAAAATCTATGTTACATCTGAGGAGAATATATACATATATATTTTCATAAAGACTGTAATAAAATTCTTATGTACAAAATATTAATTGCGAAAATTTTTTTAACGGGTAGGTAATACCCGAGAGATATATATAAATTCACAATTAATATGTTACATTCTTCGAATCAGATTAAGCAAATTATCAATTATACTTCCTACTTTCACAATAATATACATTCTTTCATAGAAATCAAAACAACCATACTCATTCAAACCCAATTACATATTCTGATTTTAAAATCTCAGAATTCAATTCGAGATATAACCGGTACCATCACTTTAGATTCCTACATCTTTCAAAGCTATATTTTGACTTCAAAAGTGTGTTAGAACATCAAATGTATACAAACGATTACAATCTGTGTTCAAACCCTTCGAAAATCTCTGAAGACACTTCAAATAATGAGCAATCGAGATGATGATCCAACCACATATTACCCACAATTATGTACTTAAAAAGATCTCAAAACCAAAGTCATAATTCAACACATATCTGTGTCAGATCTTTTGGCATTTATTAGCAAAAATAACCTTGCAATTCCTTTGCAAAGTAGCAAATTATATCACAGCTCCAGCAAGACAACTTCGATTTTTTCATTCGGAGTAGCCTTATCATAATTTTGATATATGTGATTACCCTTTTGTTACCGGAGAACCTTTCATATTCCACCACATTAGCAATAAACTTACCAACAACTTCACTGATCTTGGGCATTCCGAAGAATCTTTATATTTAAATAAACCTCATCATTTACTTATCTGCCTCTTGTAACGAGAATTACCATACGAATCATTGAGAATTAACAATCAGTATTTTGAAATCTCACAGCATGTTGACGCCAACAGTTATACATAACGTCTATTTCCAAGGCTTACATACTTCGAATGTGAAGTTTCTGAAAAACACTCTGAACCGCGAACTAGTTCTCGAAATGCTGATGAAGCAACAAAAACTGTAAACGACCTTAGCAGTAAAAAGTTTGATGATAAAGATTAGTGTATTAACAAAGCTCAGAAATAGAGAAGTTTTGGAACTGAAAAACGGATTGAGCAAATTATGAAGGAGGCTGTGGACAAATCACAAAGACTGAACCTGCCTTCAAAGAATCCAAATGATTCAGTGTCTGCTGAAGTCATTAACGAATACCTTACTCCTGACACTAAACCCTTACAGACAATATTCTTCATCATCCTCTAATATTAGAAATTCTAAGATATCATCGTATCTTTCATTATAAATATCCTCCATATTTCTGAAGATATTTCCAAAACTATTCTTATCTAGAATCATTTATCTCTTTGCGCTATCTGTATTACATCAAAAAGGAAACTGTTTAGTTCCTATACTCTGTAAACCTTTGAGTTTAAAATATGAATGTTTTTGAAGTAGTGTTGGAAACTGAAGCATGAGTTAGAATAATATAATGACACTTGATCAACGTGATTATATTACAGTAATTCATGCTGAGTTTCTAAATGGAATGTGATGATTCACAGATCATAACATCATCATGTGCCATGTTCTACGACTCTTGTATTCTATTTAACCTCTAAAATATCAAGAAAATATTTCTTGATGATTCGGTCTTTTCCAAGGTATTCTAGTAATTTGACAAGTCAAGATCATGCCATCACAATTTCCTTCCTAGAACATTAACAATGTTCATTCCGAAATTCATATCTGTGAAATCTGGACCATTACAAGCGGTGCTTAATCGCAAGAAGAAGAAACGAAAGGACAAAACTCCGAAATAGAAATTGGGGTATAAATTGCAGCAAATAAAAGAGAGCATTAACTGTGAATGACAATGATTATAGAAGATAGAAACCGAGACTTTAAAAAATAAGGGAAGATATAAAGCCCAACGACAAACCAAAAATTATAAACCATATATATCGATGCATATAGCAATATAAAGACACGGGAGAACTAGAAACACTATAAACCCAAGAGTATAGTAGAAGTAAATAGATTCTTCCGGCGGTAGATGAAAAAGAAGAATGACCAATATGAAAGTTATAAGTATATCGAGAATCAGAACTGGATGGAGAATATTGATGAATACTTTAAAATATGAGTTGAGGGGGAAAGAATAGAAGGTGATGAAACATGACTAGGAACTTAGAAATCAACAGATTTAACTCACACAATGACGAAATAAGTGAATCAAACCCTCTAGTGAATAGGTTAAGCTTTTTGGGATTAATTTAGTCATACCACAACTAAATCAAGTGTGATTAGATCAACATCTAGAGCTATTATTCACCACCTGGGTGATTTGAGTTGAGAGAGAATCGGAGGAGCTCACCAGATCTGAGTGTGTGTAACAAATGAGAGGCTTAACCTAAAATGAAGAACATAAGACTTTATATACCCCTGCTGTTGACTCACCCGTACGATTCATCCATCACACATACGAGTTGGCTTCATCAGCCGTACGGGTGATCACTCACTCGTGTCTTCTCATTTAGGTTATAATTGTGACTTAGCTCAACATTAACCGTGCGTATGAGCCTGTCAGCCGTACGAGTGAGGCTTCACTCGAACGTCTGACTAAGTCTAACATAGTCAAACATCCAAATCTCGTTCCTGCAGTTGCTGTAACCACATACAAACACGGATAGGATAATAACGAACGATCATGGTGGCCTATAAACTGTTGTACCTGCAATGGACGTGGGTAGATGTCTAGGGACTTGCATAAAATGCATCAACAGAAGGTGTGAGTTGTTAGAAAACGAAGGAGGTGAATTTATAAGAAAATCTCCGACAGAACAATTAAAATGGACGATCGCATTTAAAGCGGATCCTAATTCCTTTTGTTACCGGAGAATCAAATCTTATTACAAAGATTTTCTTCAAATCCCTTGAAATCTGGAAATCAATCATATCTACGTCAAATGATAAGATGAATCTACACTTACTCATTTCACTCTTCTATGTTAGCTTCATTCGTACTCTTCATATAAATGGATTGTTTATCTAAATTATTCGCTGATGATAAAACTCTAATTTTCAGCCTGTATACATCATGAAAACATACTTATTATCATTCACGACCTTTCCACTCAAATTTCGGGACGAAATTTCTTTAACGGGTAGGTACTGTGACAACCCGGAAATTTCCAACCAAATTTAAACTTTATCTTTATATTATTCCGACACGATAAGCAAAGTTTGTTAAGTTAAATCTCAAGAATTTTAAATTGTGTTCATACATTCATTATAACCTCGACCAAATTTCGACGATTCACGAACCGTTATATATAAATAAATATGTATATATATATTATAACTTGAGAATATTAATAAAGTATTAAACGTATAATACTTTACATGAACGTATTTGTTTCAATATGTTTATTGATGGAATTAGAAGATAATATCAAATGATTGATTTATCAGATACATTATGATATGATTACGGGTCTATGTTATGAGATCCACTGTGATTTAAGAAATCTATTCTTTTTGACAACATTCGGAAAATGGTAAAGTAATTTATAAGTAAGAACGTGAAGTGTAAATAACTTAGATGTTGGATATCGACAAGTTAAGTAACTCGACATTTTTCATTAAGATGATTTCATACGTTTATTTAACCTTTGAACTTTATCCCATGCTTCACCAACAAACTGTAATTTAAAAACTTGAAACCTATTATGAATATATATGATTCTACTTTTCTAAAACATTTTATGATATAACGATTTCCATTATTTTAACCTTTAAACAAAATGATTCTTAAAAATATATTTGGTTTTGGAAAACAAAATTATTATATTTATTTGATTTAGTTTCAAACGTACAAAAACATTTTCAGTTTAAAAAGAACTTTATTATTAAAACGTATATAACTTTTATAAATATCTAGAACCACTTTTGACAACTCATTACTTAACCAGTATGATAAAGATAACGATATTTATATTTTATTTTATTAAATATATATAACAATTTAAATTAATATTATATATATTTATACGCGTATTATACATACATAGTTTTATACTTTTACTATACTTAAACTTTACCTTTACTTTATTTTTACTTTACTTTAACTTTAATAATTCACTTTAATAATTCATACTTTAATAATTCACTTTAATAATTCATACTTTAATAATTCACTTTAATAATTCATACTTTAATAATTCACTTTAATAATTCATACTTTAATAATTCACTTTAATAATTCATACTTTAATAATTCACTTTAATAATTCAAAAAAATTTATTATAAATAGAATTCAATAGGTTTCATTATTTCATAGAAACTTGAAAATATTTTTCTCTAAACTCTCTCAATCGATTTACATATATATATTTACTCCGTATTATTTCAAGATATTATTAGTATACATAAAATATTACGTCAGAGTGCTGTCCGAGTGATTTCGAAATTATTTTTCGAGTGGGATTGGATTAAGGAAATTATGGGTTATAGCTATGGAGGTGATTGGGTATGGTTCATGGGTATGCTCCTGAGGTCAATATAGTGTTTATCATCTTTGTTGCGTCTACGTACCTTTCCTGCAATATTGAATCTCAATATTGATACGTGAGTACTCATAATTTAACTTTTACATACTAATAGTGTATCCCTGACTAGTGCTCGAGTATATAGGATTATGCATGTTTGTACTTTTGATATTGCCTTTAGTTAGGTTATGTTGAATCCTGAATTAGTTATATATGCGACTGAGATAAGGTATAAGATATGCATGTCGTTGGAAAGCTAGCAAAAAATTAAGAACTTTTCATTTAGATATCAAATGATTTCGATGAACGGATTTGAAGTTATAGTCCATCAAATTTTTGTATTATTATTAAAAATGATTATTATTATCGTCGTTATTATCGTCGTTCTAGTTTTATCTTATTATTATTATTATTATTATTATTATTATTATTATTATTATTATTATTATTATTATTATCTTTATCAATAAAAGGATTTATCATTAAAAATTGTTTTTTTTACTATCGTTATTATCGTTAAAGTTATAATTAGTGTTATTATTATTATCCAATTATTATTATTATTATTATTATTATTATTATTATTGGTATTATTATTATTATCATTATTAATATATATATCATTATTTAAAAATGGTTATTGTTATTGTTATTATTATTATTACTATATTATCATTAAGATAATTATTAGTATTATCGTTAATAATGTTATAGTAACTATCATTATTAATATTAGTGTAATTAAAACAAATATTTGTAACACCTAATTATTTTGATTACTATTATTATCATTATTACGAACACGATATAAAAGATGATTAAAAGCTATTAAACGAAACGATTAGGAAATAATGGGTAAGAGTATCATGATGAAATTAAAATATTATAAGATATTGATTTAGATAAAATTATCGTTCTTATTATTTTTATCATTACTATTATTATTAAAATTATCGTTAGTATTAAAACTATCATTTTAACAAAAATTATCATTTTAATAGAAATGTCATTGTTACTATAAAATATCATTATTATTATTATTATTATTTTAAATAGAATTATTATTTTAAAGATAATATTAAAAATTATCGTAAATATTAAAGTTATCATAATTAGAATTATCGTTTTATCATAATGTCATCTTAGTAATTATAAATATTGATATTTTTATAATAATAATTATTATTACAAAATAATACAACTTTTACTTACTATCATTATAGATATTATTTTATCAAATAAATATTTGATACAAACATATTTTACTACGTGTAATAACTTACTTTAATAATACCTATCATATTATCTTTATAATATTAAATGAACCCTATAAATTTTATTACTTAATATATATAAAAGTATATTTTATTATATAAATATAATATAAAATTTTATTTATTAATAAATAAATTATATTATTTACTCTAATAAATCTTTTAAAAATATTTAAAAATATAAAACGACGATATTTAAACTATATATTAATCATGTATAGATTTTTGGAAATTATTTTGAGTCAAATTTACTTTTGTTGACTTTTGCATATTAGTCTCGAGCATTAGGATTGTGGTACACTATGACTTGACCTAATTTGTTAGACAAATATTGACCAACACATAAATATATATATTTAATTTAGGTTCGTGAATCCGAGGCCAACCTTGCACTTGTTCAATGACGTTATATGTATTTTTACTACGAAATACAGTATGGTGAGTTTCATTTACCTTTTTACCCTTTATATTTTTGGGACTGAGAATACATGCGCTTTTATAAATGTTTGACGAAATAGACACAAGTAATTGAAACTACATTCTATGGTTGAATTATCGAAATCGAATATGCCCCTTTTTATTAAAGTCTGGTAATCTAAGAATTAGGGAACAGACACCCTAATTGACGCGAATCCTAAAGATAGATCTATTGGGCCTAACAAACCCCATCCAAAGTACCGGATGCTTTAGTACTTCGAAATTATATCATGTCCGAAGGAGGATCCCGGAATGATAGGGGATATTCTTATAAGTATCTAGTTAATGTCGGTTACCAGATGTTCACCATATGAATGATTATTTTTTTGTCTCTATGCATGGGACGTATATTTATGAGAACTGGAAATGAAATTCTTGTGGTCTATTAAAATGATGGAAATAAATGATTATGATAAACTAATGAACTCACCAACCTTTTGGTTGACACTTTAAAGCATGTTTATTCTCAGGTGTTAAAGAAATCTTCCGCTGTGCATTTGCTCATTTTAAAGATATTACTTGGAGTCTTTCATAGCATATTTCGAAGAACGTTGCATTCGAGTCATTGAGTTCATCAAAGATTATTATTAAATCAATTTATAGTTGGATAGTGGATATTATGAAATGGTATGCATGCCTGTCAATTTTTGATGTAAAGAAAGATTGTCTTTTAAAAACGAATGCAATGTTTGTAAAATGTATCATATAGAGGTCAAATACCTCGCAATGTAATCAACTATTGTGAATCGTTTATAATGTATATGAACGGGACCTTTTAATAACTCCATAAAAGACCAATCTTGGAGCACAGTCGGTAATATGAAGGCCTCTTCACAAATCCTACACTTCAAAAAATTAGCCAGACAAGGACCAAAACCAAAGAAATCTCATACTATGGCTACAAAGGATGGTAAGTCTTTGAAAAATTCCTCTGATAATTCCTTTGCTAGTCTAGGGTTAAATGAATTTGGTAAAACGCTTGGGCTTCCCTGGGATGACAAATCACAGTAAACCAATCCTCATCTGTTCCTCGTTTCAATTATTAATTAATGAAGATAATATCTATCAATAGTTGCGGTTTCAGTAAGGATGATGATGAGGAAAGTAAGGTCGGGAGGTTTAGAAAAATTCGATTAAAAGAACTACCGGATATCGTGACAATCCAAGAAAGCAAATGCAATGTAGTTGATGATAAATGGATAGAGTTGATATGGGGTTCTTCGAATTTCTATTACATTCAAAAATAGAAAATTGGGAAATCATGAGGTATTGATGATATGGGATCCCTCCATTTTTGTCGTAATGAAGCTGTCGAGAAAAATCATTACCTATTAAAGATAGATGGAAAGGGAAAACAAAAGAGTCAATTATTGTTAATGTATATGGCCCGCAAAAGGATGATGAAAAGAAACTTTTTTGGGAAAATATTGAAGGTCTGATGAGTTATAAAGATGTAGAATGGGTATTCGGAGGAGATTTTAACGAGGTACGATCCGACGATGAACGACAAAATTGTGTTTTCATTGAACGAAGAGCAAAACTCTTTAAAAATTTCATAGAGAATTGTCACCTTATTGGAATCCCACTCACTACTAAGCAATTTACAAGGATAAGTGATGACGGTAGAAAGTTTAGTAAACTCGATCGGTGAAATGTCCCGTTCTTATTGATTAAAAACGTTCCATATTAATTGATTTCGTTGCGAGGTTTTGACCTCTATATGAGACGTTTTTCAAAGACTGCATTCATTTTTAAACAAACCATAACCTTTATTTCATCAATAAAGGTTTAAAAAGCTTTACGTAGATTATCAAATAATGATAATCTAAAATATCCTGTTTACACACGACCATTACATAATGGTTTACAATACAAATATGTTACAACAAAATAAGTTTCTTGAATGCAGTTTTTACACAATATCATACAAGCATGGACTCCAAATCTTGTCCTTATTTAAGTATGCGACAGCGGAAGCTCTTAATAATCACCTGAGAATAAACATGCTTAAAACGTCAACAAAAATGTTGGTGAGTTATAGGTTTAACCTATATATATCAAATCATAATAATAGACCACAAGATTTCATATTTCAATACACATCCCATACATAGAGATAAAAATTATTCATATGGTGAACACCTGGTAACCGACATTAACAAAATTCATATATAAGAATATCCCCATCATTCCGGGACACCCTTCGGATATGATATAAATTTCGAAGTACTAAAGCATCCGGTACTTTGGATGGGGTTTGTTAAGCCCAATAGATCTATCTTTAGGATTCGCGTCAATTAGGGTGTCTGTTCCCTAATTCTTAGATTACCAGACTTAATAACAAGGGGCATATTTGATTTCGATAATTCAAACATAGAATGTAGTTTCACGTACTTGTGTTTATTTTGTAAATCATTTATAAAACCTGCATGTATTCTCATCCCAAAAATATTAGATTTTAAAAGTGGGACTATAACTCACTTTCACAGATTTTTACTTCGTCGGGAAGTAAGACTTGGCCACTGGTTGATTCACGAACCTATAACAATATATACATATATATCAAAGTATGTTCAAAATATATTTACAACACTTTTAATATATTTTGATGTTTTAAGTTTATTAAGTCAGCTGTCCTCGTTAGTAACCTACAACTAGTTGTCCACAGTTAGATGTACAGAAATAAATCGATAAATATTATCTTGAATCAATCCACGACCCAGTGTATACGTATCTCAGTATTGATCACAACTCAAACTAAATATATTTTGGAATCAACCTCAACCCTGTATAGCTAACTCCAACATTCACATATAGAGTGTCTATGGTTGTTCCGAAATATATATAGATGTGTCGACATGATAGGTCGAAACATTGTATACGTGTCTATGGTATCTCAAGATTACATAATATACAATACAAGTTGATTAAGTTATGGTTGGAATAGATTTGTTACCAATTTTCACGTAGCTAAAATGAGAAAAATTATCCAATCTTGTTTTACCCATAACTTCTTCATTTTAAATCCGTTTTGAGTGAATCAAATTGCTATGGTTTCATATTGAATTCTATTTTATGAATCTAAACAGAAAAAGTATAGGTTTATAGTCGGAAAAATAAGTTACAAGTCGTTCTTGTAAAGGTAGTCATTTCAGTCGAAAGAACGACGTCTAGATGACCATTTTAGAAAACATACTTCCACTTTGAGTTTAACCATAATTTTTGGATATAGTTTCATGTTCATAATAAAAATAATTTTCTCAGAATAACAACTTTTAAATCAAAGTTTATCATAGTTTTTAATTAACTAACCCAAAACAGCCCGCGGTGTTACTACGACGGCGTAAATCCGGTTTTACGGTGTTTTTCGTGTTTCCAGGTTTTAAATCATTAAGTTAGCATATCATATAGATATAGAACATGTGTTTAGTTGATTTTAAAAGTCAAGTTAGAAGGATTAACTTTTGTTTGCGAACTAGTTTAGAATTAACTAAACTATGTTCTAGTGATTACAAGTTTAAACCTTCGAATAAGATAGCTTTATATGTATGAATCGAATGATGTTATGAACATCATTACTACCTTAAGTTCCTTAGATAAACCTACTGGAAAATAGAAAAATGGATCTAGCTTCAACGGATCCTTGGATGGCTCGAAGTTCTTGAAGCAGAATCATGACACGAAAACAAGTTCAAGTAAGATCATCACTTGAAATAAGATTGTTATAGTTATAGAAATTGAACCAAAGTTTGAATATGATTATTACCTTGTATTAGAATGATAACCTACTGTAAGAAACAAAGATTTCTTGAGGTTAGATGATCACCTTACAAGATTGGAAGTGAGCTTGCAAACTTGAAAGTATTCTTGATTTTATGTAACTAGAACTTGTAAAATATATGAAGAACACTTAGAACTTGAAGATAGAACTTGAGAGAGATCAATTAGATGAAGAAAATTGAAGAATGAAAGTGTTTGTAGGTGTTTTTGGTCGTTGGTGTATGGATTAGATATAAAGGATATGTAATTTTGTTTTCATGTAAATAAGTCATGAATGATTACTCATATTTTTGTAATTTTATGAGATATTTCATGCTAGTTGCCAAATGATGGTTCCCACATGTGTTAGGTGACTCACATGGGCTGCTAAGAGCTGATCATTGGAGTGTATATACCAATAGTATATACATCTAAAAGCTGTGTATTGTACAAGTGCGAATACGGGTGCATACGAGTAGAATTGTTGATGAAACTGAACGAGGATGTAATTGTAAGCATTTTTGTTAAGTAGAAGTATTTTGATAAGTGTCTTGAAGTCTTTCAAAAGTGTATGAATACATATTAAAACACTACATGTATATACATTTTAACTGAGTCGTTAAGTCATCATTAGTCGTTACATGTAAATGTTGTTTTGAAACCTTTAGGTTAACGATCTTGTTGAATGTTGTTAACCCATTGTTTATTATAACAAATGAGATGTTAAATTATTATATTATCATGATATTATGATATATAATATATCTTAGTATGATGTATATACAGTTAAATGTCGTTACAACGATAATTGTTACATATATGTCTCGTTTCGAAATCATTAAGTTAGTCGTCTTATTTTTACATATGTATTTCATTGTTAAAACAATTAATAATATATTTACTTATCATTTAATATAATTAACCAAGTGTATCAATATCTTAATATGATTCATATGTACCTAGTAAGACGTTGTTATAACGATAATCGTTATATATATCGTTTTCGAGTTTCTTAAATTAATAGTCTCATTTTTATGTATATAACTCATTGTTAAAATACCTAATGAGATACATACTTATAATAAAAACATGTTAACTATATATATAACCATATATATGTCATTGTATAGTTTTTACAAGTTTTAACGTTCGTGAATCACCGGTCAAGTTGGGTGGTCAATTGTCTATATGAAACATATTTCAATTAATCAAGTCTTAACAAGTTTGATTGCTTAACATGTTGGAAACATTTAATCATGTAAATATCAATCTCAATTAATATATATAAACATGGAAAAGTTCGGGTCACTACAGTACCTACCCGTTAAATAAATTTCGTCCCGAAATTTTAAGCTGTTGAAGGTGTTCACGAATCTTCTAGAAATAGATGCGGGTATTTCTTCTTCATCTGATCTTCACGCTCCCAGGTGAACTCGGGTCCTCTACGAGCATTCCATCGAACCTTAACAATTGGTATCTTGTTTTGCTTAAGTCTTTTAACCTCACGATCCATTATTTCGACGGGTTCTTCGATGAATTGAAGTTTTTCGTTGATTTGGATTTCATCTAACGGAATAGTGAGATCTTCTTTAGCAAAACATTTCTTCAAATTCGAGACGTGGAAAGTGTTATGTACAGCCGCGAGTTGTTGAGGTAACTCAAGTCGGTAAGCTACTGGTCCGACACGATCAATAATCTTGAATGGTCCAATATACCTTGGATTTAATTTCCCTCGTTTACCAAATCGAACAACGCCTTTCCAAGGTGCAACTTTAAGCATGACCATCTCTCCAATTTCAAATTCTATATCTTTTCTTTTAATGTCAGCGTAGCTCTTTTGTCGACTTTGGGCGGTTTTCAACCGTTGTTGAATTTGGATGATCTTCTCGGTAGTTTCTTGTATAATCTCTGGACCCGTAATCTGTCTATCCCTCACTTCACTCCAACAAATCGGAGACCTGCACTTTCTACCATAAAGTGCTTCAAACGGCGCCATCTCAATGCTTGAATGGTAGCTGTTGTTGTAGGAAAATTCTGCTAACGGTAGATGTCGATCCCAACTATTTTCGAAATCAATAACACATGCTCGTAGCATGTCTTCAAGCGTTTGTATCGTCCTTTCGCTCTGCCCATCAGTTTGTGGATGATAGGCAGTACTCATGTCTAGACGAGTTCCTAATGCTTGCTGTAATGTCTGCCAGAATCTTGAAATAAATCTGCCATCCCTATCAGAGATAATAGAGATTGGTATTCCATGTCTGGAGACGACTTCCTTCAAATACAGTCGTGCTAACTTCTCCATCTTGTCATCTTCTCTTATTGGTAGGAAGTGTGCTGATTTGGTGAGACGATCAACTATTACCCAAATAGTATCAAAACCACTTGCAGTCCTTGGCAATTTAGTGATGAAATCCATGGTAATGTTTTCCCATTTCCATTCCGGGATTTCGGGTTGTTGAAGTAGACCTGATGGTTTCTGATGCTCAGCTTTGACCTTAGAACATGTCAAACATTCTCCTACATATTTAGCAACATCGGCTTTCATACCCGGCCACCAAAAATGTTTCTTGAGATCCTTGTACATCTTCCCCGTTCCAGGATGTATTGAGTATCTGGTTTTATGAGCTTCTCTAAGTACCATTCCTCTCATATCTCCAAATTTTGGTACCCAAATCCTTTCAGCCCTATACCGGGTTCCGTCTTCCTGAATATTAAGATGCTTCTCCGATCCTTTGGGTATTTCATCCTTTAAATTTCCCTCTTTTAAAACTCCTTGTTGCGCCTCCTTTATTTGAGTAGTAAGGTTATTATGAATCATTATATTCATAGATTTTACTCGAATGGGTTCTCTGTCCTTCCTGCTCAAGGCATCGGCTACCACATTTGCCTTCCCCGGGTGGTAACGAATCTCAAAGTCGTAATCATTCAACAATTCAATCCACCTACGCTGCCTCATATTCAGTTGTTTCTGATTAAATATGTGTTGAAGACTTTTGTGGTCGGTATATATAATACTTTTGACCCCATATAAGTAGTGCCTCCAAGTCTTTAATGCAAACACAACCGCTCCTAATTCCAAATCATGCGTCGTATAATTTTGTTCGTGAATCTTCAATTGTCTAGACGCATAAGCAATCACCTTCGTTCGTTGCATTAATACACAACCGAGACCTTGCTTTGATGCTTCACAATAAATCACAAAATCATCATTCCCTTCAGGCAATGACAATATAGGTGCCGTAGTTAGCTTTTTCTTCAATAACTGAAACGCTTTCTCTTGTTCATCATTCCATTCAAATTTCTTCCCTTTATGCGTTAATGCAGTCAAGGGTTTTGCTATTCTGGAAAAATCTTGGATGAACCTTCTGTAGTAACCAGCTAGTCCTAAAAACTGGCGTATATGTTTCGGAGTTTTCGGGGTTTCCCACTTTTCAACAGTTTCTATCTTTGCCGGATCCACCTTAATACCTTCTTTGTTCACTATGTGACCGAGGAATTGAACTTCTTCCAACCAAAATGCACACTTTGAAAACTTAGCGTACAATTCTTCCTTCCTCAATACTTCTAACACCTTTCTCAAATGTTCACCGTGTTCTTTGTCATTCTTTGAGTAAATAAGTATGTCATCAATGAAAACAATGACAAACTTGTCAAGGTATGGTCCACACACTCGGTTCATAAGGTCCATGAACACAGCTGGTGCATTAGTTAAACCAAACGGCATGACCATAAACTCGTAATGACCGTAACGTGTTCTGAAAGCAGTCTTTGGAATATCATCTTCTTTCACCCGCATTTGATGATACCCGGAACGTAAGTCAATCTTTGAATAAACAGACGAGCCTTGTAGTTGATCAAATAAGTCGTCGATTCTCGGTAGTGGGTAGCGGTTCTTGATGGTAAGTTTGTTCAACTCTCGGTAGTCGATACACAACCTGAATGTACCATCTTTCTTCTTGACAAACAAAACAGGAGCTCCCCACGGTGATGTGCTTGGTCGAATGAAACCATGCTCTAAAAGTTCTTGTAATTGGCTTTGCAGTTCTTTCATCTCACTGGGTGCGAGTCTGTAAGGAGCACGAGCTATTGGTGCAGCTCCTGGTACAAGATCTATTTGAAATTCAACGGATCGATGTGGGGGTAATCCCGGTAATTCTTTCGGAAATACATCGGGAAATTCTTTTGCGACGGGAACATCATTGATGCTCTTTTCTTCAGTTTGTACTTTCTCGACGTGTGCTAGAACAGCATAGCAACCTTTTCTTATTAGTTTTTGTGCCTTCAAATTACTAATAAGATGTAGCTTCGTGTTGCCCTTTTCTCCGTACACCATTAAGGGTTTTCCTTTTTCTCGTATAATGCGAATTGCATTTTTGTAACAAACGATCTCTGCTTTCACTTCTTTCAACCAGTCCATACCGATTATCACATCAAAACTCCCTAACTCTACTGGTATCAAATCAATCTTAAATGTTTTGCTAACCAGTTTAATTTCTCGATTCCGACATATATTATCTGCTGAAATTAATTTACCATTTGCTAATTCGAGTAAAAATTTACTATCCAAAGGCGTCAATGGACAACTTAATTTAGCACAAAAATCTCTACTCATATAGCTTCTATCCGCACCCGAATCAAATAAAACGTAAGCAGATTTATTGTCAATAAGAAACGTACCCGTAACAAGCTCCGGGTCTTCCTGTGCCTCTGCCGCATTAATATTGAAAACTCTTCCGCGGCCTTGTCCATTCGTGTTCTCCTGGTTCGGGCAATTTCTAATAATGTGGCCCGGTTTTCCACATTTATAACAAACTACATTGGCATAGCTTGCTCCGACACTACTTGCTCCGCCATTACTCGTTCCGACACCATTTGTTCCTTTTGTTCTATTAACCCCTGGTCCGTAGACCTCACACTTCGCCGCGCTATGACCATTTCTTTTACACTTGTTGCAAAATTTGGTGCAGAACCCCGAGTGATACTTTTCACACCTTTGGCATAGCTGTTTCTGATTGTTGTTGTTGTTGCGGTTATTATTGTTGTTGGGATGATTGTTGTAGTTGCTGTTGTTGTTGTTGTTGTTGTTGTTGTTGAGCCGTTTGTTGTAGTTGCGATTGATGTTGCGATTGTTGTTGTTGTTGTATTGGTGATTCTTATCACCATTTTCCTCCCACTTTCTTTTGACTTGCTTCACATTGGCCTCTTCAGCAGTCTGTTCTTTAATTCTTTCTTCAATCTGGTTCACTAGTTTGTGAGCCATTCTACATGCCTGTTGTATGGAGGCGGGCTCGTGTGAACTTATATCTTCTTGGATTCTTTCCGGTAATCCTTTCACAAACGCGTCGATCTTCTCTTCCTTATCTTCGAATGCTCCCGGACACAATAGGCACAATTCTGTGAATCGTCTTTCGTACGTGGTAATATCAAATCCTTGGGTTCGTAACCCTCTAAGTTCTGTCTTGAGCTTATTGACCTCGGTTCTGGGACGGTACTTCTCGTTCATCAAGTGCTTGAATGCTGACCACGGTAGTGCGTATGCATCGTCTTGTCCCACTTGCTCTAGATAGGTATTCCACCATGTTAACGCAGAACCTGTGAAGGTATGCGTAGCGTACTTCACTTTGTCCTCTTCAGTACACTTACTTATGGAAAACACCGATTCGACCTTCTCGGTCCACCGTTTCAATCCGATCGGTCCTTCGGTTCCATCAAATTCCAAAGGTTTGCAGGCAGTGAATTCTTTGTAGGTGCATCCTACACGATTTCCTGTACTGCTAGATCCAAGGTTATTGTTGGTATGTAGCGCAGCCTGTACTGCGGCTATGTTTGAAGCTAGAAAAGTACGGAATTCCTCTTCATTCATATTCACGGTGTGTCGAGTAGTCGGTGCCATTTCCTTCAAAATAGTCAAATTGAATCAAGTTAATCATACAGAATATTAAGAGTAGTTAATAGTATTTCGTAGCATAATATGAACTCATTTATAAAAGCTTTTTCTTCATATTAGCGTTTTATAAGTTTAAATTCGGGTAGTACCTACCCATTAAGTTCATACTTAGTAGCTAATATACAATTCAACTACTACAATTCTATATGAAAAACTGATTATAATAATATTTCGCGTTCAAACTTTTATACAATATTTTACAAACTTACAATACCGCTTATTTTACATAAAGCATGAAATATAGCACACAATAACTTTGATACAAGATAGTTGTGAAGATAATTCTAGCTAATACACAAGTCGTTCAGCAAAGGCAATAAAGACACGTAATTCATACGTCCAGAAACAAGTCATGCATTCTGGTTTTACTAGGACTACTTCCCATCCTTGGTCTTGTGCAACATAACCGTTATGGCCGTTGATAAGACAGCGTGTTGTAACGTCGTCAAAGGGACGAGGGTTACGTAATGTCCAACAGTCCCGTAACAATCTAAAAACCTCATTTCTTACCCCAATTACCGACTCCGTCACTTGTGGAAATGTTTTGTTTAATAGTTGTAGCCCGATGTTCTTGTTCTCACTCTGGTGAGAAGCGAACATTACTAATCCGTAAGCATAACATGCTTCTTTATGTTGCATGTTAGCCGCTTTTTCTAAATCACGAAGTCCAATATTCGGATATATTGAGTCAAAATAATTTCTTAACCCGTTGCGTAAAATAGCATTTGGGTTCCCCGCAATATATGCGTCAAAGTAAACACATCGTAACTTATGGGTTTCCCAATGTGATATCCCCCATCTTTCAAACGAAAGTCTCTTATAAACCAAGACATTCTTGGAACGTTCTTCGAATGTCTTACAAACTGATCTCGCCTTAAATAGTTGTGCCGAGGAATTCTGGCCGACTCTAGACAAGATTTCATCAATCATGTCTCCGGGTAGGTCTCTTAAAATATTGGGCTGTCTATCCATTTTGTGTTTTTAAACTGTAAAATAGATAAGAGTTAGATTCATAAAAAAAATACTTATTAATACAAGCAATTTTTACATATATCATAAAGCATAAGAACACTATATTACATATATTACACCACACGAATACAACTATCTTATTCCGACTCGTTCGTTTCTTCTTCTTCGATTTTTGTTCGTTTTGCCAAGTTTCTAGGGATATATGATGTTCCCCTAATACGAGCCGTCGTTATCCACATTGGTTTAGAAAAACCTGGTGGTTTAGAGGTTCCCGGGTCATTGTTACAACTTAAGGACTTCGGGGGTTGACGATACATATACAGTTCATCGGGGTTGGAATTAGATTTCTCTATTTTTATGCCCTTTCCCTTATTATTTTCTTTTGCCTTTTTAAATTCAGTTGGGGTAATTTCTATAACATCATCGGAATTCTCGTCGGAATCTGATTCATCGGAGAATTGGTAATCCTCCCAATATTTTGCTTCCTTGGCGGAAACACCATTGACCATAATTAACCTTGGTCGGTTGGTTGAGGATTTTCTTTTACTTAACCGTTTTATTATTTCCCCCACCGGTTCTATTTCTTCATCCGGTTCCGATTCTTCTTCCGGTTCCGATTCTTCTTCCGGTTCCGACTCTTCTTCCGGTTCCTCTTCGGGAACTTGTGAATCAGTCCACGAATCATTCCAATTTACATTTGACTCTTCATTATTATTAGGTGAGTCAATGGGACTTGTTCTAGAGGTAGACATTTATCACATAATATCAAACGCGTTAAGAGATTAATATATCACATAATATTCACATGTTAAAAATATATAGTTTCCAACAAAATTTGTTAAGCAATCATTTTTCAAGTAAACACGGTCGAAGTCCAGACTCACTAATGCATCCTAACAAACTAGATAAGACACACTAATGCAAAATTCTGGTTCTCTAAGACCATCGCTCTGATACCAACTGAAATGTCCCGTTCTTATTGATTAAAAACGTTCCATATTAATTGATTTCGTTGCGAGGTTTTGACCTCTATATGAGACGTTTTTCAAAGACTGCATTCATTTTTAAACAAACCATAACCTTTATTTCATCAATAAAGGTTTAAAAAGCTTTACGTAGATTATCAAATAATGATAATCTAAAATATCCTGTTTACACACGACCATTACATAATGGTTTACAATACAAATATGTTACAACAAAATAAGTTTCTTGAATGCAGTTTTTACACAATATCATACAAGCATGGACTCCAAATCTTGTCCTTATTTAAGTATGCGACAGCGGAAGCTCTTAATAATCACCTGAGAATAAACATGCTTAAAACGTCAACAAAAATGTTGGTGAGTTATAGGTTTAACCTATATATATCAAATCATAATAATAGACCACAAGATTTCATATTTCAATACACATCCCATACATAGAGATAAAAATTATTCATATGGTGAACACCTGGTAACCGACATTAACAAAATGCATATATAAGAATATCCCCATCATTCCGGGACACCCTTCGGATATGATATAAATTTCGAAGTACTAAAGCATCCGGTACTTTGGATGGGGTTTGTTAAGCCCAATAGATCTATCTTTAGGATTCGCGTCAATTAGGGTGTCTGTTCCCTAATTCTTAGATTACCAGACTTAATAACAAGGGGCATATTTGATTTCGATAATTCAACCATAGAATGTAGTTTCACGTACTTGTGTCTATTTTGTAAATCATTTATAAAACCTGCATGTATTCTCATCCCAAAAATATTAGATTTTAAAAGTGGGACTATAACTCACTTTCACAGATTTTTACTTCGTCGGGAAGTAAGACTTGGCCACTGGTTGATTCACGAACCTATAACAATATATACATATATATCAAAGTATGTTCAAAATATATTTACAACACTTTTAATATATTTTGATGTTTTAAGTTTATTAAGTCAGCTGTCCTCGTTAGTAACCTACAACTAGTTGTCCACAGTTAGATGTACAGAAATAAATCGATAAATATTATCTTGAATCAATCCACGACCCAGTGTATACGTATCTCAGTATTGATCACAACTCAAACTAAATATATTTTGGAATCAACCTCAACCCTGTATAGCTAACTCCAACATTCACATATAGAGTGTCTATGGTTGTTCCGAAATATATATAGATGTGTCGACATGATAGGTCGAAACATTGTATACGTGTCTATGGTATCTCAAGATTACATAATATACAATACAAGTTGATTAAGTTATGGTTGGAATAGATTTGTTACCAATTTTCACGTAGCTAAAATGAGAAAAATTATCCAATCTTGTTTTACCCATAACTTCTTCATTTTAAATCCGTTTTGAGTGAATCAAATTGCTATGGTTTCATATTGAACTCTATTTTATGAATCTAAACAGAAAAAGTATAGGTTTATAGTCGGAAAAATAAGTTACAAGTCGTTCTTGTAAAGGTAGTCATTTCAGTCGAAAGAACAACGTCTAGATGACCATTTTAGAAAACATACTTCCACTTTGAGTTTAACCATAATTTTTGGATATAGTTTCATGTTCATAATAAAAATAATTTTCTCAGAATAACAACTTTTAAATCAAAGTTTATCATAGTTTTTAATTAACTAACCCAAAACAGCCCGCGGTGTTACTACGACGGCGTAAATCCGGTTTTACGGTGTTTTTCGTGTTTCCAGGTTTTAAATCATTAAGTTAGCATATCATATAGATATAGAACATGTGTTTAGTTGATTTTAAAAGTCAAGTTAGAAGGATTAACTTTTGTTTGCGAACAAGTTTAGAATTAACTAAACTATGTTCTAGTGATTACAAGTTTAAACCTTCGAATAAGATAGCTTTATATGTATGAATCGAATGATGTTATGAACATCATTACTACCTTAAGTTCCTTGGATAAACCTACTGGAAAATAGAAAAATGGATCTAGCTTCAACGGATCCTTGGATGGCTCGAAGTTCTTGAAGCAGAATCATGACACGAAAACAAGTTCAAGTAAGATCATCACTTGAAATAAGATTGTTATAGTTATAGAAATTGAACCAAAGTTTGAATATGATTATTACCTTGTATTAGAATGATAACCTACTGTAAGAAACAAAGATTTCTTGAGGTTGGATGATCACCTTACAAGATTGGAAGTGAGCTTGCAAACTTGAAAGTATTCTTGATTTTATGTAACTAGAACTTGTAAAATATATGAAGAACACTTAGAACTTGAAGATTGAACTTGAGAGAGATCAATTAGATGAAGAAAATTGAAGAATTAAAGTGTTTGTAGGTGTTTTTGGTCGTTGGTGTATGGATTAGATATAAAGGATATGTAATTTTGTTTTCATGTAAATAAGTCATGAATGATTACTCATATTTTTGTAATTTTATGAGATATTTCATGCTAGTTGCCAAATGATGGTTCCCACATGTGTTAGGTGACTCACATGGGCTGCTAAGAGCTGATCATTGGAGTGTATATACCAATAGTACATACATCTAAAAGCTGTGTATTGTACAAGTGCGAATACGGGTGCATACGAGTAGAATTGTTGATGAAACTGAACGAGGATGTAATTGTAAGCATTTTTGTTAAGTAGAAGTATTTTGATAAGTGTCTTGAAGTCTTTCAAAAGTGTATGAATACATATTAAAACACTACATGTATATACATTTTAACTGAGTCGTTAAGTCATCATTAGTCGTTACATGTAAATGTTGTTTTGAAACCTTTAGGTTAACGATCTTGTTGAATGTTGTTAACCCATTGTTTATTATAACAAATGAGATGTTAAATTATTATATTATCATGATATTATGATATATAATATATCTTAGTATGATGTATATACAGTTAAATGTCGTTACAACGATAATTGTTACATATATGTCTCGTTTCGAAATCATTAAGTTAGTCGTCTTATTTTTACATATGTATTTCATTGTTAAAACAATTAATAATATATTTACTTATCATTTAACATAATTAACCAAGTGTATCAATATCTTAATATGATTCATATGTACCTAGTAAGACGTTGTTATAACGATAATCGTTATATATATCGTTTTCGAGTTTCTTAAATTAATAGTCTCATTTTTATGTATATAACTCATTGTTAAAATACCTAATGAGATACATACTTATAATAAAAACATGTTAACTATATATATAACCATATATATGTCATTGTATAGTTTTTACAAGTTTTAACGTTCGTGAATCACCGGTCAAGTTGGGTGGTCAATTGTCTATATGAAACATATTTCAATTAATCAAGTCTTAACAAGTTTGATTGCTTAACATGTTGGAAACATTTAATCATGTAAATATCAATCTCAATTAATATATATAAACATGGAAAAGTTCGGGTCACTACAATCGGTTCCTAGTGTCGAAAGATTTCCTACACTTATGGGGAGATGTCTCGGTTGTTACTCTTGATAGGAAAAATTCGGATTATTAGCCGCTAATCCTTAGAGATAAAAATATAGATTTTGGACCTAAGCCTTTTAAGATCTTTAATGTTTGGCTCGAATGTAACGAGGTTGAATCTATCATGATTGAGGCATGGAACAAACAAGTAGTGGGCTCACATTCGGATTGTGTTTTTCAAGACAAGTTGAAGAATGTCAAAGAGGCACTTCGATAATGGTGTAAATATAGATATGGTACTATTGATATAGACATCGAGACATGGAAAAGAGCTGCAACAGATTGGGAAGAAAAGGCTGATCGGGGTGATGTGTCTGATCGAGAAAAATGGATGGAGGCCAGGGGTAAATGGATTCAAAAAGAGAAAGAGAAAGTCAGGATGTTAAGACAAAGGGAAAGATTCAAATGGGCAACGGAAGGAGACGATAACACAACCTTTTTTCATTTTACTATTCGTAGATTTAACAACAAATCGAATATCAGGGGTTTACATCTAAATGGGAAATGGAAAGAAGACCCGGGAATAATCAAGCATGAAATACTTAACTACTACCGAAAGATTTTCGAATCAAACCCAACTTCTTTACCCGACTACAATAGCCTCATATCGATCTCTTTTAGCAAAATCTATCAAGAAGATGTAATGATGCTCGAGGTACCTTTTCTCGAATCAGAAATTTGGAATACGATAAAGAATTGTGACCCATCCAAGGCACCGGAACCGGATGGTTTTAACATGAGTTTTTTTTAGAAATTCTATTGGATGTTAAAAGATGATTTGTTAAAAGCTATCGATTGGTTTTGATCAAATGGACAAATCTCCAAAGGGTGCAACGCTTCTTTTTTCAATTTGATACCAAAAAAGAATGACCCGATGAACCTTAGTGATTATAGACCGATTAGCCTCATTGGAAGTTACTACAAAATAATCGCAAAAATGCTTGTCAATCAACTTCAAAAAATAATCCATATAGTCATCGGAACCGAACAAAGTGCTTTCATAAAAGGACGATACATTATTGATGGAATCCTTATAGCAAATGAGGTGGTTAAGGACTTGAAGCAATAATAGAAAAATGACTTATGATTTCTAGAAAGCTTTTGATAGCCTAAATTGGAAATTTCTATTTAAAATCTTGGAAATGATGGGTTTTGGTGAGAAGTGGAGACTATGGATATCCTCGTGTCTAAAATCCGCATCAATCTCGATTCTAGTAAATGGATCGCCAACTAAATAGTTTTCACTTCAATGGGGAGTCGACAAGGCGATCCATTATCACCCTACCTTTTTATCACGGTAGTTGAGGGACTTAACATGCTCACAAAACACGTAATGGAGGCAAAGTTATTTAAGGGACTTGACATCGGATCGGATAATATTAAGATCTCTCACCTTCAATATGCCGATTATACAATCTTCTTTGCGAAATGGAATAAAAGAAATGCCGACAATCTTTTCAAACTACTCAAATGTTTTGAAATATTTTCGGGATTGAGGGTAAATTTCTCGAAAAGTTTCCTCTTTGGCATAGGAGGGCATAACGTGGACATAGAATAAATGGCGAATTACAATGGATGCCGGGTTGCTTCTTTCCCTTTCACATACCTTGGTGTCCCGATTGGTCAAAAAATAAAAAATGTTCGAGATTGGGATAACGTCATAGAAAAGTTTCGATCAAGACTATCGGATTGGAAAGCGAAATCGATGTCGTTCGGAGGTCGCCTTACCCTAATCAATTTGGTCCTAATTAGTCTATCGTTGTATGCCTTCTTCCTATTCCGTGCTCCATCGAAGGTCCTAAACTTGCTTGAAGGTTTAAGACGATTTTTTTTTTTTTGAGGCGGGTCGGGCGATAACACGAAAATTTGTTGGGTCAAATGGGACAATATACTTTTACCATACAAGGTGGGGGTTTAAATGTTGGGTCACTCAAAGCAAAAAAACCTAGCCTTGCTAGGTAAATGGTGGTGGCGTATTCGAAATAAAACTGATGCTTTTTGGGTAAAAATAAAAAAAATTCTATATGGGCGGGAGGGGGCGCTTGGTACTCATGCGCTTAATGTTTGTTTAAATATGATCTCAATTTGGAATGGTATCCGAATAGCAGGTTTGCAGATTGATGGTTAAAACATAACATTCACCAATTCATTTGTGAAGTTGTTAAGTGCAGGAGATGGCACAAGTTTTTGGAAAGAGCTATGGATTGAAAATCAACCATTCTGTGAACGATTAATAAACTGTTCAGACTCGACGAGAATAAAGATGCATTGGTAATGGATAGGCTCGTAAAACAGGGTAATGGCTGGAATATTTCATGGAATTGGACTCGACCTCCAACGAACAGAACTTGCAGTGAACTGGACGAACTAATCGAAGCAATAAGTAGTTTCAAATATGACAGCAACACAAATGACGAATGGAGATGGAATCTAAATGGTATGGGGCGTTTCTACACATCTGATCTCGCAACACTAATCAATGCTAAAGTTCTGCCCACTTGCCATATTTCGAAGGAAACATTACGAAACACACTAATTCTGCAAAAGATTGGTATATTTGTTTGGTGAGCTAAAATGAGAAGGTTACCGGTACTTGTGGAGATAGACAAACGTGGTGTTGACTTACATATGGTCTGCTGTCCAGTTTGCGACGACAATATCGAATCAACTGATCATATATTTCTTCAATGTTCGTTCGCTAAAGATGTTTGGTCAAGGGTGTTTTGTTGGTGGAACTTTGGAAACTTCACGACTACAAATCTTGATAACATGTTTCTGGGAAATTCATACTCCTCTCGTCCGAATCAATCCTCGAGTCTATGGCAAGCAATCGAGTGGGCAACTGGATATATGATATGGCGCAACAGGAATGCAGTGATTTTTCAAAATAAAAAAGGAAATGGCCCCATGACGTTGGATGAAATCCAAATCAAAACCTTCGAATGGATATCTAAAAGATCGAAGAAGAACTCGTTAATATAGACACAATGGCTCTTAAACCCAAGTTCTTTCGATGACCATGGCTAACTCTTTTCTTTTCTTTGTTTGGTTTCTTCCTTTTAGCTTCACTGTATTGTCGTTGATTTGTTCCCTATTTGTTTTTAAGGCATTTTCTCATATGCCAGATGTAAAATCCTCTTTTTAGTAATGATATTTTGGCTATTCAAAAAAGGAAAAAAAAAAATCTACAGTCACTTATCTGAATAATAATGTAACCTACAAACATAAACATTAATATGCATGTCAATGATTTTATATCTTATATTGAAAAAAAAAAAAAAAAAAAAACAATAATTTTGATTACATGAGCACTTCACCACAGAAGTGAAGACCACACCATGGACACGAAAGCACACACTAGCAAAACAAACCTAACCAAAAGCGATACTATAAACATGTGTCGATTATATTACTCCTTACTTTAGATTAGATAAAAAGATAAAAACAAGAGAGATACTCAGAGCCGTCTCAATTATTTTGAGGGCATCGTTCGAGACATAAAAATGAGCCTCTTTATAGACATTAAAAATTTTAATACATACAAAATAATAATTCTACTAAAATTATCAATACAAAGAAGTTATAACATATTTTAGGGCAAATTGTTCAGAAAAGTAATGCAAAACACCAAATATCCAAATAAAGATAATATCACTTCTACCATTGTCCGTAAATGACTCTAATTTCACTTTAGTGAGTATAAAGGATTCGAATTTGGTAAAAGTTGCAATTGAGGTAATATTGTTCCAAATGTGCAGCCACATGAAATCCACCTCATTATATCTGATGAGGTGGATGCCATGTCATCATCTTCTCAAAATAAGTTCTCCACCTCAACACTTTTTTGTGAAAACCGTATCAACCCGTTATTTCGTTTAAATATAAACCGTAGTTGTTGATAATATACGTAAACACTAAATTAATAGAAACTTTTTTCGGATTAATTCCATATCAGGATTAAAACTGACAAAATACTTTCTGAAAAATTCCTAATTTTATTTTGTACGCATGAGTGGTTCATCGATTCCTCTATTTACTAATTCATCGAGCATACAGTTGTATGTGTATATATTTGGTGTCAACCCTTTTTGTATAATTCTTCCATGTTTAAATATGTTTCATCAATTCTACCTACTCTCTGAAACTCATAAAGCTTCTGTATACAAACTAGATCTAACGGAACACTTGTAAAATTAGGTGCAAAAATCTATCGATAACAGTGTTTGTAACATCCCGCATTTTTCCGTCAATTTTCCGTTTGACTATTTAAGTTCCGTTATATGTTTATAACACATCTCGTTAATACGCGTTTTAAATTATCATGTTTAGGTAATTTAACGCACCCGCAACCGAACTCGAGGGACTAGTTTCGCCAAAACACCAAAGTGGTGACTAGCTTTTGACTAAGTCAACCACCTCCCCACCATTATCCATTCATTTCTCTTTTTCTAAAATACTTCCATATTTTTCTCTAATTTCATCAAAAGGAAATCATCATCCAAATTCGTTCAAGAAGGATTCAATCAAAACAAATTACATATTTGAACTCCTCGTGATCTCCTCTTCGATTCCATACCGATTTCATCAATTTTGGGTAACTTTCTAAAATCACTAATTTTATGTGTTCTTGAGATTTTTGAGTTATAAAGTTGTTAATTAGTGTCTATGGCTCAAGTCTAGTATGATTATGTGATTTGTATGCTTGTTCTTGCAATTTTGATGTAACTAGTTCATTATGAAAGAACACTTGCATAATCTTGAGTTTTAGGTGTTCATATGTTGTTTGATGATGAAAGTTCATGTTTAAATTGTGTTCCTAACATCACTAGCTTCAAATTGGTATGTAGGTTGACATGGATTAGTTTCATAATCATGATTGTTGAATTTGTGATTTTGGGTTAGGGTTTGATAGAAGTAAATTGAATCTTGATGCATTAAATGCTTGATAATGTTAATTGTAAGTGTTAGGTTGTGTTGTATGCTTAATTACCTTCGAAACGGCATACCGTTCATGTAATTTGGTTGCCAAATCATTAAATTGCATTTATGACTTGTATGCATTGAATGAGGAACATTAATTGCGGTTTTTGGTTGTTGCAAGTGGAAGTTTGATTGATGATATGTGTTTAGTTGTTTTACTCGTCAAAATACCTTTCCAACGATGTATGATAGGCGTTATAAGTGTTTGCGGGTCAAGAGTTGTGTTAGAAAAGGTTTTGGTTCGTGCACACTTTAAAAAACTGACCAGAATTCTCTGCCCAGGTAGTGGCGCGGCGCGCCCCATCCCCGCGCGGCGCGCAGAATCACCTGGCCAGATTCTGACCTCTTGGTCCCATTTCACGTGAAATGTTTGACTAGCTACCGACCTCCGATTCACATGAAACTTGTTTTAATATACTTGTATATGAATAATTAGCATGGAAAAATAGTCCGGGACCCGACCCGAACATGTTGACTTTTTCGTTGACTTTGACTCGACCAAGTTTGACTTTTTGTCAAACTTAATCAATTAATTATGCAATCTTTCTAACCTGCTTTTATACTTGTGTCTTGCATGAAACTTGATGATTTGATTCACATGCTATATTGATCGAGTCGTATTGAGCCATAGGACTAATTGAACATCTTTGACCCTTCGTGACTATCGTTATTGATACAACCTATTTGTTTAGGTCAAGACTAGCATTGTTCTTTGCACACGTTACTTGTCGAAGTACTTTTTGGTTCGTGCATACAAGGTGAGATCATAGTCCCACTTTTACTCTTTTTGAACTTACTTTTGGGATGAGAAAACATAAACGTTCTTTTAAACTACGTGAACACAAGTACAGGGAAAACAAACATTCTACATACGAGTTTGAACACAAATCCTCAATTCGATTATCATTAGTTACATCAGATGGTGTAAGCGAGAACTTATGTTATATGGCCATATGGGTTTGACAAACCCTCACTTCGGACGGTTCGCTACCGTCTACGGGTGAAATATATTTTCGGGAAACAGTGTATGTTCTAACACTATTATTACGGGGTTCAACGGACGGAATGTTAAGCTTTGATAATTGAGTGCTCGTGAATATTAACTTTTAGAATGTACTATGACTTTATCGATGTTGCAAATCTTGTGGTTCAACTTACTATTACTCACTTACTTATTTAAACCTATGATTTCACCAACGTTTTCGTTGACAGATTCTCTATGTTTTTCTCAGGTCCTTGAACTTAGGTGATACATGCTTCCGCTCATACTTTTTGATACTTGCATTGGATGTCGAGTATACTTGCATACGTGGAGCGTCTTTTTGACTACTTTTAATTGTGTCGCACATGTTTCATACAAACTTTAAACATTGTTATGTACTTGTTATGGAAACTACTTTTGTAAACTTTGAAACATCCTTATTTATGAAATGAATGCGACATATTTCTCGGTCAAACTTCGTTATAAAGACTTACTACCATGTAATGGGACCATACGTAGATGACGCCGTCATTTGACGATTTGTCGGGGTCGCTACAAGTGGTATCAGAGCCTTGGTTGTAGGGATTTAGAGTTCATTGGTGTCGACCCCGAGTCATAGGGTACATTGGTGAGTCTAGACTACAACCGGCATATAGACTTGACATAGGAATTACTTGGCAAATTATGCATTTATACTCTAACTCTTCTACTCATATCTACTCTTATTCTATCTAAATCTTGCGTTGTATAATTTAATTGACACGCCACCTTGACTATATGATGTAATGTCGAATGCACATATGAATTAGGGTAATATAATTCCCGGAAATTATATTACGGTGACTCATATGAACATACCGACATTATGACATAAAGAATTTAAGGCGAGTCAAGGATAATTTTCTCTTTATCTTTATTCCATATCACGGTTAGTATTATTTAGAATACTAACCAACGGTATTCTTTTGTTTTGAAGGAACAATGCCTCCTCGCCGTGTACGACGCAATGAAACTCCCGAACAAGCTTTGCAACGCATGATAGCCACCGCCGTGGATGCGGCCATGGCCGGTCACTCGTCCAACAACAACAATAATAATAACAACAACAACAACCAAGGAGCCGGTAACTCTAGCGAAGGGTGCTCCTACAAAGCTTTCATGGGGTGCAAACCTCACACTTATGATGGAACCGGGGGACCGGTTGTGCTTACTCGTTGGTTTGAACAGACGGAGGCCGTCTTTAGCATAAGCGGTTGTCGGGATCAAGACAAGGTCAAATACTCCACCCACACTTTCTCCGGGGTTGCTCTAACATGGTGGAACACCTATGTTCAATCGGTGGGTACCGATGAAGCTCATGCCCTCTCTTGGGCTGATCTAAGGGAAAAGATGATTGTTGAATATTTTCCGCGCGAAGAAACCCGGAAGCTTGAGGAAGAACTAAGAGCTTTGAAAGCGGTCGGAAACGATCTTAAAGCTTATAATCAACGTTTCGCCGAACCATCCTTGATGTGTCCTAATCTTGTTAACCCCGAATCTCAAAGGATTGAGCTCTACATGCTCGGTCTTCCAAAAAGCATCAAACAAGGGGTGATGTCATCCAAACCCACTACTCATCAAGCCGCTATGAACATGGCTCGCCAACTAATTGAAACGGTTGACGAAGTCGTAGTGCCGGCTCCTAAGGCCGAGGACAAGTCGGGTGGCAACAAAAGGAAATGGGAAGCCACTCCATCAACCAACTACAACAACAACACCTTCACCAAAAAGCCTTTCAACAACGACGGCAAGAAGGGTTATGTCGGAAACTTACCTTTTTGCAACAAATGCCACAAGCATCATCACGGCGAATGTAACAAGCTAGTTTGTCACCGTTGCCAAGGTGTTGGTCATAGGGCCAACAATTGCACAAGCGCCGCCCCCGTTGCTCGAAAGGGGCCCAATCCTCCAAAAACGGTCACTTGTTACGAATGTGGCCAAACGGGCCATTATAAGAACGAATGCCCGAAAAAGAAAGCCAACCCCAACAACCGAGGCCGAGCCTTTAACATCAATACCGAGGAAGCCCGAGATGACAATGAACTAGTCACGGGTACGTTTCTTCTCAACAACTCTTATGTTACTTGCTTATTCGATTCGGGTGCCGATAAATGTTTTGTGTCTAAGACTTTGGCTCCTACCCTTTGCACTCCACCACACCCTTTAGATACTACTTATTCCATCGAAGTGGCCGACGGAAAACTCTTAAGTGCCGACACATATTACCGGGGGTGTACTTTGAACATTTTGGGTAAGGAATTTGAAATTGACTTGATACCCATGGAATTAGGGAGTTTTGATGTAATAATCGGTATGAATTGGATGGTCAAAAATAAATCTCACATTCTTTGCGATCTTCACGCAATCCGAATTCCTATCGAGAATGGTGAACCATTGATTGTCTATGGCGACAAAAATTGCACCGGACTCAATCTCGTTTCGTGCCTTAAAGTTCGAAAGCTACTTCGCAAGGGTTGTTTCGCGATTCTTGCTCACGTTAAGAAAGTCGAGGCCGACGAAAAGCTCATCGAAGATGTGCCAATTGTTAGTGACTTTTCCGATGTATTTCCCGACGAATTACCGGGTCTTCCACCTCATCGACCGGTTGAATTTCAAATCGATCTTATTCCAGGAGCCGCACCCATAGCGCGTGCACCGTATAGACTCGCTCCATCCGAATTACAAGAATTGCAAAGTCAAATCCAAGAGCTACTTGACCGTGGTTTCATTCAACCTAGCCATTCACCATGGGGCGCTCCGATTTTGTTCGTCAAGAAGAAAGACGGATCCCTACGAATGTACATTGATTATCGTGAACTAAACAAATTGACGGTTAAGAACCGATATCCCCTTCCTCGCATCGATGATCTCTTTGATCAACTACAAGGTTCTCGTGTATATTCAAAAATCGATCTCCGTTCGGGTTATCATCAACTAAGGGTTAAGGGGGAAGATGTCTCCAAAACCGCTTTCCGGACTCGTTATGGTAGTTATGAATTCCTTGTCATGCCTTTCGGTCTCACTAACGCACCGGCGGTGTTCATGGATCTCATGAACCGCGTGTGCAAACCTTACCTCGACAAATTCGTTATCGTGTTCATCGATGATATTTTGGTCTATTCTAAAAGCGAAGAGGAACACAGAGAACATCTCCGACTCGTGCTTGAACTCTTGAGAAAAGAACAACTCTATGCCAAGTTCTCCAAGTGTGAATTTTGGTTGAAGGAAGTTCAATTCCTCGGTCATGTTGTAAGTGATCAAGGCATTAAAGTCGATCCCGCGAAAATCGAAGCCATTAGTAAATGGGAGGCTCCTACTACTCCTACTCAAATTCGTCAATTCTTGGGTCTCGCCGGATACTATCGTAAATTCATCAAGGACTTTTCCTTAATCGCTCGCCCTTTAACCGCGTTAACTCACAAGGACCGAAAGTTCATTTGGTCATCCGAACAAGAAACCGCTTTTCAAATCTTGAAAACTAAGCTAACCACCGCTCCTATCTTGTCACTTCCCGAAGGCAATGATGATTTTGTTGTATATTGTGATGCCTCGAAAAACGGTTATGGATGCGTATTAATGCAACGAAAGAAAGTCATTGCTTATGCCTCTCGACAACTCAAAGTCCACGAACAAAACTACACGACACATGATCTTGAACTCGGTGCCGTCATCTTTGCACTTAAGTTATGGAGACATCATCTTCTTGGTACCAAAAGTACCATCTTTACCGATCACAAAAGTCTCCAACATATCTTCGATCAAAAGCAACTAAACATGAGACAACGAAGGTGGATTGAGACCTTGAACGATTATAATTGCGAGCTTCGTTACCACCTCAGGAAGGCAAATGTAGTGGCCGATGCCTTAAGTCGAAAAGAAAGAGCGGTGCCTCTTCGTGTCCGAGCTTTAAACATCACCATTCACTCCAACCTTAATAGCCAAATTCGAGTAGCCCAAGAGGAGGCTCTTAAAGACAACCACATCGGACGTGAACTTTTAAACATCCTCGTCTCTCGATTCGAAGTTAAGGAGAACGGACTTCGATATTACGCCGGAAGAATTTGGGTGCCTAGATATGGCAACTTACGAAACCTCATCCTAGACGAAGCCCACAAATCGCGATACTCGATTCATCCCGGCGCCAATAAGATGTACCATGACCTTAAAGAACAATATTGGTGGCCGAACATCAAAAAGGAAGTTGCTAGATACGTTGCCAAATGTTTGACTTGCGCTAAAGTCAAAGCCGAACACCAAAGACCGTCTGGGTTACTTCAACAACCCGAGATCCCGCAATGGAAGTGGGAAAGGATCACGATGGATTTTATCACCAAACTACCGAAAACGTCGGGCGGTTATGATACTATTTGGGTCATTGTTGACCGCCTCACTAAATCCGCGCACTTTCATGCCATGAAAGAAACCGACAAAATGGAGAAACTTGCACGACTTTACGTTAAGGAGATTGTAGCCCGACACGGTGTACCTTTATCGATTATCTCCGACCGAGATGGTCGTTTCGTCTCTAGATTTTGGCGTACGTTACAAGAAGCGTTGGGGACGCGTTTAGACATGAGTACCGCATATCATCCCCAAACCGATGGGCAAAGTGAACGTACCATACAAACATTGGAGGATATGTTACGGGCTTGCGTTGTTGATTTTGGAAAAGCTTGGGACAAGCACTTACCCCTCGCCGAGTTCTCATATAACAATAGTTATCACGCGAGTATTAAGGCCGCACCTTTTGAAGCATTATATGGCCGAAAATGTCGCTCTCCTCTTTGTTGGGCCGAAGTGGGTGACGTGCAAATTTCTGGGCCCGAACTCATTCACGAAACCACCGAGAAGATTCTTCAAATCCGAGATAGGCTTCGGACGGCCCGGAGTCGCCAAAAATGCTATACCGACAAAAGACGCAAAGACCTCGAATTTCAAGTCGGTGACCGCGTCATGTTAAAAGTCGCACCTTGGAAAGGTGTCATCCGTTTTGGGAAACGTGGGAAACTAAATCCGCGGTATGTTGGTCCTTTCGAAATCTTAGAGCGTGTTGGAACCGTTGCGTATCGTTTGGATCTTCCGCCTCAACTAAGCTCCGTCCATCCTACATTTCATGTATCTAACTTGAAGAAATGTCTTGCCGAGCCCGATATCATCGTCCCTTTCGAGGAACTTACTATTAATGACAAACTCCATTTTGTGGAGGAACCGGTTGAAATTGTGGACTACGTCGAGAAGGAATTAAAACAAAACCGGATCCCGATTGTTAAGGTCCGTTGGAACGCCAAAAGGGGACCCGAGTTTACTTGGGAAAGAGAAGATCAAATGCGAAAGAAACACCCTCATCTATTCCCGGTTCCGGAAACGTCAGATTCCGAGGAAGAAACAACGACCACTACGCCTACCTAAATTTCGGGACGAAATTTCTTTTAAGGTGTAGGTAATGTAACATCCCGCCTTTTTCCGTCAATTTTCCGTTTGACTATTTAAGTTCCGTTATATGTTTATAACACATCTCGTTAATACGCGTTTTAAATTATCATGTTTAGATAATTTAACGCACCCGCAACCGAACTCGAGGGACTAGTTTCGCCAAAACACCAAAGTGGTGACTAGCTTTTGACTAAGTCAACCACCTCCCCACCATTATCCATTCATTTCTCTTTTTCTAAAATACTTCCATATTTTTCTCTAATTTCATCAAAAGGAAATCATCATCCAAATTCGTTCAAGAAGGATTCAATCAAAACAAATTACATATTTGAACTCCTCGTGATCTCCTCTTCGATTCCATACCGATTTCATCAATTTTGGGTAACTTTCTAAAATCACTAATTTTATGTGTTCTTGAGATTTTTGAGTTATAAAGTTGTTAATTAGTGTCTATGGCTCAAGTCTAGTATGATTATGTGATTTGTATGCTTGTTCTTGCAATTTTGATGTAACTAGTTCATTATGAAAGAACACTTGCATAATCTTGAGTTTTAGGTGTTCATATGTTGTTTGATGATGAAAGTTCATGTTTAAATTGTGTTCCTAACATCACTAGCTTCAAATTGGTATGTAGGTTGACATGGATTAGTTTCATAATCATGATTGTTGAATTTGTGATTTTGGGTTAGGGTTTGATAGAAGTAAATTGAATCTTGATGCATTAAATGCTTGATAATGTTAATTGTAAGTGTTAGGTTGTGTTGTATGCTTAATTACCTTCGAAACGGCATACCGTTCATGTAATTTGGTTGCCAAATCATTAAATTGCATTTATGACTTGTATGCATTGAATGAGGAACATTAATTGCGGTTTTTGGTTGTTGCAAGTGGAAGTTTGATTGATGATATGTGTTTAGTTGTTTTACTCGTCAAAATACCTTTCCAACTATGTATGATAGGCGTTATAAGTGTTTGCGGGTCAAGAGTTGTGTTAGAAAAGGTTTTGGTTCGTGCACACTTTGAAAAACTGACCAGAATTCTCTGCCCAGGTAGTGGCGCGGCGCGCCCCATCCCCGCGCGGCGCGCAGAATCACCTGGCCAGATTCTGACCTCTTGGTCCCATTTCACGTGAAATGTTTGACTAGCTACCGACCTCCGATTCACATGAAACTTGTTTTAATATACTTGTATATGAATAATTAGCATGGAAAAATAGTCTGGGACCCGACCCGAACATGTTGACTTTTTCGTTGACTTTGACTCGACCAAGTTTGACTTTTTGTCAAACTTAATCAATTAATTATGCAATCTTTCTAACATGCTTTTATACTTGTGTCTTGCATGAAACTTGATGATTTGATTCACATGCTATATTGATCTAGTCGTATTGAGCCATAGGACTAATTGGACATCTTTGACCCTTCGTGACTATCGTTATTGATACAACCTATTTGTTTAGGTCAAGACTAGCATTGTTCTTTGCACACGTTACTTGTCGAAGTACTTTTTGGTTCGTGCATACAAGGTGAGATCATAGTCCCACTTTTACTCTTTTTGAACTTACTTTTGGGATGAGAAAACATAAACGTTCTTTTAAACTACGTGAACACAAGTACAGGGAAAACAAACATTCTACATACGAGTTTGAACACAAATCCTCAATTCGATTATCATTAGTTACATCAGATGGTGTAAGCGAGAACTTATGTTATATGGCCATATGGGTTTGACAAACCCTCACTTCGGACGGTTCGCTACCGTCTACGGGTGAAATATATTTTCGGGAAACAGTGTATGTTCTAACACTATTATTACGGGGTTCAACGGACGGAATGTTAAGCTTTGATAATTGAGTGCTCGTGAATATTAACTTTTAGAATGTACTATGACTTTATCGATGTTGCAAATCTTGTGGTTCAACTTACTATTACTCACTTACTTATTTAAACCTATGATTTCACCAACGTTTTCGTTGACAGATTCTCTATGTTTTTCTCAGGTCCTTGAACTTAGGTGATACATGCTTCCGCTCATACTTTTTGATACTTGCATTGGATGTCGAGTATACTTGCATACGTGGAGCGTCTTTTTGACTACTTTTAATTGTGTCGCACGTGTTTCATACAAACTTTAAACATTGTTATGTACTTGTTATGGAAACTACTTTTGTAAACTTTGAAACATCCTTATTTATGAAATGAATGCGACATATTTCTCGGTCAAACTTCGTTATAAAGACTTACGGCCATGTAATGGGACCATACGTAGATGACGCCGTCATTTGACGATTTGTCGGGGTCGCTACAGTGTTATACGCAAGTGTATCCAAAAATATGTTGTCACGTTTTGTCACCAAAAAGAGTTCGTTTGATTTGGTTGGTATAGTTGGTAGGAAAATTAGCCTGAAAAATAGCTGGAAAACTTCTTTGGAGATGATGATGATGTGGCATCCACCTCATCGGATGTGATGAGGTGGAATCTATGTGGTGGTATACGTGGACCAATATTACCTTGATTGCAACTTTTTTCAAATTGGACTCCTTTCTACAAGCTAAATTGAAATCAGAGTCTTTCACGGACAATGATAAAAGTGATATTTATTGAGAAATTTGGTGTTTTATATTATCTTTTTGGGCTATTTGCCCCATATTTTATTTACAAATAATTTTCATTTCATTATGATTAAATTACTCTGTATTTTTTAAATAAAACTTCTCTTCTAACATTTTTGGATACAAATTTATTAGTCGGCTCTATATAATTAATACTCTCTAAGATATCATTCTCAATAGTATCAATGCCAACCCATTATATATTTTTTTGTAACATGGTAGACCGCAAGTAGAATTCTAACAATTTCAATTATGTAAACCTTCTTTTTGCATATGTCACTGTTATTGGAATGACTAACAATACTCGATAATATGGCATTAGGATATAGTAGGCATGTTTCAAAATTTTCAAAACACATCTCAAAGTGTCAACTCTACATAAAGTTCATTTGAATCAATATCTATTGTACATTATTATTTTTGTATACAATAGTGTATATAAAAATATGCATTAATATTTTTTGAAATTTAGTATCTCTATAAAATTTTGAGTCATGTTCAGTTGTACACTCTTCACATATATTGTAGACATATGTGAAAATACTACTTTACACCCCCATTCAATTTTGAAACGTTTAACATATATTGATAAGGGGCCCACGTTGATAAGAATAGATAAAAAGGAAAATAATTAATATCGTATTCACAAATTAAAAAACACCTAATAAATACCGTGTAATTTTTTTTCTTTTAAATATACATTCACAGCAAAGAAAAAGACATAAACTTTGATACGTTCTATTGAAACGTCGTTTACACATTAAAAAAAAAACTCCCAATAATTACGTTATAAGACAGATTAGAAAGAGGTATAATTATTATAAAAACATGAATTTTGATACGACATACGATGACATAATTTTTATTAAACAATTTAGTTTAGTTTATTAATTTTTGTGACGGCATTTTTATTTAATTTTATTTTTTGTCCGACCTAGATGTCATAACGTTGGATGGCTTAAAAGTCTAAAGCAATATATTGTCTCTTTCTGATTTACTCCGTATAAAATGATAATTATTGGGGCGTCGATGTCTAAGATAGCTTATCAAATATGATTTAAAATTTTGAAACGGTCCAAAATCTTTTTTAGAAAAAAAGTGTATATAAACTTCTTTTACGATCGGTTCAAGTAGATAAAAATAACTTACAGTTAAAAAATGTTATTTTGCTTGCGACACAAATTACTTGAAGTCAATAGCAATTTAGTTGAGAAATCTCAGAAACAATGATAACTTATTTTAATTTTATAAAAGTCTATTTTGTATACTTTGAGCACATACTTAAAATTTGTTGAGACAATGAAACGGGCTGATATTCATAAAAGGAAAATCTCAAAACATCACTATATAACTAGCTTTATTTCCATGTAATTTTCTATATGAAAGTTACAATAAAATGGGAAAATGGTAGATACGACTAGGCGACTAGCTAGTGATGAAAACAATATATACGAGACTGACATATAGTAATTTTAACTATTAAAAACGACATAGAAAAACTATATCAAACGATAAATGCATTACTAGATACAGAGTATATTTTTGTCTATGTCAATAGACATCTGTAACATGCTAACGTTACTTTAACATTACTGGGAAAAAAAATTATCATTGATATTATCTTAGGAGTTTTTCTTTTAGAAAAAAAGAAAAAGAAAAAAATAAAACAGAAAGAAAAATCTCAGCCAGAAATGAAAAGCCTAAATCATTATGAATTAGATTAGATGGATGTCTATGTATAAGTCGAATTGCATTTTTATAGATACAATCAATTAAGAAAGGTTTGAAAAGGAGCTTTGTGCATTGACAGATTATACAATACAACATGTTAATGTACATTCTATAGTGAATATGCCAAAATTGATGATGGATATATTATAATTAGGTAGGAACTCCCTTGG